>NW_016690250.1:1317281-1456825 GCF_001604755.1 Lepidothrix coronata | reverse complement strand
CACACGCAACCCCCCCGGCGTGACACGTCGTCTTTTCCCCCTCAATTCCGTACAGCGGTTACCGTGGCCCGGGCACTCCGCAAGGGCAGGGCAGGACAGACCCGACTCGGTCCACCCCACCTCCTCCCTCTCCTGCCCATCCCCTCCCTCCCCAGCCTCGTCGCGCAGCCGCGCAGCGCTGGCTGAGGGAGCCGCCGCAGCCGCCCAGCGCGGCGCGGCCCTTCCCAGCCGCCGTGCCGGGAAGGGCAGGGCAGGACAGACCCGACTCGGTCCACCCCACCTCCTCCCTCTCCTGCCCATCCCCTCCCTCCCCAGCCTCGTCGCGCAGCCGCGCAGCGCTGGCTGAGGGAGCCGCCGCAGCCGCCCAGCGCGGCGCGGCCCTTCCCAGCCGCCGTGCCGGGAAGGGCAGGGCAGGGCAGGGCAGGGCTGGGCTGGGCAGGGCAGGGCAGGGCAGGTGGGGCTCGGCGGCTCCGCGGCGGGGGATGCGGGAGCCGGGCGCAGGATGCTGTGGGGGGTGGGCCTGGCGGCGCCGCGCTCCTGCGTGGCGGACCTGAGCCGCAACCGCAGCCTGTCGCTGGGCTGGTGCGCGGGGCCCGAGGAGCCGCCGCCCGCCTTCTATGGGGGCGAGATCGTCGCCTTCCCGCTGTCGGGCGGCGGCGGCACCATGGCGGCGCTGGGCTCCGACTCCTGGTGGAAGAAAACGCTGTACCTGACGGGCGGGGCCCTGCTGGCCGCCGCCGCGTACCTGCTCCACGAGCTGCTGGCCATTCGGTGAGGCTGCGGGGGCCGCCCGGGCCGGGCGGGAGCGACGCGGGGGATGCGGCGCTGGAAGCCGAGGGCGTTCCCGCCGGGATGAAGCGGCGCTCGGAGCCGCTTGTACCTGCGGGGGCAGGCCGTCGGGGTCCGGCGGGTTGGGTTCTGTCTTTCACCGTGTTTTTGCCATTTTTTTTTTTATTTCCCTTTTCCCCCCGTTCGCCCTTCGCAGCAGCCCAGGAGGCGAGCCCTGCGCTTGCCCCCACAGGTGGTCCAGGCTGGGCCCTCCCACCGCCTCCGGACCCAGGCAATCAAAACCTGCAGCAGCCCCTTAAAGACGGACGAGTGTGTTGTCTTGGCCAGGGTTTCTCCTTTGTGTATTTAATTTACTGATGTATCATGCACCTGTCCAGTGTTTCCTTTTTTTAAATTCCATTTCATTTTTGACAGGAAAGAGGAAGAGCTTGATTCAAAAGATGCTATCATACTGCATCAGTTTTCAAGGCCTAGGAATGGTGTTCCGAGTTTATCGCCATTCTGTCTGAAAATGGAAACATACTTGAGGATGGCTGATTTACCCTACCAGGTAAATTGTGCAGTTTGCCTTTGCATTGCAGCTTGCTGTAATTACGTGAAATGGCACATAGGCATCCCATCTCTCCTCCCCCCCAGTCTGTCTCACACAGGGAGATGTAAACATACACCTACAACTGGGTGGGTACACCAGCACTTTTATATCTCCAGTTAAATATGGTGTATAGCCTTTAAAGACGTGACTTGAATAACATTGGTCTGGAACAGCTGGAGATTGAACTGGCACAGCTAAATGAATGTTAAGAAGTTAACTTGGCTGGAAATGCTGAAGTGGGAGAGTAGTTTGGAGTTTCTATAACACTAAATAACATCCCAGAACTAAAGTGTAACATTATTTGATCTTTGAATTTCACCATGCTGAAGACATCATGATTAGATAGCTGCAGCTTCTTATTTTCCTGGAGGGTTTTTCTATGGAGCTCTCCTGGGAAGAAGTGCTTGCCTTTTGCTTCACCTCCCATGACTGGTGCTTCCTCCACGGTGAGGTAAAACGGGTTTTCTTTTAGAGGTCATGAATACTGCTCTGTAGTTGTGGTTGGGTGCTTCTCATGCCATCTTCCCACAGGGGATGATGAAGCCCGAGCTTCTCCAGTGAATGAAAGCTATGAGAGTGGAAACTTGGATCTCTCAGTCTCGCCCATTAGCATCAAGGGTTTAGTTGTGACACTGCGAGTTTGGCGCACACCTTGTTGTGGTGTTGGCAGGCTGTACAGCACACGGGCTCTTTAAAACAGGGTGGTTTTCTTTTTGTTTGTGTTAAGCACTGATTGCATTTAAGATGATGCAACAGTGATGATAGATAGAATTAAGATCTTTGGATCTTTGGTAGAAGAAATGTCTGCAAGATGTTAGGAAGAATGCTTTGTTTATGTCCAGTGTTCTACATAGGAAAACCAACCCTATTACAACTTTTTTTTTTAAGCACATTCATAGTTGTTATTCATTCAGCTTCATTTGTGATTAAATTTCTTTACATCAGAAGTGAAAGAAAACCTAATGAGTACATTTTGCTTAACTCTGTATAAAAGGCCTGAGTTTAATGTTCGTTATCTTACAATTTAATGGTACTTGAATCAGATACTTTGGATTACTAAAGAGGAAGATTTCCATCCCATGGGATGTATTTTCCTCATTTAGGTTTACAGAACTTGCAAGATACTGAAGTTTGTACATGCTATTGGAGCAGGAGGACTTTGTGCACATCGCCTCTCCACCCAAAGTAATTTGGGTAGAAATTGCATGTTTGAAGGGAAGACAATATTGGTGAGATCTGTTTTCTTCCTAATGGCAGTTGATGCAGTTTAAAGGTTTGTGATGGTCAAGGTTGCTCTGGTGGAGAGTAGCTGAAGAAAGCTGCAGTATAAAAGATGGTTGTGACAAGATGTGGTCACTTACTTCTAAAAGATGACATTGTGCATTTGTGTGATTCAGGACGGAGTCGTTTCGGGAGCTCATGCTGGTTATAAGTGATTCACTCAGCTTTTCCGAAAGAGAGGAATTTTACAAGGGTTATCCTCCCCTCTTTATTTTCTGGACTGAAGGTCGGGATTGCTTATTGGTGTTGCATCTCTCTTTATCCCAACTCACTAGCTGTGAGCACACTAAGCCGGCATAGATCAGCAGGACCATCAAAAGCGATAGTCCTACCTTCAGCTGCTTCCTCTTGTCCCTTCCTACTCGTGCTTTTCTGTGGCAGATCAGGCTGGATTGCAACTGGCCTAGCTGGAGCCAGGGAGGTTTAGTTAATTTGGTTTTAATCCAGCTTGGTTCCCACATGCTCCATGTGCTATGCTGCAGGAGCAGGAATGGGTCCCGCAGGTGCTGGGAATGCCAGGTTGCTGCTTTTAGCCATGCTGGCTTATAGAGGTTTAAGGTGTTTGTAGGGTTTTAGAGGTAAGTTTGGTGGAGCTAAACTTATGAGCTGAAGATGCAGCTTTTTTTTCTGGAAGAAGCAGATTTTATTTCTGTCCCTGAGTACATTGCTGCATTGGACTCTGGCAGGTGGAGGAAGGTGAGGATGCTGCTGTGGGACTGAGTGGGAGTGGAGCAGGAGGTAATGTTATTCTTGGCTGGAATTATGGAGTTTTCTATACCAAAGTACCTGGAGACTTTTATTTTGTTCCCTCATGACTGTGTTACCTGTAGGATGCTGTAGGTGACAAAGGCATGTGATGGCTGCCTGGCAGGCAGCAGCGGGTGTGTGGTGTGTGTGTGTGGGGTATAGCGTGATACAGGAGGAAACACCTCGCTTCCTGTGTGCTGGTAGGGGCTGTGATGAAGAAGCACTGCAGGTGGCAGCTGGTGCTCCTCTCAGGAGACCTGCTGTGGTCATCACCCTGCAGGGAGAGGCTGCTTGGAAGGGAGGGTTGTGTAATAGAGTGAAGAGAAGGCAGCAAGGTGGTCAGACTGCTTTTACTTTTTCAATTGCTTATGTTTATTATAGTGCATCAGGCTGTTAAATAATGTGCTGTGTGTGTTTCACAATGTGCCTGAGTGGTGTGTGAGGATTGGAGTAGGGTGACACATTCCTGCTTTCAGCTGATTTTCTTCCAACAGATGCACTCTTGTAATGTGCTTACATTTTCTTGAAGCTACCTTTCTACGTGCGAGTTCTCCATCAAAAATTATTTGGCCAGCCCCACCCTGGCTGGGCTGTCACAATGCCTAGCTGTTTCTTCAAAATGTTTGATGCTTTTCTTGATAAAGCCTCCTTTGAGAGAGGCCATTCTGGGTGCTCATAGAGATGTTTTGGATGTTCCTTGATTTCCTCAAGAATATGAGGAGCTGAGCCTTTATGTAATATGATAAATAATTAGTGAGCAGAAATGTGCTGTTTTCATGCCAGGTCTGTGAAGATGGTAGCCTTCTTGAGAAGAGACATGAGTAAAAGTAAAAGCATAAGCACCAGTAATTGAAAATGTGAAACCTAATTTCTTCTGGCAAATACTATAAAATTACCCCAGTAATGCCTTGTGCCATTCTTTTTATAAATTCCTCTATAAACGATGTTCTGTGGAGCTATTGTTATTGTTGCTTTGCAGGCTGCAGTTCAGTTAATGTACTGTGAGGTATGAAGGAATATTTTGTTGGTTTCTTTTTTGGTTTTTAACAATAACATAGCTTTTCCCTACTTTGCAGCTGAAACAATTTTTAAGTGGAAAATTGATAAATATTTGATGACAATTAGTAGCAGCCATAAGGGTACTGAGGTTTCAAGCTTAAAAATGCCCATTTGAGAACAGTGAATACAAGAACAGTATAACAGATTTCTCAAGAAACTAAGGTTTTTTCAGGTCACTGAAAGATGTTTCCTGTTTTGTTTGATAAACCATATGTAGTGAAACATGAAAATCTTCTTAGGCAATGTATTTATATGTTTTAGATATATGTGCTTGAAGAAATGTGCAGTTGAATAATAACAACTTGCTTTTTTCTGGGTTGTGAATTGTATGGACTGTAGTAATTGCAAGATGTAATAAACACAGCTTCAAGTCCAGTAGCTTCTGCAAAACATCCATATTTGTGCTCAAGAAGGGAAATAAACGAAGATTAAACCAGCAGTGCTTAGTGCCTTCTAGACACACTGTGTAGTTCCAGAAAAAACTCGGGCTTCTGTAGTAAAGTCATAATGAAAAATTATGGAATTCTGTCAGTCAGTCTCAGTGCTGAAAGACTCTTTGATGAAGGAAAGGCCTTGGAAGGTGAAAGGACGGGGCAGTGCTCTCCTTTGTTTTGGATGTGCAGTGCTTTTAGAGTTTCTCCATTGGAAATGATCCCCATGTCACCCACACATGCAAGTAGGAGGGATTCAGGTGCCTTGTTCACCCATGCAGAGGTGTGGTAGATGAGACATTATATAATCCAGTATCCCTGCATGCTGTTTGTTTGGGCACAAATCCCAGAAGAGGCTAGAGCCAGAAGGCATTGTTTCCCAGCAGTGTTACCCATTTGTCTGTTTTCATCCACAAGAGAAGAATCTCTGGGAATGGCTGCATGATTGTAGTGCATTGCACATCTGCATTTTGAGTGGTAACAGGGTGCTGGTGCTTTCAGACTGAGTGGGAGGCATGTTCTGGTATACACTCCATGCTGTGAGAGTACCTTAATCCACCTTAAGTGAATTCAGGAAGGGTAAATAAGACCCAAACAGATCAGTCCAGAACTGCAAGCCCTGAACCTCCAGACTTGAGTGCAGAGCCTTTATTGTAAGCCTTTATGGTTCAGCTATCTAGGCTAGGAATTTTCATTCACTAAATAACAGGATGCGGGAATGAGAATCACAAAGAAGGAAGAAAAGTTCTGCCTTGTGTCTCTGCTGTCAGGAGTAAGAGAATTGAAGCCAAATATCTGATCACGTTTTGGCAGCCAGCAATTCCTCTCTAGTTTGTCAGAGGAGACATAAATTCTGTAATCTCTGTGTTTCACCTTCTCCAATAGGGAAAATACATTGCTACTTCTGCGTGAGAGGTCTACTGAGCAAGTATTCCTCTCCAGTATTCAGCAATGCAGTAGTGCAGTACTCTGTGCTGGGCTCTTGGAGACACAGTTGTAACAAGTATGTTTTCTGAATGTGTGAGATTTCTAAGTTCTGAAGTTGCAGAAAGCAGATTTCCTTCCTGCTCAGTAAGGGAATGATATGCCTTTTGTATATGCTTGTGATAGTGTGTGTTTTATCCTTGGAGGTAATGCAGGCATCTGTGTTAGGGAGTTAATTAATTTTTTTAAAGTACTTTTAACATGAAAAGTGCAGCTCCGTGCAAGAACCAAATTTAGTTGTGAGTCCTGTGATTAAAAACTTGTTTAGAATAACTAATCCAGTCTTCTGGGAGATCTGAGCATCTCCAACCCTTAAATAACCTGGGTATGTAATAATATTACATCACATGGCATCCAGCATAAAAGCGAGTAACACCTTTCAGGGCCTGGAAGTAGTTTTATTTGAATTGTCACATAGGGTAAAACTGCTGCTCTGGTTGAATAGCTACTGCTGCTCTAGAGTATTAATTAGAAAAAAAAGTTTGTTGGATAATGTTGGCTTTAAACAGAGAGAACATTATTTTAAAATCTTTATTTTCATTGAAACAGAATCTGAAGGGTCTTTTTTGTCTGTATATTTGTTTGTTTACTTGATTTTTTTTTTCCTTAGAACTATTTTGATGGAAAACTTTCCCCTCAAGGGAAAATGCCTTGGATTGAATACAATCACAAGAAAGTATCTGGCACCGAGTTCATTATTGACTTTTTGGAAGAGAAGCTTGGAGTGAATTTAAATAAACACCTTGGTCCACATGAAAGAGCTGTTTCCAGAGCTGTGACAAAAATGGTGGAGGAGCACTTGTACTGGTAAGTTTGCATGGCAAAGCTGGCTGCATTCCTGTGCTGTCAGCTCTGCCCCTGAGCTTGTACCCGGACACGAGTGCTTATTTTCTCTTGCAGAAAGCTTGGGTACCCAACTGTTAATTTCACAACTTTCTTCATCCTAGAAAACCGCTGCTGCTTTTTGTGTACGCTAGTATGAGCCAGGGGTGATTCCCCTGAGAATTTGTTATGCTGTGTAAGGAAGGTAAAGTCAGGCCCTTTGCCTGCAGCTTTGTAGAAGGAAGCAGCAGTGGGATGTTCCTTCCTCCTGTTTAGTGTGACCTCCATATAGGAACAGTCTTTTTAGTAAAGAGCAAAAGATCAAGGTGGCTGAATACATCTGTGGTTTGGGGACGCAGGGGAACAAATCCAGTGTCTGTAGTGAATCTGGAATATTGTGTTCTTACAGTTACTGATCTTAATTATGTGTGTGTGATTACAATATGGATTATTGCCTTTCCTTGTAACACAGGATACTCCTGTTAATATGTATTGTTGACGGTACTGCCAATTGATAGGACACAGTATTAATCACAGTATCCTGAAAAGCTGAACTATGTATATGAATGGAAAATAGAAATGGTACTTTATGCATTTTACTGACACCTTTGAAAATAACACCTGTCATTCCTCTTGCTTTATGTTTCAGTCCTTTTTAAGTGCCCTATCCAGACTGAATTCATAGAAGTATCAGGTGGACATGGCATCTGGGATGCTGCATATGCTGCCTCAGCAGGCACAAGGCTTTTTCCCGATACTGTGCTTTCTAGTATGGATTAAAGCCCTTGCTATACTAAGTTTTGCATTTACGTTGCGCTTCTTTTCTTAGAAACGATGTGTGATTTTAAATTGAACGCATTTATCTGCTTTTTCTTTCACCTTGTGATCAAAGATGAGCAGCAACACGTGAACATATAGTTCTTCAAATAATTTTTAGTGTCTCCTCAGAACAAATTTAGCATTAAGTAGCCAGATTGAAGTGATTTGATTTAGAAATGTAATCTCTGCCTTCCGGGAAGCGTGACCTTCACCAATTATACCCATCTGCAGTGTCATAGCCTCAAAAACCTGACACAAGCAGCCTGCAAATGTAACCTTTACTTCATTTTTCCACCTTCAGTTACTATAGCTGCCAAAGGGAGGATGAAGCCTTTTAGTTCCCTAATGCTTCATCTCTCTGCCTTAGTGTTGGTTGTTTCGTGGTTCACAGATTTACCTGCTTTAAATGTATCATTACTACTGACAAGCTAATACTGCTGTTGTCTCTCAATTGCAAACTTGTGCTTTGTTCTGTGAAGCTTTTGTCTGTCCATCCAGACTCCCTCAGAGCAGACTTGGCATTGCTGGACATGACACAGGGGAGTGTGGAGGACAGGTATTGCAAATTCAGGCACTGACCCAGGGAGGTGGTGTCCAAATGGGTGGACAGAGTTACATCGAGTAAGGACAGAGATGTGCATGCCTGGCTGTGTATCCCTGTTGCCTTTCCTGTCTAGTCACACAGTTGAGTTTTTCCAAGGCATGTATTTTTGCTGCAGTGTAGTAAAACATCCAGCTGCAAGTGTTACTTTATGTCCCTGCTGTGTGGCTGTAACAGAGGCTTGGTGTGTTGGTGAGGTTATACCATGTGTGTTCCCTGTACTGGGCAAAGCCTGAGTCACAAGGCATTGCAATTGTATTGCTGTAATTCCTGGATAACAACTCTGACCACCTTACAGTTAAACCAAAATAAACCAAGGCTTTCGCTATGTTAGGGCCGCACTTCTCCTTGACAGCATTGTATCTGTGGTTGTGGGATCCCTTTCCATCAGTCCCTGAACCTTCCTACTTCCCACCAGAAGCTTAGGGTTTGTTCATTTTGTCCTTCAGTCCCACAGTAAAGAATTTGTAACACAGTGATGCCTGTCTGCAGAATAAGGTTTATCAAGCCTCCAAAGCAGTGATAGAAAATGTGATAGGTACTGTTTTATTGCCAGCAGCATGCAAAGTAACTTCATCATAAATAAGTAATACTGCGTTACATTTATCGAACAAGGAAGTGAAGTACATCCTGCGGTGTGCTGTCTCTGGATGGAGCTAATCCTGGTGGGTGCTCAGCATTCCTCTGGAAATGTTTGGCTTTTGCTGAGGTAATTGCTCATCTTCACCAGTTGGTGCCCCTTACAGGTGGAAGTGGCTGCTCTGGCTGGACCCAAGAGCAGTGTAGGACTGTTGTGAACCTCAGCCTGTGGACACCCTGCTTCCAGCCCAGACTGGCACCTGGCAGGGGTCAGGCAGAAAAACAGTGAGTGAGTGTGCTTATTTTTGTACTGGGATTAGAGCATTATCTGTGAGATGCACTAGACTGATTCGGAGCTGATGCTGGAGCTCCTGCCCCTGGAGAATGCCATAACCATTAGGTTTTTGCTATGTTTAAATTTGCAAAAGAAAAAAAGCCTGCTAACCTGAATGGGTGTTGGGCCAAACCAGCAGGGAAGAGATGGGAGTGGAACAGTTTTGTGGCTCTCACCCCAGGTCCTGGATCCAGGGCAGACCACTCATCTGCTGTAGGCTTGCTCTGGGTCTCCTCCACTGCCTGCAGTGACCTGTGGGCCCTCAGAAACTAGCAGGGCACCCACAGCCACCTTTGGGGATGCGTTGAGTTTTTGGCGTATCTGCAGCACGTTCATGGGATCGGACCTCTATGTAGGATGGGTGTGATCCTCACTTCCTTCTGGAACTGGCATGCTGGGCTTGATGACACTGCTGGGATTCAGGCCAGGCAGCTCCTGGTGCCTAGAGGGGTAGCAGTCTCTGTGAGATGCCTCCTGTCACTTTAATCTCACGAGAGGGATCTTAGGTCGGTGGCACTAATGTGCTTAGCTAGACCATAAAGCCTTGAATATTCAGCTTAAGCAGACTATCCCATTAGATTGCTAAAGCTGTATTGTCAAACACAACTGTAGTGATAAGTATAGTGTAGTATATATATATATATACTGTAAGTGTATATATATATATATATACACACACACACACATATCCACGCATATATGTATTTGACTCATTTCTTGCTTTGTCTTTCAAGAAGAACCTGTAAACATCATATGTGACTTGAGTGCTTGAAGTACAGGAAAAGCATGGTATGAGAATACAAATGAATATGACTCTGGTCAGTGTTCAGACCTGCCATGTGTTAAACATAAAATATGTTTATAATGTAAATATGTTTAAATACATCAAGCCGATTGTAAGCGCAGTGTCTCTCCTGCTGCTAACAATGATGAGACTTGAGTGCTACTGGTGGCATAGAAGCCAGTTGCTCTGGGAAGTCGCACAGCAGGTGGAGTTTCTGCTGCTGATTGTGGAATGAATTTGTTATAATCCTTTTGTGTATCAAGAAATTCTGGTTTGCACACGTTCAGATAGGAGAAATAACCCCCAGTTCACATCCTTGTGAATGCTTTCCCCTTGCCTTGGTGTTTAGACTGTTTTGGGATAATCAGGCAAGCTGCTGTTGATGAGTCACTTTCTTCATCTCCTCGCCTGATTTATGTATTGAGGCCAAAGCTGCTGTTACATTTAGACTTCGGATTTACTTCACCTCCACAGCATTGCTCTTTAATGCATTATTTTTTCATTTATACTCTAACATTTGTACAGATGTGCTGGCACAAATGGGAGTGTTAATGTTTCCCAAAATATTCTATTCAGGCCAATATTGAAAATAATTATGTCATCCCATAAATACTAACTGTAGTATAAAACACATAGTTATGCGTTGCTGAAGTAGATTTTGTAGACTACCCAATTTCTGGCATTTCCTAATATTTTGTAATGTTGATAATACTCTACTGATGTATTCTGAGCAGAGGAGTGATGGGTGAAATTAAGTGCTCAGAAGCATATTTTGGTAGGAAACAGATTAATGAACTTTTGAATAGAATTCTTTTAACAGAGTGCTTGTAAAGTCAGTTTTAAAAGTGTTTTTAACTCTCTGTGAATCTGAGCCTACTTTTTTCCTTGCTTTTGTGTACTTAGAGCTATAAAATTTTAGAAGCAAACTCTGATTTTCTATTTAGCTATCTTTGTTGCCCCTGTACATTTGAGATTTGGGACATCTGACAGTTCTACTTGTTCAAAGTCAGAAGGTAAATAAGGTAAATAGGGGAAGAGGAGGGGCAGGCACGAACTCTTCTCTGTGGTGACCAGTGACAGAACCTGAGGGAATGGCCTGAACTTGCATCAGGGAAGGTTTTGATTGGGTATTAGAAAAAGGCTCTTCACCCAGATGGTGGTTGGGCACTGGAACAGGCTCCCCAGGGAAGTGATCACAGCACCAACCCTGACAGAGTTCAAGAAGTGTTTGGACAATACTTTCAGGCACACAGTGACAAGCAGATGTCTTAAGATTTGTACTTGACAGTTTAGCCTAAGCAGGATTACCTTAATCCTGTGCAGTTTTCTGTTGCTGTCCTGGTTGTTAAACACCTGATCTGGTTTCTGCCTCTTCAAAACCCAAAGATCTTCTCCCCCAAGAGCAAGTGAGCTCTTTTTGCTTTAAAGTATAGGCTAATTAGCATTGTGGGAAACCTTGTTGATTCTGTTTTATGAAATGAAGGCCATCTTGGACAAAGTTGATCATTCAGGGTGCAGTGCCAGCTCACTGGTGTGGTTGGAGTGAGCAATAGTGGTGGCAAGTCCATACGACAAAGTTAGTCTTGTGCAATTGGGGTGACTTTTAAAAAATGCTGCAGTGAGGTCTCCTGTCTTCTTTTTCTGTTTTGTTTTACCTTCTTGTTGCCCTTCTCCAGGCCAAGCCTGTTGTCCTAAAGCAACTAAGTTGTGTTGCAGAGTTGCCAGATGAAGCAGGTCAGGTCCATGCTGGGGTAGGAGGGTCTTTGCAGCATGACAGAGCAGTGCTTTCAGTGACCAAGTTTTTCTTTGCTTGTTCAAGTATTAAGCAATAACTTACAGACTGGGAGAAAAGCTCATTGAGAGCAGCCCTATGGAGAAAGACTTGGGTGTTCTGGTGCATGAAAAACTGGACAAGAGCCAAAAGTGTGAGGCGGCCAACTGCATACTGAGCTGCATCAAAAGAGGTCAAGAGAGGTGATTCTCTCTGTGTTTGTCAGACCCCACCTACATTGAGCTTTGAAGTTCTCAGCATAAGAAAGATGTGGACCTGTTAGAGAGGGTCCAGAGGAGGACCACAAAGATGATCAGAGTGCTGGAGCACCTTTCCTGTGAAGACAGGCTGAGAACTGAGTTGTTCAGCATGGAGAAGAGAAGGCTCAAGGGAGACCTCATTGCAGCCTTCCAGTACCTAAAGGGCACTTAGGGAAAAGAGGGAAACTGACTTTTACATGGGCAGACAGTGATAGGACAAGGGGGAACAGTTCTTTAGATTAGATGGTAGGAAGAGAGTGGTGAGGCACTGGAACAGGTTGCCCAGAGCAACCTGATCTAGTGGGTAACATCCCTGCCCCTGGAGTGGGGGTGGAACCAGATGATTTTTAAGGTCCCTTCCAACCCAAGTTGTTCTATGATTCTGTGGTGTAGATAGTATTTGTAATTATTTCCTAGTGTTCACATCAAGACCAGAGTTTTTCTTCCTATTCAGAGCTGTATTTGCTGTGAAACATGACTACTGCAATGTTCCGCTCTATAGAGTGCCCTTATGCTTTAGGCCAGTCTTCTTTCCATCCTTCTTAAATACTGTTCTACTTTGTTCCTGGAGCAGGGTAGTCCCACACCACATCTTCCAGACAAAGTTAATGCTTTAGGAGTTTCAGTAGCTATTTGCTGCTGTGCTTGTTGGCTTCATGTTCCTCCTGTGTTGCTGAATTCCTCTGCTGAATCTGGCTGTCTCAAACTCTGCTGTGCTGAAACCAGCTCAATGACTTGAGTTGATCCATCCAGTTTAAAAAACAAGGGTTGTGCAGAACGCCCCCATTCAAAGAGAGGTATTGAAGTGTATGAAATGTCAGCGGGATGCTTTTGTCATATTACTATAGTGCAAGAGGTTGTTGAGAAACCTGTTGAGGGTAAAAGCCATTAGAAGCATAGCAGGTGCATTTTTGTTCTTCATTGTTTGTGCATTTGCAGCAAAACCTGTGCATGCCTCACTATTACTAACTTCAGTGAAACCAGTTTGAGCAGAAGGCATTGAACTGCTGTGGGCAACTTTTAAAATAATTAAAATACTTTTCACTCATTTTTTTGGGAGCATTCTAAATTTGAGCACAAAGTGGGGTTGTTTTCAGCTATTACAGCAAAATACTCTCACCTCATGTTATTAGTAATTCAAGTAAAGAATCTGTGGAAATTTAAAATATTAGAACATTTTCATGGTGGAAATGTAATTGTTCCCTGATAGTAGTGCTGAATTCAGCATTTACCATGACACATGGGAGTTTGATAAAATGTACATGATGAAAAAAAGTCACAGGAGTTCTTCAAGAGATACTGCCTTTTTTTTTTTCCCTTTCCTTTTTTGAATTAGGTGATCCATATCAGCACTAAGAAAATTATGTGGAGTTATAAATATGTACAATGATTAAACTGAAGTCATATTCCAAACTAAAGCAATGGAGCTCTGGTCATATTGGAAATGGAAACATTTGATTATTAAGTCAGTGTTTAATATAATTGTGTACATGAATATCAACTTTTCTATCTAGCTTCCCTAGTTTGTCAGTCTCCATGAACCTCTTTTCATACAATCCCAAATGTGTAAATCCACTTTTAGGTTTTTTTCCGTTTGGAAATTGCTACAAACCTAATAGAATATGGGTACCAACTCCCAGTGTTTCTGAGATCCTGCAGACATCATATGTCTGTCATGTCTACTTTGAGATGTCTTTAGCCCTTTTTCCAACATCCTTTGAACTTGATGACAAAAGTCGTGTATGTGGTCTCTTTGGTTTGTTTGTAATTTCAGGAGATGCTGGTTATTAAAAAAGTTAATGTTTCTTTTTTTCATGAGTTTCTGGAGTTGCAACAGCAACAAATCAAGTTTTTATTTGTCTATATTATTAAAAACCAAAAATTCATGTAGGAAATAAAAATTTTAGCTGGCGAGACAAATTTTTATAAAAAGACTTTTCAAAAGAATATTATTTGCCATTCAATAAAGCATGGGATACAACAGAATCCTTTAGAAATGTCTCTCTCATAAAATCAACATTTTGAAGAGAGGAAAATGTGAAACAGAAAACCAACCCAATAACGTCTACCCCTTCATTTTTTAAATTTTATTTTTAAAAGATTGTGTCATCATTACTTTCCAAGGAGAAGAGAGATCTTCTGAAAAATTATTGTTGGAGAAAAGTTATTGGTTGGCTAAGTTTCAGAGTATAGAGAGTAAGGAGAACAGGTTGGTGAGAAAGATTGATACCTTTGTGGGCTGTTTTGTTGTTATTGTGTTCCCCAGGTCTTTGCAGTCAGACATCTTTAGCTAATAAATCCCTTTTGCACTGCATTTTGTTACATGAGTTTAGCAGAATTCTACAACTTTTGTTTTATATTTCAATATGAATCTCATTTTCTGTTGAAGTGACTCATTATTTACTGAGAGAATAAGCACTGGGCAGTCGGTGTAAGTACTGCAAAGTCGGTTTGCTCTGCTGTCACTCCAAATTGCCACAGGGTCTGCTGTTCTGCTACCTCTCCATCAGGGCAGTGACTGCTCATCTGCCTGACCTTTGTCTGAGCCTTGGCAGAGTGGTGGTGGGCTGTCTGGGGATCACACTGCTATAACTTATCTTTGCATCCTTTTAGGACTTTAGCTTATTGCCAATGGGTGGAAAATCTTCATGAGACGCAAAAGATGGTTTCTCTTTTTGGCCCCTTCAGCGACTTGCTGAAGTGGATCTTCTGCCATCTGACCAAAGGAATCGTGAAGCGGGAAATGTACGGCCATGGCATTGGCCGCTTCTCAGAGGAGGAGATGTACACGCTGATGGAGAAGGACATGCGGACTCTGGCAGGCCTCCTGGGTAAGGTACAGTGAGTTGTGTGTGGTCTGTTCACAGCTCTGTCCACAGGATAAAACTGACCTCAAGTGCTTCCTGACAGCTTGATCACACACACAAATAATCTCATTTTGGCAGAAGGTGGAAGCTGCACTACTGCTGTCATTCAGTGCCTTGCTCTGGCAGAGAAAGTGTATCTTTCCCCACTGTTTGCTTCCAGATCGTGTGTCTAGAGGCATAAGAGGCTTTCTTCTCTGACCACCAAGTATGTGTGTCTAGAGGAGCAAAAGATAGCCTGCAGTTTTGGAAGAGCATATTCCTATATGAATTTAGGAAAATGTAGCGTTTAATTCTGCAAATGAAACCTCTTATTTATGATTTTTGGGGATGGGGTGTTTGTCTCATTTTTTATTTCATGGGGCTTGTAACTGTTTGCTAAATCATTATGAGGCTGGCATTTGAAAACACCTTTGCAGGTGTTATTTTGATGAGCTGAACTTTGTTGTATTTGGTTGGGTTAGTAGCTTTATTCAAAACTCCTAGTAGGCAGTGGTTGTGTGTTGTCAAAATAGGTGAGTTTAGGCTTTTTGGTTATCATAATCCAATCCTATAATGTTATTTTTAAGGTGACCTCACTTAGTTAGCATTGCGTGAACCTCATTTCTGTTTTGTGGCTCAGGCTGCAATCTGCATTGGAGCTGTCTACACTGCGCTTCCTGCCTTCTGGTCTGCTGAGAGCTAAGCATATTGTGTGTCTGTGTAAAATTTAGATTTTGAGGAATTGGTTTGGGGCAGATTGCTGCTTCTCTTGAGCTTTTGTCTCTCTTGTGCAAGGAATCAAAAGAGATGGTCCATGTCTGGCCGCTGTGTTTTCTCTTATGATTGCTTTAAAGAGGTGACTGAGTGCAGAACAGGAGAGACTGTGCTCCAAAGGGAGGACATACTGCACATGCTCTAAAGAAATAAGTGTGGAGTGGATGAAGGGAGCAAGGTGAGGAAAACCCAGCAGAAGGAAGAAACTGACTGATTGCTCAGAAAGGGAAAGAAGAAATGCTTCTGAACTTCCAAGGTATTCTGGAAAAGAAGGTGTTTGCAGTGGACCTAGATGAGGCTATGTAGAGTTTTCTCTGTTTGTTCTCTGAAACAAACCTGTCAAGCTGCTGGATTGGAAGCAAGGTGGAAAAAAGACATGTGATGCATGGGCACAATGGGCAGGGGGACAATTTGTTGACTACTCTTTTTCTGACCCTGCTTTCTCATGCTGCATTTTGTTTGTTAACAAAAATGGTTATCTATTCTAGTGCCTCTTCAAAGAAAACCTGTTTCTTGGTGCTTAAGAAGTCCCTTTTCTGTTAGGGGGAGGAAGGGAGGGAGCAGCTTGCTTTAGAAGAAGAGGTCTGATCATATCTGCTGCAGAGCTGTGGCCAGCTCAAGGTACCCTCCTCAGTGGGACTACTGTTGCGGTAGTTTTGAGATTGGCACTGTGTTGCTCCGTGTTCATTACAAAGAGGAATGGGGTTGGGGCAGGAGCTGGAGCAAGTTCAGCCTGTTATGGGAGCTCAGCAAAGCCCCATGGTTCTGGCTAGACAACCATGGGGCAGGGCTGCAGGGAGCAGCAGTGGATGTGTCTGTGCTAAAGTCATCCCATCTGCCATGAGTAGACAGAGCCTTCAAGGGAAAACTAAAACATGTTCCCAAGTACCTGCAAAAGTTCTGGTTTGCTTATTTGAAGTCTGCATCCTTCCATCTCTGGAGTCTATACTGACACTCAGATTTGTAAAATTTTGAGTTCAAAGAGATCATTTAACCGTCTAGACATATCTCTGTGAATCAGACTGCTTGATTGCTGTTTTGAGACCTGTGCCTTTTTGCTGGCTAAGGATGGCTTTCTAAAAGCCATCTACTTTTAATTATGAGATTTCAGAAAGCAGAGGTGCCACCACTTTTGTTAGTAATTGGTAGTAGATGTTAGTCACTATCAAAATCTGTTTAAAATCAGACTTGCTTCAAATGGGAGTTTGTCCAATTCCAGCCTGCAGGCAGATGTTTTTCCTAGTTATTCCTTCCTTTCTGGGTGGCTTGGGTCATCTCCCTGTGAAGGTAAATGTTATAATCAGTCTCTTGCTTTTGTTTTTGGTGGGAAAAAGCACTAGAAATCCTAAAGCACTTCTTCACTGTATCAGATTTTTAATTGTGTTATACACATATCAGCAGAGATTTTGTTCTCCTTCCAGATTGTTGTTGAGAATGTTCCTGTGTACTTCAAAAAGTCTTGATGGGCGTTTGCTGTATTCCTGTTATTTTATTACATTACCAACTGAACATTGTACTTTTTTTCATCTTCCCCTCTGAAATGGATGTCAGATTAGTTGGTGTGTGGTTACATGAATCATTATATTTGCCTTTTTGCTTATGGGTGAGTTCATCTACTTTTCGACAATTGCCTTGATTTTCATTAACATCAGTACGCTCGTGTTTTCTCCAACCGGCTGTTTATGATTGGGTCTAGTAAATGTGGCCTCCAGGTGGTATCCTGGAATGGGTAGAGAAGGTGGGACGAAGACTTCCAGACTGACTAGAGACAGCTCTTTCGTGGGGGGAAGGAGAAGGTGGTCAATCAGCTTATTGCCTGCACAATCTTTGTGAGATTCCCCTCCATGTATTTGTACCCAGGTGTTTTCCCAGAAGAGGAAATAGTTGGGATTTTGGCTGTTAGAGGGCAATCTTAAGAGCTTAAAAAGGATACCTATCATGCAGAATAGCTGCACATACCAAACTGTAGCTGTCAGTTATCAGGCATATCAGATTAATGCTCCCCATTTTTTAACAGGGACCATTCACGTGGGAACAAGAATAACTTTTAAATTTTAAGAGCTGCTTCCAGAGAATGATAACGTGGCAGCTGCCAGTTCTTATGACACTCATTTTGACATTCCCAGTCACATCTTGGGTGCTTTTTTTTTTATTATTTTTCATTGCTGAGAATCATTTTTCTCTCTCCCTTGTACCCATTTCCCTGACATACTTCTCCAGATCTCTTATAGACATGGAAATTGGAACTAACCCTCCTGTGATGGATCGGTTTGCTACACTGGTATCATCTTGCTCTTTGTCCTGAAGTCTTTAAACCACAAATGTAATTTTCTTGTAGCTGTTTCTTACTGCCTGCTAGTACTGTAAGAAATTGTGGGGAATGAGCATATGAATTAGTGATATATATAAATATACATTTTGGTAATTGTTTAAAAGAGGTAAGTGAGTGAGCAATCCCCATAAGTCTCTTGGTGCCCTTTCAGCTGTCTGCCTGCCTCAGGCTTTTTTTGGGAGATGGGGATTTTAGCAGGGAGTTGCAGGGCAGCAGCTTCCTGAACTGGATTTTGAAAGCACTTGATGCTTTGTGAAGGGCAGGGGTGCTCAGAGCTGAAACACAGAGGTGGGTCTAACTGAATGTGAGCCTCTAAAGTTAGTTGAAATGCTCTGTAGCAGCCTGCAAGGGCTGACCATGCTGCTGTTGGAAGGGTGCAGGTCTTCTGCCTGTGTCTCAGATCTGTTTCTTGCCGGTGTTTCTTGACCCAGTGCTGAAGTAGCTGCTTTTGAATTCTCTGGTGTATGCCTTTGTAAATAGTGGAGCTGTGTGCTCTCAAATTCCCAGGCAGTACATATTTGATCCAAGTCCAGTGTGACTAGGTGATTTCATTTCTGTTGGATTAGCCAGGGGATGCAGAGAGGTGTTTGAGATGATCAGCATTGTGGCAGCCTTGATGTGACAGGCACTTTGTAATCTGGCCTAAAAACGAACACAGAGATATCTGGTCTGTCAGAAAGTCTTGTGGACGAGAGTTGCACTGGAATTTTTGAGAACAAATTGGAACTGGTGGGGAAAATGTGCATAGAGGCCATATTATGTGGTGCAACATGACTTAAAACCAGATTTACAGTTTTATGAACCCACAGTTTTATTTCCTCCTCTTGCCCTTTGTTTCCGTGCACCTCAGGGTGTAGGGTGTGTTGTGCGTGGTGAACCAGAGAGAGGGATGGTCCAGCCCTCGCTCACTGCCTGCCTTAGTTGTAGCAAGATGGAAATGACAGTATTACTTCCCAGCACAAATCACTATGGATTGAATCTCAAGGCCCAGTTGTATGATGCTAAATTCCTAGTGATGGCATATAACTGTGGCTTAGGGACCAATTTTTGAGCTGTTTTTGAGATCAATGAATCCTTAGGTGTCAGATAAATACTGAAAAGACACAACATTTACCCTGTACAGAGTTTTCAAACAATAGATTGATGCAGCTGTGAAAGAGCTGGGGAGATTTAACTCCATGTTAAAATGACATCTGACAGGCCAGAGGAGGTTATTGTTACTGGTTATTCCTGAGCACCGCTTTGGCAGCATTCCTTATACTGTACACTGGAATTTGATGCATTTTACTGCTGGACAGTTCCTCTAGACTCGCTCAATAACCCTAACATTTAATAACCTGCTGAATTACAGGCGGCTTACTATGGTCAGGGGAAGAATGTCCTGGGGAGATGGGATAACTGGATTTTGAGAATTCAATTACATACCACATTTCACAGAGTTTATAGCACTTCAGGCCAAGGCAGGAACAGTGCAACCGGTTAACCTGACCTCTGCAATACTGCCTGTTTCACCTGCGTGCTCTATGTGTGGTCTTTGCTCCAGGTCTCATTCCTGTGATGGGAAAACAAGTTTATACTGGATGTTTTGTTGCAAACAGTGGCTTTGAAACATGATTTTTCTTCCCTGTCTTAGTTAGTTATCCATCTGTTTCTTTTTTTGGCTGATCAGATCAGATCGAAACTGGATCTGCATGCATGAGGGGTGCACGCACGTGACCAGCTTCTGTCAGCAAGTTCATGATTTTGAACCATGGTTGAAGAGTTTTGGGTTTGCAGCAAGATGAAAATCGTGCTGTCAGGCACCTCCTGGCTGCAGAGCAGGTTTTAAATGCAGTAGAACTAGTACAGTGTGTGAGTGCTGCCAGCTGTGAGGAGTGGAGGAGGTTCCTTGGCCAGTGGTGGCTCTGTTATTGGCCTGGTTATAGAAGCTGTGAGTGAGCATGGGGCAAGCTGCAGTTATGGATTTCACCCTAGCAATGGCTTTGCAGTCATATTCAGTGTTGAATTCCTGTCTTTAAGGTAGTGAACCTTTTCATTTAATTGATTTTACTAAAAAAAAAAAAAAAGCTAAAGATGTAACCATGGAATTTTTTTTTTTAATTGCGGAAGAGTGACAACCAGTCAAGAAATGTTTTCTGTTGTATTTACAGGTGACAAGAAGTACATTATGGGATCAACTGTTTCCACCGTTGATGCCACCGTCTTTGGACATCTGGCACAGGCAATGTGGACGCTACCAGGGACTCGACCAGAGAGACTAATCAAAGGTAAGAAAGCTTAAGATATCTCTGATGAAAAGCTCTTGGTGGCATTTTCCATGTTTACACTTGCAGCACCTTGGAAGGACATTTTGAAGACTGCAGTACTTCAGCTGCATCACAGACTGTTCTTGCCTTTGATGTAGCATTTGTATATTGTAATGTTGTTTTCTCTTAAAATTCACATTTATTTTCTCTTTAGTGTTCTAGACAGTAATTGTTTCTATTCGTGTACTTGATCTTTTCCTTGTTTAAAATGGCAAAGGCGTAAAGCCTCTGAGGAATGAACGCTGGATAACGTATGAGAAGACAGAAGCAGAACCATGAGCCAAACTCTGCTGAACTGAGTAGTTTCCTTTATAGTAGAACTGCAAGTGCTATGGTCCCACTGAAATTACAGCCTTTGCTTTTACTGAAGATGCTGGACAAGGAAAAAATCCAACCTGACTTTGGAGTCACTGTGTTTTGGCATGAGCTGGAAACCAGCATACTCCTCCCTACCACAGAGGGGTTTTTTTTCTTGTGGAGTGGTGTAGATGTTAAAGTATCTTTACATCCCTTTTCAGAATAAAACCACTCAGTGTGAAAAATGGGAAGAGCTAAGGAGGAAAAGGATGTGAAATAGGTGTAAAAGGAAAGAATCTGACCTGTAAATCTACTCTGTACAGGAGAGCTCTGCTAAATCGACAGTTAGGAGGCATAGACTTACTCTTTTCCTCAAATAATGAGCACTTGAGATGGGGAAGTAAGTATTGGCTATACAGTTCTTCGCCTTGGTGTCTGGAGAATCACAGATGAAATTCTGAAGGGCTCATGGCTTTCTAGAAGGAATACTGTGTTTGTTGAATTAGTTTGTCTCTAATGAAAATAAATAGAAAGTAACAGATGGAAATACCCAAGCAGGTATACCCAAGGTTGATTCTTTGTACCCATCCACCTACTCATGCTACCGTGAGTACCGGTTTCACATACAGCTCCCTTTTAACATGCTATTATTTGTTTCTTCTTTGAATTTTTTAATGATTTATTCTGTAAGCATACATGTATGTATAAACATAAGGTGTAAGGTACTAAGGCTGGGAACACTAGGAGTGAACCAGTGACCATATGAAAACTTAAAAATGTGAATTTATGTTGCAGACAGCGCTGCCATCTGGTGGTGGAAAATCTAAATTCACTGCATTTAGTAAGTGTATCGTGCATATATAGGATCAAATTCTGTCGTTAGGAACTAGGTGTCTGCAATTAAGCAAAAAATTTTCCTATGAAAACTTTACAATATTAGTGTCTTGTCTTGATTGATTTCTTTAGATGTTGAATTTGGGAGATGTATTTTTCTATTTGCATGAACATACATATGTGTTTATTCCTGCGTAACCTTTCTTGTTGTGTATGGGTTAATAATATGGGTTTTAAGCTAGATGAAAGTTACAAACAGAGCTGCTAAGAGGATTGATGGGATCTTGGAATTTTGAAAACTCTTTGGAAAGACCCTGCACAATTTCTTTCCAAACAATGCTTATGTGTTTAGCAGGTGAGTTCGAGCATTATTGACTGGATCTATTTATTGAAATCTGTTGCACTGTGTTGCAGGTGAACTGATTAACCTTGCTATGTATTGTGAAAGAATAAGGAGGAAATTTTGGCCAGAATGGCACCACGATGATGATAACACTCTGTATGAATCCGAGGAAAGCAGCGAAGCAAGCAAGACTTACTCCCCTTTGCAGGACTTCAGTTTTTATTCAAGGACAGAAACATTTGATGAGGAAGGGAATAGTATTTCCCAAACGCCTGATACCGATTACACTGGACACTCCCTCTTTGATTCAGATGTGGACATGGATGAGTACAGAGATCAGGAACAATGCAAGTGATGTGTACAAGTGTCTCCCATTGTGCAGATAAGCTGTTTCTTGGGGTCAGTCTGATTTGTTTTCTCCTTCAGGTCAGGAAGAGGTTTATACCACTTTGGAAGAGACCATTGTACTTGACTCAGCTGTCACGTGCTACTTGGACTATTTCAACTGTATTTCATTTTGTCTTACTGTGCAGGTGGAACCAAGGTAAACACTTATTTAAAACACACATGGGCAAACTAGAGCTCTAGAGGACAACAGGACCTTTCCATCTACATTTTTGTTCGTGTTCAAAAACAGATCCCCCATCCAAGTGGGACAGACTTCTGGGAAGTGGAGCATTTGTCACTACTGGTTTGTGTTAATATCTTATCTTTACAGGAGTCGGTTGAGGACAAAAATGGAAGAGGTATGACTGGCACAGCTTTCTTCCATGGAAGAAAATGATTGATGCTTTAATGAAAAGGCCCTGGAGGTGCTGGTTGACTGCACCTCAGTATGAGCCAGGGGTGTGCCCTGGTGGATCAGATGTAACAGCATCCTGGCTTGTATCAGCAATGGTGTGACCAACAGGACCAGGGCAGTGATCGTTCCCCTGTACTCAGCAGTGGTGAGGGTGCATCTTGAGTCTTGTGTTCAGTTCTGGGCCTCTCACTACAAGAAGGACACTGAGGTACTGGAGCGTGTCCAGAGAAAGGCAATGAAGCTGGTGAAGGAGCTGGAACACAAGTCTTGTGAGGAATGGCTGAGGGAGCTGGGGTGTTTAGCCTGGAGAAAAGGAGGCTCAGGAAGAGACCTTATTTCTCCCTAGAACTATCTGAAAGTAGGCTGTGGTGAAGCAGGGGTTGGTCTCTTCTCTCAAGTAGCAAGTAATGGGATAAGAGGAAATGGTCTCAAGTTGCACCACGGGAAGTTTAGGTTGGATATTGGGAAAAACTTCGTCACTGAAAGGGCTGTCAGGCATTGGAACAGGCTACTGAGGAAGGTGATTGAGTCACCATCACTGGAGGTATTTAAAAGCCACGTAGATGTGGCACTTGAGGGCATTGTTTGGTGGTGGACTTGGGAGTGTTGGGTTAACAGTTGGACTCGTTGATCTGAAAGGTCTTTTCCAACCTAAAAAATTCTATGATTTGGCAAAGTTTCAAGGGAATTTTATTTGATAGCTGCTCATACTTTGGGTGCATATATTACAGTGTCTGCAGGTAAGAACCACTCCCAGTTCTTTTTCAGACAGTCAAGGAAAGCTGGAGAAAAACACAGTCCTACAGAAAGGAGCTGATCACTGTTTCTTGTTCTTTGCAGAAGTTTGCAATCACTACTACAGAATGTTTTTATTCAGGAGTGAAATGTCAGTGTTAATGTATAATCTCCCAAACACTCATCTGGAATGTGTGTTGGCCAAATTTCTTCTGTGTTTGTGAATTATTATTATTATGTTTTCACTCCCTGCCCCTGTCTGCTCTCTGCTATTGCTAGGCAAGGCTAAAGAACTGGGATTTGTTGCTAAAAGCCTGATGTGTTTCAGCAGTGGGTGCTTTGTGCTCTTTACCAACAGACATAGCAAACCCATGAAGGCTGCAAAGCAATTTGGGATATAAGTAGGCATGGGATACCATATAGTTGTAAGACTTTGGCTCAGGCAATGAAATGCTTTAGAGTTGTCTGGGAAGGTGCTTCAGTGGGTACTGAGCTCTGTGTTGGCTTACAGGGCCCAATCCCTAAAGTTGATGCACGGGAGGCAGTTGAGATAGGACAGTTCTGTCAGCACCACCATCAGTGGGAATACTCAGGAACTGAAAGCATGGCTGGAATTGGTTTTAAGTGACCTTCACTAGCACATCTGTGAATCTGGAACTTGGAATGATCGCACAGGTTCTGATAGGCTTCATGTTCTTGTCTCCCTAAATGCAGGTTAGAGATGAGAAAAATCCATTGGACTTACTCATGACTTTGAAGTTAAGCATGTACATCAATGTTGCTTGGCCATGACTAGTTGGTTTTAAGTAGAGATAGAGCATGTAGAACATTAAGACAGCTCTCATATTTGTAAACATGCATATAAAATCAGGTATCTGACTGCAGACTTTGTTGGTGGCTTGTTTAAAAATATTTTAATTACAACTTTCTCAGTGATTTACAGTTAGATGAATCAGGATCCCTCAGCAAAATTTTTATAATGTGTTGGTTGTGTTATATGTTTTGGGAGCAGACAGGGTAGACAACTACTTTAGGATGTTAATTGTTAGTAGTCCTAATAGTCTGAAGCTTGAAATAACTTCAACTTTCAATGAATAGCTCACTGTCTTGGATCCTGGAGTGCCTCCTGCAGAGGAAAGTGCTTGCTCTGGGGAAACACAGAGCTAGCCATTGCTCTGATGCTCTGAAACCAGGGGTACACGTGTCTGCAGTGAGCTTCCAGGTCTGTTCATGTATGGGAGCCACTGCTGCAAGAGCTGACGAGTTTGGTGTGAATTTGCACCTGTTTCTTCAATTCCCCAGGCATATCCTTGGAGCTGTGTTCCAGTCAATGTGGGCAAGTATCATTTGCAAAGTGAACCAAAACCAAGAAGGAAGAAGGTATCATCCAGTTACTTGGGACCTTTCTCAGGAAACTAAGCACAAGAATAGGGCACATGAAGATAAGTCTTGGGCTTGAAAGTAGTGATGTCCTGAAATGCCTGTGTAACTCCATAGCCAAATCAGGACAGATTTTATTTGCAAAAATCAAGGTATTGATATTCTGAATAAAAGGCATATACATCAAAAAGCTCCTCTTTGAAAACATTAATATGGTGGAAATTCTGATGGAGGTGTTCTCATTCATTTACCCATGCATGTTTGAAGGCTGTGCTTTCTTGGTTTTTTTCAGCATTTTGAGGTGTGCAGCTGATGAGTCCCAATTATTGAAAGACCAGCCTGAATTCAGCGGACCAGCCTCAGTTCAGTATCACCTTTATAATTTTGGTGGGCTGACAGATCTGTCCGTGGCAGTGGCCCTTGAAACACAGATTAACCAGAAGTCAGCAATGTCATTTTACCCTCCCATGTGCATGTGACCAAATCTGGATTTTGTGTGGCCGCAGGCAGAGGCGGGTGCAGAGACAGGAGACGCCAACGCGATGCACAGCCGGTGTCACGCCACGGCCTGGTTTGTCTGCCAGCACTCGGAGCTGCTGCAAGGGCAGGTAGAGCCGATGGCGTGGCAGAGATGGAGGTGTTTGACAGGGCTGTGATTATGTTCTCACCTGGCATTCTTTGCTTTTGTTTCACGTGACTGGTGTGCCTCAGCAGAGGCTGAACCTCATCCTGATCCTGACCAGCCAGGTAATGGGCATGCCCTCAGAGGGGCTGAGGAAGGATCAGAAGGGGTTGCAGAAGGGTAAGCGGCTTTCTGCTGTCAGCTGAGTTTTTCAGGATTAATCAGTAAGGTGAATGTATTTTGCAGCTCATCACATGCCTTCCCCTTCCTGAGGGACTGCTCAGCTTACTTTAGAGGAGAGGTTAGTTGGGAGAAGTTAGTTGGCTTTTTCCTCATTACAGCTACGCAATAAAGTTTGCCTTTTTGATTTTGGCCATGTTCAAATTAGATGTGAAATTAGGAAACGGCATCTCTTTAAGAATTTATAGGTGTATTTTGTCAAGGTTGGGTAGGAAATCCTTGGATTTATTTGTCCCTTCTAGAAACAAATATTGACTGTTAGACCTCTTTAAAAGGTTTTGATCCACACTTTTTCTTTTGAAAGCTGGTCTTGGTTAAGTATTGTGAGATAACAAACAAACAAGAAGTTTAAAAGCCAAACTTTTTAACAGCTATGAAAAAGTGTTCATTCGTTTTGGTTTGCATGGGGAAAAAAAGAGATGTGTTTTCTTAAAAAGGGAACATTTTTTTTTGACTTTCCAAATTTTGCTAAAAGAGCAACATTTTCTTGGTCCTGCAGTGTCTTTTTAGTTTGTGGATTTTTTTCCATTCCATCATATCTATTTTTAATGTTAGTGCTGAGGGGCTGTACAGAACTAAAATTAGACACTATCTTTATTTCCTTTTTTTTTTTTCCTTCTTTTTCTTTTTTTCCTCTCTCACTGATCAAAATTGCAAACAAGTTCATTGTAGGGATGCTGGAAGTCCTGGCTGTGCTGCTGATGGGGGTGAGGGTCATCAGGTGTCTCTGCAGCCATCAAACCTGGGGCAGCTGTGGATTGCCAGCCTCCTGGTGGGTGAGCTGGGATGGCTGCTTTTGTCTGGAGCTGGAGGGTGAAGGATGCCACGATGTTATGTCTGAGGTGACACGCACCTCATAAGGTTTTTCCATGAGTGGGGCTCCCAGTGCCACAGCCAGACACTCACTGTGGGGTGATGTTAGGAAACGTCCAGGGACCCTTGACAAAAGAGTCAGATGCCCATGAGGTCTCTGAGAGCATCACAACTGCCAGCACCAAACCTGGTCCCAGCCACAGCCTCAGGCCAGTTTGGGGTAGATGGTGGTATGTGGTACTGGCAGAAGGAAAGCTGTTGTGGGGCTCCTCTACACTGTCCAGCCCCTCTCAAAATAGGGCAGGGGAGCCCTTGGATGGTTGTTGGAGGGGGCAGAGTGGGCCATGGGGAAAGTGTCAGGTGGTGGGTTGCTGCAGGAAGACTCAGGCTGCACCTGCAGCCTGGATAATGTCACTGTTCCAGTGGCCAGGGGGGACCCCTGCTCTGCTTATGAGCTGGAGCATGATCCCATATCCCGATGAGGAGACGGTGCCATTTCTCCTGGTTACTTTGCCTTAAATACCACCGACAGCTGGGTACTGCCTTTGTTTCCATAGTGCTGCTTTAAGAGAATGAGTAATTGGTCTGCTCCTCATTTGGCAAATGGGAGTTTAAAGCAAGCCCTAACGTTCCCACTGGAGTTAGATTCAAAGCAGTCTGGTGGTTTTTGTTTTTTTTTTTACATGAATTGCAGTGTTTGACTGTGTGACACTCTGTCGTGTCAGAAGGGATTTGTTTACCCCTGTTGGACTCATTGGCTCTGTCAGCAGAGCTCACTGTTACCGAGTGGGGGAAACAGGAGCTGGGATATATAGGTCCTACAGAAATTCTGCAAATGTGGTGTTTGATTTAAAAACCAAACTGAACCTGATGTTTCAGATCTGGAGGACTGTTTCCATCCAATTATAGCACTTCAAGTAACACATTTTGATCTTTAAAACCTTGGCAATGTCCCTCCAGATCTATATTCTCTTTGAAAAAATACTGCCTGAAATATTTCTGCAGCAACAGTTCAGGCACAAATTTGCTTTTGTCAGTGATGTCTGCTCAAGTAATCATGACAGTTTCATACTATTTTCCTTGAAAGGGCTGTATCTGTCAGATGCTAAGCCTTACAAAATATTGCCTGCTGGAAAAGTGTGTTATGTGCAGATTTATGCAGGGCAACTCACCAAGTGAAATTTCTGTGGCAGGGGATGAATTCAAGTGGGTCTTGTCCTTAGATGTTTGAATAAAAATATGAATCTGTTTTCTGACAAGTTTGGCCTAACCCCCTTCCCCCTCCCCCCAAATACTGCAAAAGTGTGACTTGGACATGTGATAGGAATAAAGCAAATTATGCTCTCTAAATGCAGAATTAAGTTGGATGGCCCAGTAAGTGGCATATGGAAATGGATACACGTAGCATAGATGTGAGTCATGCCCATGCATGTCAGCAGCTGTGATCCAGAGGAGCACTCAGGTCATGTTGTTTAATCTCATGGACCAAGAGCATCAGAGGTACTGAATGAGGAGGCTTTCAGCAGTTGATCAGTGCTACGGGTATTTGTGTGTGCTGTGCTGTGCCTCGGGTGTTCATTAGTGCCTGGTGAACAGTGCAGGAGCTCATTTTGGTAGCTGTACCTCTGATGAGGCATCAGTGTGCTGTCATCCCATGCTCGTGCTGTGTCCTGGTGATGAACGGCAAGGACAAGGGTCTGTTTGGGTTTGATCCCTTTCCAGAGCATTGCAGTGAGCACAGCTTTGAGCCTACTGGTGAACGCAGGCCATCGTATTCAGCTGGTGGAGTGTATTCACCACTGTGGAGTGGTGTTCCTCTGCACTGCACGGGTTGCTTGTGGGAGGGTGGATCTGATTTTCAGACCAGGGACCCCAGTCTTTACAGCTCTGCCTTAGTGGAGAAAAGTGTTGCAACATGGATCAGCTCCATACCGGTGGTTTTGGGCAATCCTCTTTGACGGCCATCAGGGAGGGCTTCTTTTGCATTCCTTCCCTATGGAAGTACCCTAATGTGAAATATTTCTCAGCAGAGGTTTCTGCAGCTCTATGAGAAATTGGGAAGATGAAATGGTATGTCTTTGTACAGCACAGGAATCCCAGTCAGTGAAAACATTGTGTGTCACTACAGTGATAAACTCTTAGTACCACATCTTGGTTGCACCCAGGTTTACTCCCAGGTTTTTCAAGACCAGAGAAGATCATTACAGGCATTTGGTCAGACTTGAGCATAAAAAGGATTGTAGTGTTTCATGTAATGTTTTTTACATTCAGCTCAACAAGCTAAAGCTGAAACATGTGCTTCCAAAAGGCATTCAGCTTTTGCAGAACAAATAAAATCCTGCCCTGTTTGAAGCAATTGACAAAAGTATCATTTGCTTCAGCGGTGCCAGAGTTTCCAACTAAGCTTCCAAGTGACCCAGAATTTACCACTTCTCTTATTCCAGTCTGATTATACTCAAGTAAAAATTTGCTTTACTGGGGGCAGTAAGGCAAACAAGATGTGATTGTTGTTCTCTTATAAGCTCCCTAAACAATAAGTGCTTTTTTAAGCTGCACTGGCTGTGTTGATGTTTTCACTGGGCACTATCATTGTATGTGTTCTTCCCTCATTCCTTAGCTTTTACCTTTCCTCAAATGTACAGGTTTTTATTTTTCAGGATACTTGAAGAAGGCAAGTCCCAAAGAAAGGGGTGTGCAATCCAGCAAGAATAAAGTATATGTAGATGGGTATAGGGTGAGGGATATATCCAGCTAGCTGCAGTGTACAAGGTTTAACTATCAAAATGAAGCAACACATTTCTAAATGTGGACTCTAATGCTGTAGCTGCATTATGTTGTTTATCTATAAACTTACATGAGACATATGTTATTTTAGCACTATTATATTACTACTTTATAAAGCCATATTTAAAATTGTACACTTAATTGTAACATAACTTTAAATTGTGCACTGTGTTGATCCATGTACATATATATGAAAATCTGTATATTTTGTCTTTATGCTGTATGTCATTGGTGTGTAAATTATAACTAATGGATCTAAAATACCTTTCTGGTTCATGTCCTTTTTCTGTGTCTGTGCTTTTTGTAGAGCTGTGAACAGCTGAGAGGTGCTCTCTTCAGAGTGGGGAGTGCACGAACTTTAATGGCCATTGAGTTAAACCCTCATCTCCCCAGGCAAATAATTTAGCCATCAGCATTGCTTGGATGGAGTCATTCTATCACTGATGCCCTCTCCCACTGACACTAAAAGAAGGATTTCAGGGGCTAGCGCAAGAGGGAGGACTGCACATAAACTGGGGTGTGAGGAGGGGTCCCTGCTCCCCTCTCTCTGTTTTGTGACTACTGTTGCCAACGTGAAAAAAAGTAATCCTGAGAAGGTAACTGTCAGGAGTGCATAATCTTTAAGGTCTTAGCTAAGAGCACTTGTGATGGCTAGTTTCATTGTACAGTGTTATTTTTGAAAATTTTCAGCAAGTGCAAGTCCTTAGCCAGGCTTAGCATGCTGCCCTGAATGCAGCATAGGGGCTGTGTGATGGGACACGTGACCTTGCTGGAAGAAATACGAGACAATAGCATTCAGGTGATAAAGGTGCAAGACTGCACACAGGTGCTTTCAGATCCTGCAGAGGCTTGACATCAAATCCAACTTTGTAAGCTGATGGTGTCAGTGTTGCAGGTGCACTTCACTTACCTAAACTTAAAAAAAAAAAAAAGGACAAAGTCAGGCCCAAACCTCCCAAACCTCCCAAACCTGTAGTACCATTCTGAATAGATGTTTAGCTTTTTTTGGTGCCTTGAAGTTTTATGGCTGGTGAGGTTGTTGATAGGCTTTTTATCTACAAATGCTAGACATTTCAATGTATTTAATAAACACCTAGGTTGAAATACAGGACTTGAAACATTAAATATAGCACGCTTGGAAGAACTGGCAGCCAAAGTTGAGGATCTTGTCAAGATCAGGGTCTCTGTCTCTTCCGGTGAACTTCTGCCTTGGTGAAATACTCACAAACTCTGTTTATCCCCCAGTCCCAAAAACTTAAACTTAGGGCATGTGAGAAATATTCTGGATGTTGCATGGTAGGTCTGGGACGTGTGGGCACATGGACCTGCTTACTGCAGCTTTGCCAGTGGGAGTTTGGTTGATCACAGTAACTGGTGGTAAGCCTGATCTTTATTGCAGAGAGTGCTGCCAAAAAGGTGAGAGTAAGTTCTTGTAGTTTCCATTTGAGGAGATGTAGGTGTGTGGTCCAGGAGCGTCCCTGCACAGCATCCCTAAGGGAACTGCACAAATAAGTTCCCTGAAAAGCTGTTTAGGTATTGGCCATATCCTGCGTGGCAATGTCCCTGCTCATTGCACTGGGATTGGACTAGATGACCTGTTCATTCAAACCCAAACCATTCTATGGTTCTAATATTGCTCATTTTCCAGCTAAATTGCTCATAGCAGCTGATTGGAAGTCTCTGCCAGCTTTTCCCCCACGCCGATGTCCATTGTGAGGCTGGGATTCAATTGCACAAGGTAGGTGCCTAGTATCTCCTGGGAGACCTAGGTTATCTGTGTAGAGCTGGCTGGTAGGATCCAGGTGAGACCTAGAGCAGGAGCAGCAGCTGGGGCCAGACAGGCTATCTTACAGCATCTAAAATGATGGCTAAACAGCTGCTTTCAGGCAAGTGAATCCTACCTTGGAAAACCACTTTAAAGGGAAAATGAAAGAAAGTGATGGTTTTGGTGTTGGTGTTGTAACTAATATTATTCAATGTTTATATTGTGGCAGGGCCCAAATAATCCAGCCAGCATGTGAGTCCTTGCATGCAATGTTCTTCAATGGCTCAGACTACCTACTCTGAGGTTTGCAATCCAAGCAAAAAAGTGGTGCAGCAAGAGAGAGAAGAGAAAGATAGTCTCTTGCTTCAGTGTTTAGCTGTGGATTTGGCCATGCACATTTGACTTTATATTAAGAATTTGCTAGGCTTCTCCAGGTGTCTCTGTTGTTGCAATGCATGAAGATCTGCTCTGAGTGGTACGTGCAACCTCAGGGCTTCTCAGCAGAGCAGGTATCTGCTGTTGGCTGAGCTGAACTGCCCCACTGCACTGACTGCATGGCCCAGATCTCCATGTGCAACTGTGGAAGATGAATATATGGCTCAGGAGTGTACCCTACAGTCAGACATCAAAATTAACACCTCATGATCCCAGGCTGAATCTCACACGCAAACGGCTGTGTCTTTACCTGAAAGCCTAGCCATCACCTCTATTTTGATACTTTTTCTGAGAATTGATATACCATTTCAGGCAGGGGAAGTTGATCAAGGAACCTTCAGGCTGTAACATGGAGTACTCCAAGGTTAGACCAGAGTTCCATTGCTTATATAGTTTTAATGCCAGCTCTTTTTGAATAACTATTGAGTGCAGATTTCAGTTCTTTCTCTCTTACTATTTTTTTTCCTTAAGACCTCTGCCTCATCTGGTGCAGGGGGTAGAGACTGGTGAATTAATGATGAGCTGGTGGGGATTTCATTTGAAGTGTGACCCCCCTAAGCCTTATTTACTGCACAGGATTCAAGTCCTACAATGGAAACAGAATGATTAATTTCCTCACGAGCTTCTCTGTCTTACGATGGTTTCTGGGTGCTTCAAAAATGCTAACAAGTTTACAGATGCAGTAACAGATAAGACTAAAAAGATAGAGTTGTCAAGAGCCTTGAAACTAAGTGCAAGAAACTGGAATTTGATATAGGAAAAGCCAGGGATGGGCTCAAAGAAGGAAGAAAAAACAAGCAAGCAATAGGCATCAAAGAGATTCTTAGCAGATGCACTTTGTTTGGGTTAGAGGGTCTTAGAGCAGTGCTGATTACTCTCGAGTGGAAGTTGAGGGTGTAAAATAAAGCCTTGTTTGAGAAAACAGGGAGGAAATTATTTAAAGGACAAATGTGATACAGAAATAATAACATTTGGAGATAGGAGGCATGGGCTATCACCAGGCAGAAGAAGTTTTACTGTCCTTCACAGTAGAATCTGTAGCAGCTGAGGGTGTGCTGACCTTACAGACAGTAGTGAAAAAAGCTGAATTTTCTGTGCCCAGGCATGAAGGCTTTGAGGTTGGGCCATGCTTTGCCATCGTTTTGAAGGCAGCATTTGTTTGAGAGCCACCTGAAACACAGTTATTATCTAATAAGCAGCTTTGATTTATCAACTACATCTACGCATAAAGAAACTGCCATAATTTCGCATGCAGTGATTCACTGTGACAAAGAAAACCATAATTACTCAGGGTGCAAACTTCACTGCATGCTAATGCGGCTCTTGTCAGCGTGGCTTCTCGGCACTGTGAGTTCAGCATCGCAGAAATAGCCCATGGAGCAGGGAAAGGTGATTGCTCCCAGGAGGATCTGAAGTACTTGGAGGTGGAGCAGTGTGCTCACGGTTGCTTGGGAGACCTAGGACTGAACATAGAAAGGTTCCCTCTACCCCAGCCTTTTTCTGTGCCCAGGCCTATTTTTGGTCCCGCTACTGAAGATCATCAGTGATTCACTGTCAAACAATGATTCAGAAGGGGAAAATGCTAAGGTTTGCTGATGAAGAAAGCATCAGTGTGAAAGCAGGTGGTTCCCAAATGTGTGCATGTTTTGATAAAGCAGGGGGTGAAGTTTGTGCCTCCTCTCTCCGGAGTTGTTGTGCAAGTTGTGAACAGCCCATGCTTTTCCTCTTGCAGCTCCAGAGAACTTTCCTGTAATATTTCAACTGTAAAATACTGTCACACATTTTAAAGGTGGGACTGTAGCTTCTCTGCCTTCCCAGGCTTAGTGCTATCTGAATAGTAAATATTCTCCTGGCTATTTTCTGAAAGCCAGTGCCAGCCCTGCTATTCCCATAAAATAATTCAAAATATTACAATTATTTTTATCTATGTGTCTTAAAAAATGTTAGTTGGGATTTCATTATAACTCATAACCAGCTACCAAAATCCTGCAGAATAACAAAGGATTGTAAAAGTCTAAGGATGATATGAAGAATTTCTAGCTGCTGTAACTATTGTTATTTGCTTTCTGCTGTGAGGCCAAAAGCAAACCTTAACCCAAGAGGAGAAAAAAGCATCTGTGTCTGATACACCATGTATATAGCCATGGTTACATTTGGAACTCACTTGGGGCATCAGAGTGAATAGCAATCTTTTAAAGCCTGCTTGCTGAAGTAGTTCACAAAATCAAATCCCTTAGAAAAGTTGTTAAAGAAGTCTTCAGTTTTTTATTGAAAGCCATGAAAATATTAATACTTTTACAATAAGCCTAAAAATATGACAAATAAGAATGAATGGTATGATTGTAAAGTAATCTCCCTGTGGTTTGGGAGCTGGCTAACAAGATGCATAAAAATCAAGTGCTTCATAATGATTTGCCTTGTCTATTATTATAATATATATTTTTTAATCCATACATAAATTTCAGAAAGCTTTGGAAACATGCATCACCTGAGCCAAATAGCATCAGGCAATTTAAGAAAGGACCGTGTATGTGATATATGCTGGCAAACAGCCATGACTGGTGAGGGAAAAAGAGCAAGAAATGGGGTAAACCAGAAGGTTTGAATAGGAGGATAATAGAAGATGAGCAATTATTTTACACATGCAAACCTAATGGTTATTACATGAAGCTTTAAAATTCTACCTAGAGTAATTGTAAAACTTCATGGGGAAGAAGGCGGATGAAATCCACAGGAGGATGTCTCTCTCCATCTTATTTAACACAACAATGCCTGACAACAGAAATCAAGTGACTGCAGCAGGCAAGTTCCTGTTCACGAAGTCTGTATGAAGCAGCTTGCTTTATTGCTGTGATGGTTCAGGCTGTCTCGAAGTAGCTGCTGCTGGCAAAGAGGCCAGCTAGATTTTGTGATAAACTTTTACCAGTCTAAACCAGTCTCTGAAGCTTGGCGGCATCTCGTAGGCTTCAGAATAGCTTCTATCAGTTTAGCTTAAAATTGAGTGTTTCCCATGCTAATAAGGTGAGAAACTTCTGGATTTGCTGCTGACATTTGAGGTTTCTTTTTAGCATGAGGACTAAACATTAGTAGATTCTTTTACTTACACAAATGCATACTTGTCTCATCAAATTGTAAGTCAGGAAGAGGTTCATTCATCATCTAAATTAAACAGTTTCTCAGCTCTACAGACATCTTGTATTCTACTGGCTTTTGATGGCTGAGGAGATGGGAAGAGGGAAAAGAAACGGGCGAGTAAGGAAATAATAAATAAAAAATATTGAGGTTATGGTTATAAAATCATAATTTGTACAGCCCTGATTACAAACATTGATGATTAAATTTCACAGATGCCAAAACATGGCAGGAATGACTCAAAGGAGACACAGGTCATTTATTTTGGGGTGAGTACTTCCCAGCAGCCTGTGAGGACCTGCCCCCAGGGCAGCCTCTCCATACGCTCCGTGCCACTCAATGAGGAAAAAAATGTTGAAGCAGAACAAGTCATCCTGCAGCATTTCTGCTTACCAATATTATTAAACATTCCTGTTTCCATCCAGATTCAATATCAAAGGATGCTTCGAAGTAAAAAAAAATTTAGAGAAATGAGTTTGAGGCAGCCCTGCCCAAGCAGCAGCCTCACACTGTGCCCCTTATCTGATTCCACGCTGCTGGGAGGCACCAGGGTCAATTATTAATTGCGCATCCCCAAACTTCTGTGCTGGGGTTAAAATGACAACTTAGGCGTCAATCACCCTGATTTTGATCTGGTATAACAATGCCCCGAATAAGGGAAGGCCCAACAAAGTCCCAGTTTAGCTGGTTTTTCATTCTCGCTCTGTGTGTAATCTCCGTCAAACAGAAGTGCCATTTTTAGCTGTAATCTAAGCCTATTTGCCTCTGTACTGGGGCTGAGGGTAGCTCATGTCATCAGACCACGACAAACATAAGCAAACGAAGCTTTGTTAGGCAAGTAAATATTTTTTCTCTTTGACATGTGAATGAAATGAAATAGATATGAGTGATTGACTGACACTGGAGATGTCAGACCCTTTAGATGCCCCCCCTCCTGACCTGGTTTAGTCAGCATTTTGTTCCATATGTATTAAAAAATGTCATTAGTTTTTGTTTATCCAGAGCTCTAAATGACAGAACGATGTTTGTAATTTAAAGTGCTGATCTTTCCCTTCTTTAACCTCCCCATCCTAAGCAGGTTATAGTCAGCCCGTTTAACATTCAAGCCAAGTGAATCAGGCCTTGAGCTTTCAGCAACGCGATTACATCATCTACAGCAGATATACCATGCTTCTAAAATGGGTAGTGCTCCCTACTTGGTACTTCATCTCTTAGCAGCCATATTTGAGGAAGCAGAAATAAATCATCCACTTTGCATTCAGCAAAACATCGTTGTGGAGGACTGAAGTTGGGCTTGTCCCTTATTTGCCTTCAGTTTGCTTCTGCCATTCAGCCTCCTCCTGGTTGTTCTGACAAGTCTCCAGCAGAGCTGGCTGCTCCTGCACACGATGATGTGCACCCTCCTGTTCATACAGTCTGCCATCTCACTAGGAGAGGATCAAGCAGTGCAAATTCCAATCATAAATATTCCTATTTTCTTTCCTGGGGAAAACTGAAAGAGACTCTGAAGAGATCTGCTGGAAGAAGCTGCAAAAAAGACCCTGATGTCTTTCTTCAAGGGGTTGCCCATGTGGCAACTGTTGTTGATGTTAGTTATGTATTATTCCTAGGAGAGAGACATGAGATGTCCCATCCTATCTTGCCATATTTATACATCAGGGAAATGCATATAATTTTGTTGTTTGTGCCCCTCTCTTCTGCAATTGCAGAATCCTTGTTGATGATCAATTGCTGTCAGCTGCAGGGAAGTTCCCAGTTGTGTCCTGAATCATTCTTCTGTAAACACATCTTCTGTGCTTGCCCTGATGGATACACAGGTGGTGGCTGCATAGTACTGCCAGCATGCTCGGCTGACTCCTGGATGCTCCTGTGGTGACAAATTTGCCTCCTTAGAATCTCTTGTTTCAGTTTCTGACCACCTAATCTTCCTTTTATGGTGCTTGGAAGTGGCTGTCCAAGTGTACTTGCTCTCTGGAGACACTGTTATGCTGAAACAAATACCTTCAGGCTTCACTGCATCTCACCAACTCAGTCATCTCTTCTGTGTTCTTGTGAAGAGGAAACCAGGGCCCATCCTTCTCCCTCTGTGTTGGCTACTTATTGTGTGCTGTGTTTAAGTAGAAAGACTTATACATTCTTGAAAAGTCCCTCTCCATCCCCTTGCTTAGGAGTTTCCTCACGACAGCTCACAGGGTGGCTGCAGTGGGTTTGGGCAGCAAGGGACACCCCTCCACTGGATTCCCCTGCCTCCACATGGGGTGGGGACATCCACAGCAGAAATGCTGGCCCTTAATTATCACATCTGCAGTGACACTTCTTCCTGGAAGCTGTGCTTCATCTGGCCTTCAGCACTCCTCTCTGTGGTGACAGCACATCTTCTCATTATTCTCATAGAAACATGACACACCTGCGCAGTGTCTACAGCGTGGCACCTGTACAAATTTACCTCTACAAATTTAGCAATTTGTAGATTACTGATTGCTGAAAGTGGGAAACAGCTTAGGTAACCAGCAGAAATTCTGAAAAATTTCCTCAGTTTTTTGAATTAGGACTGCCAAACATCTCTTAAACCTCAGTTGTATATATGTTGACAACAAATATGCCACACCCTACAAGTGCAACTAGATCAAAAGTCACAAAATAATGGTTCTAACACACTCGACAATCCTAATCCTGCCCCTTTGGCAATGGTACAGGAAAACAAGTAAGACTTTGTAATTCTATCTGCCTCTGATCCAGAAATTTTTCAGGTACTCTTGTGTTGTTTTAAGGAAAAATACAGGGTTAATTTCAGAGAATAATACTTTTATAGCAAGTTTTTTTTTAAATTCAGTTTGTCACAAGGATGTACTATTATAATTTTCTAAAAATTGTAGAGAACTGTTAATACACTGTACCTTCTCGTGATTTTTCAATCGGACGTGTTAACATACCCTCTGTTATTTTTTACTATATTCTACAACTGTTTAAGTTAAAAATGATCTTTCAGCCAACAGCCAAACATTAAGTGACGGGGAACGACAACATAAAGACAATCTACTAATTTGGCAAATGTATTTGCACAGACTTGAAGATGAGGCCCTCCTCTGCTGCCAAGTGCTTTGGATGTGCTTTACACATAGCCACGGGAGGGCAGTGGATGACTTGGATATGCAGCTTCTTTCTAGTTTTAATCTGTTTTTCAATCGTTTCGTTTCCCTTCCACCAAGCTCCTATCTTATCAAGAAATAAAAATTTCCCACACTGATGTGAGAAAGGGGATTTGATTTTCATTTCCCTCTGCGAGTTTGGCACATTTTCTTCATATTCTTGTTAGTTCAACTTATCATCAGTGTGTGGGGAGTGTGTGATACCATCCCTGGTACTGGATGCAGGGCAAGAAGGCAAGGGGGGAAATGTGTCTGTTCAACTCCCGAGTTTGCGCAACTTTCAAGGTCAGGACTTCCTTCCAAGAAAAAAAAATAACAGAGAGCCCACAAACCGTTTAATGGTTATCTGTGGTGCTTACAAGTTCTCCTAGATGCACTCTAAATTATTCCTTCTTTGAAAGACTTGACCCATGTTCAGCACAGGTTTCACCCAACAAGAAGTTTAATAAAATCATGGCTCTAGGCTGTCCAGTGGTTTGCTAATAGGCAGGTGTCTCTTTTTGCCTGAGCTTTTTGCTAAGTTAGCAAAGGGCAAAAGTTGCAATTATAATCAGAATTAAACAATTTTGGTAAAACCAAAGGAAACCAGGTCTCCTCATGATCAGTGTTAGTGGCCAGAGGGTCTCTAAGAACTAAAAATGTCAGGACAAGCTCTCCAGACTGATCCTATATGTCAATCAAAGGTATAGAAGTTGACAAATAGTCAGGATCAGAGAAGTCCAGCCTAGCAGCGGGCAGAAACAGCCACAAACCGTCTGGACAAGTGCTCCACAGAGACGAGATACAAGTGTTACAGTTCACAGCAGAAGTGATGTTTGAAACATTTGGAAGCAAGTTAGGGAGAACAAAGGCTGTTTCTGTGGCACACGAAGTGTGGGGAGGAGAGGAGAGCATCCACAGCCTGCCAAGACGGTATGAAATACATGCCTGTGTCTCAATATGCCAGAAGCTTCTGGGCTTTATTCCCAGAACTCCCACTGGTGTGTATGACCTTGTGCTAGTCACCCACACTTGCCATACCTCAGTTTCCCTATTGCAAAGTGGGGGCAAGAGTATCTCTGAACGGCTGTCAAGGAGCTGATTTTGTAACTTTAAGATGCAAGGGAGAGGGTGTCTATTTGAGTAGTACAAATCTCAAGTATTTTGGAGCTTTTGACACTTGCAGTAGAGTAGCCAGTCTTTGTGTTGAGGCACTGCAGAAAAAGAAGGTCACAGAAGAGGCAAAACTCACATATATTTCCCCACGTACAAGCTCCACCAGCTTAGGATAGAAGAACCACCCTTAAGTAGCTGACAAGGTGGGAACACTGTGACTTGTGTCAGAGTAATTTTGACTCCGTGTAACAGACAGTGTACAGATATACAGGCCAGATGTGTACCAGTAGGTTATTGACCCATCATTTCAGCTGCTGGGTTGGCTGGCCACCAGTTCCTGGCGCGATGTTCAACATGCCCACACTGACAAGAGGGGATGCTCAGATGGCACTGGAAAAGCAAAAGGAACCTGACTCTTAACTGTGAAGGGCAGATGAGAAACCATAGGAGGACTGATGAAAATCTCACTTTGGCCAGCCTGATGCTTGCTGGTCAGACTCCACATGCCCACTGTGAATGGATTGGACTCGCTGTGTAGGTGCATATGTGATTTATCTTCAGTGGTTTTACAAGGATTTACAAATCTGGCTCATTTTGCATGGAATTACGGCCTCCCAGATCTGCCTTGGGTTGCAACATATTTCTTTCAGATGAAGGTTTGGAGTCAAAATCCAATTCATTTGGATTTTACATCCAAAGTTTCCTGTAGACTTCAAGAAGCAGGATTTCTCTGTACTATCATTGCTTTCACTATTCACCTATATCAAACTGAGCCTCCAGGCTCGTACCCAACAGTGGTACATGAGCACAACCTCCTATATAGCCCATCAGTAAGTGATTTTTGTGGGAGGCAGGGTGAGCATTTTTGTTATTTTTGTACTTTCTTGCTCCCTTTTCTGATTGGTTAGCTCAATAGTCAGGGCAATAAGTTTGTTGTCAGAATCATCTCTCAATAAAATAGGTTCTAAATGACTTTTGTAAGACAACATGAAGGAATTCAGAAACTGTATCTGCAGAGAAGCTTGTTTGTGTTACCACCTCTGAGCAGTGAATGCAGCACAGGGGTGGTGACCACTTCGACTGTTTCAAATATTGAACATTGCACACTGTCAGCTGGTGGCTTGTGATCTTCCTACCAATAAGCAGACACTTCCTTTTTTTTTTTTTTTTTTTTTTTTTTTTTTTTTTTTATTATTTTATTTTTTATACTTTTCCCAGCTTCTCAACAACCCTTCTCAGTGCACCCCAACCTCCACTAAGGCCTTCAACACCAGAGCACGAAGTCCGCCCCATCACAACCTGCCACTTCACAGAATATAATTTTTTACAGTGACTTCATCCAAGTGATCTAGTCTTTACCAAAAATGACTCCAAATGCAGCTTAAGTTCACTGGAAATACTGAAAAAATGTTGGTCTGAGTCAACCTGAAGGAAAATTTTGGTTCTGAGAGCTATTTCTGTTGCCTCTAGAGCTGAAAGCCAAATGCTTCTCCCAGTGGAAGTGGGTGGTGGAAGGGGAGAGAGACATGAGGTTACCAAGATCATCTGGTCTGCACTAAGAGTTTTCAGACAAGTCTGGTTTTCTTGCTGTTGTTAAGCCACTAAATAAATGAGAGATATTAATGACATCAGTAATCCCTCCCGGACATATGCCTGGTCACTAACTTCTCTTATTTTCCTAAGAAAAGGCAATAGCATTACATTGTGTTAATATTTTTTCAAGAAAATATCACTAACAAATAATCCTCTTAAGGAAGTGCAAGTGGCTAGAGGCAATGCTTGGGGCTGAAAACACAAAGTGGGCTCTAACCAAAACAACTGCTACCCTCCATGCTACTCTGCTGCTGGGCCACCATCGGAATACTAATACAAAGAGGTCTGGTTAGCCAGACACTGATTCACAAAATAAAAGGTTTTGACCCTTCTGATTGAAAAAAGCTATATTTGATCAGTGAACACTGTCGTATCTTATAAAGGGTGGAGGATAAATCAGGTAGTAGATAATTATAGTGTCAGAACAGTAGATCAAGTCCATTCCTGTTGCATGCCAGTGGAATTCTGATATGTTTGACCAAATTTATTCAGTATTTTTACCTGCTACATCAGTCCTGGTTCAATTTCCAACAAAGGTGGTGCTAGCTGTGCTTTCCAGTGGGTCTTCAAAAGATTTTTTGAGTTGTTCCCAAATTTAATTGCTCTACATAAGTGCAATTTTAGTGGAGCAAATTTATAAGGCCAACGAAAACTATGACATGCTTTTGAGTCTCTTTGCATCTGAAGAGCATTCTGAGGACTGTCCTTGTGCAGAAATAGTCCCTGCTGACTAGTATGTCTTCCTGAATAGTCAGAGATGCCTCTCAGGAGCCTGATGATAAGGTTTACAGGGGGAAGATGCATAGGAAGAGTAGAGGCAAAAAGGTTTTCTATTATCTTTACTTGATATTCAACACCAAGCCCATTTCAAGTGCATTCTGCACTTAACCTTCTTGTTGTTAAACAGTTTTGTTTGTGCTCCCTGGTGCTTAAACACTGCTGTTTGCTGGAGACAGGTCGGAGTCCTAGAGAAAGTTCTTCATTTCTGGTGCTGGGGGACTCTCAAACTTTCCTTTATGTACTTGGACAGTCTCAGGTTCCTCTGGGCTATTTGTTCAGATGTGGTATCTAAAGCTACCCTCATTACCTGTTATTTTCTTTACCTTCATAACATTCCTCTTTTAGATAGAAAAAACATCCTCATCTTTTAGACCTTCTGATCCTGCTCTGTCACATTCACCACTTAGTATGTAGTCAGTCCTGGGTCTTCTTCACTGCATCCCTTAATTTTGGTTCAAAAGAACCAAACCTTGGTGAGGTCCATGTTTGTATTGCCCAGCCTGAAAAAGTTGCCTTGCCTTTATATTTTTTTTTCTTTGATTATTGTGGTGAGTTGGCCATACCAGATACCCACCAAAGCCACTCTATAACTCCTCTCCTAAGCTGGACACAGGGGAGAAAATGGAATGAGAGGCTCATGGGGCAAGAAAAGGACAGGGAAGAATCACTCAAAAATTACCATTATGGGCAAAACAGACTTGACTTGGGGAAATTAATTGAATTTATTACCAGTCAAATCAGAGTAGGATAATGAGAAACAAACCCCTATCCCTCACTTCCCCCTTGGCTCAACTTTATTCTCAAGTTCTCTACCTCCTCCACCTGAGCAGCACAGGGGGATGGGCAATGGGTGCTGCAGTCAGTTCCTCACAGGTTGTCTCTACTGGTTCTTCCTCCTTACAAGGAGGACTCCTCACTCCCCTGCTTCAGCGTGGGATCCCTCCCGTGGGAGACAGTCCTCCATGAACTTCTCCAAGGTGAGTCCTTCCCACCACCTACAGTTCTTCATGAATGCACCAGCATGGGTCCCTCCTGTGGGGTGCAGTCCTTCAGCAACAGACTGCTCCAGTGTGAGTCCCCTACAAGTTCTAGAGTCCTGCCAGCAGACCTGCTCCAGTGTGGGCTCCTCTCTCCACAGGGCCACATGTCCTGCCAAGAGCACGCTCCAATGGGGGCTTCCCACGGGATCTAACTTTCCTTTGGGCATCCACCTTCTCTAATGTGAGGTCCTCCACAAGCTGCAGCTGAATATCTGCTCCTCCATGGACCTCCATGGGCTGCAGGGGAAAAGCCTGCCTTTCCATGGGCTACGCCGTGGGCTGTAGGGGAATCTCTGCTCTGGTTCCTGTAGCACCTTCTTCCCCTTTTTCACTGACCTTGGTGTCTGCAGTGCTGTTCCTGATGTGTTCTCATTCCTGTCTTCACTGGCTGCAATTGCTGTTGCACAGTTTTTTCCCCTCCTTAGATCTGTTATCCTGGAGGCGTTACCACCACTGCTGATGAGCTCAGCCGTGGCCAGTGTTGAGTCTGTATTGGAGCTGGCTGGCATTGGCTCTGTTGGACACAGGGGAAGTTCCTGGCAGCTTCTCACAGAAGACCCCAAGTGGCAAACCCAATACACTTATCAAACTACACCCTTCCTACAATGCTCTCCACTCCCAAGGAAGATGGACATGTGATATGTGCAAATTCTAGGAAAGGTGACAAAGACTTCTGCAAATGTAGTTTAAGGGCACTTAAAATTTTTTCTAGTGATCTTTATGAACCTGTTTGCTTTTATTTTTGCTCTAATGGAATTCAGTAAACATTTTTTTTTCACTTTTTCCAGTGCAGGGGTATTAAATTCTCTAGAAAGTCTGTGAATTTATTTGTTCAATTAGTTCCTCAAACCATGGGACTATCAGGGCTGAATGAGCTGCCGAGAGCCCAGAGCAGAGCCAGGGGGGTGTGTAGGAGACATGGCAGGACTGGGTAGTGGAATACACTATTTCCTGCAGAGCCCCTATGTTGTATCTTTTGCAGAAGATGGGAAGTGAGTAGTGAACGAAACAGAAAACTGCATTAAGAAGAAGCACTATGATTTAGCTGGCTAATACCAGCCTGGAGAATTGGATTTCACCCCAGACAGAGTTTTTTGATGATACTGAACAAGTAATTTTAATAACAGCGTTTTAACAAGTAGTCACATCTGTGTGGTCCCTCCTTCCAGCTGTATCCAGCCCGAGCTGCTCGACCTCCATTTCTCACAGCAGTGAACACAGTGAACACAGAGATTTGACCTCAAGCACAGTAGCTACCAAAAAAATGCCAGCTATCCAACAAAACAGGCGTCATGTGTGCTTATTCATCCTGCCTAATTGCAAACTGCTAATGCTTAAATCAGGAGAGAGGTTGCTTGTCTACAATCTGAGCAGGGAAAGGTTCCTCCAGCAGACAATACCCACTGAAGGCATGACATTGCACGTGCAGATGCTTCCAGAATTACCAGGTTGTTTGTTTTCTCATTTATTAATATAATAATTGTATAAATGGCATGATCTTAGATGCTAAGATGCTGATGGATGTCTTCTGCTCTCTTTCTGTGCTGTTGAGGTAGGTAATGGCTTTTGATATTTGCTAAGGGTCAGGATAACATTTTAGAAAGTGTTTTCTGGGTAGGCAGCATGTTGACCCTGGAGCAGATGTTCTGTATGACCTTCCAGACTTTTGCTGGGGAGTTGTGATGGTGGGCCTTCTGGTCCTATGCAGGGGGAAGGCAGCTTCTGGAGCACAGCCTTGGTCTGGCCGATGAAGTCTGATGACAAGAGAAGCCCAGTGGCAACAAATCAGTGAGGTTGTATTGTTGTATCTTTAGGGTAGAAGTGGATTTATTTATCTTGTTTTCTGTTTTTTTTATCATTTCCTGTCATTATCTCTGGAGTTCACATTGCACCCAACTCTTTTGTCTGTGCTTGGTCTATACAGAGTTTCCACCAGAGCAGAATTTGAGCTGAACTCTTCAGCATGGCCAATAGTAAAGCTGATGACACGAGCCATGAGAATTATGAGCTTATTTCCCTGGTCTGATCACAGAGATATAAACTAGTCCTTATATATTATGAGGCAATTATATGAGCTAATGATTGAGTTTTCCTACTCAAATTGTAATCCCCATGCTTTTTAATTCCAGCAAGAACAAATGTGACTCGGGCTCTGGCCAGGCCAATAATGATTGCCAGTTTCCATTACACCTTTAAAAGTTGAATAATATATGTAGCACTTGCAGTGTTTTAGAGGCACTTAACATAGCCAGAGAGCTGAACAAGCATTATTGCATTTCACACTCATTTCTGTCAAGCAGATGTTCACAAGTACCACCAGCATTCCTGCAATGAAACTCAGGCCTGAGGAGAGATGAGGGTAAGTTTTTAACTCAAGCACATCCTTGCAGTAATGCAGCTCTGTTTTCCACAGTGGAGTGATATTACATCTGTCTGCACCTGGTCATGTGAGTGTGCCTCTCATGGCTGCTCAAGCTTCCCTTTCTTCTCTTCACTGTGGGTTTAATGGGGTAATGGGGAAAATCTTGCAGTCTTGTGTTTTGTTTTCTTCAGCTGTCTGCATGCACCTTTGATTCTCTGCAGTGAATGCAGCTACACGAGATAGGATCCTGAGTCTTCCTGTGCTTTACAGCAGAAAGCAGAACTATATATATGCTGGAGTCTTCCTAGCTTAAAAGGCATGTGGCCAAGCTCATCCCTGGAGAAGCTACTGCTGCAATTTCGGCCAGTGCAATGTCAGCTGCTGCAGGCTCCTGCCATGCTCAGCATCTCCTTGGGTCCATTGCACAGTGAACACCTGGGGTCACCATGTATTGGGGTCACAATATTCCTTCTCTGTCTTCTGGAAAGGGAAGATGGAATTAAACAAAAGGAAAACTGGATGAAGTACATCCAAACTAATTCAGCTATCTTAAAGTTAGATGTCTAAATCAAATCAAGTTCCCTTACTGCTCTTGGATGTCTGCAGTGGAACGCAATCATGAAGGCACCCTTCAGAGTCGATGTGCAGAACAGGTATCTCCGGAGAGTATTTTGTAACATCCTCAGAGAGACACCTACAACAGATGGCAATGAATTGCCCCTGAAGGTTTCTTTTTCTTCCTGTTCATAATTAAAAAAACATAAATCAACAAGGTCAGGCTTTGCCATCTTTTCAGCCCTGAAAATTTGGGCAGATGTCTCCTTCTGTCACATAATAGGTGCCTATGTTTCATTCCCTCTTTCAAAATCTTGGTTTTTCTTCATTACATAATTATGTCGTGTCTTCTGACACTGTCCTGGCTGTGGTGTCATGGAAGTGGGCCAGTGGCCACAGCAACTACAAAGTGATTGAGTTTAAAATCTCTGTTGACAGGAAGAAAAGTGCCAGCAAAACCTCAGCTCTGAACATGAGGAGAGCAGACTTCAGGCTGCTCAGGGAATTAGCAAATAAGGTCCCCTGGGAATATGTTTCTGCAGGTGCTGGGATCCGTCAGTACTGATCACTTTTTAAACATCACCTCCTAAGGGCACAGGAGCAGGCAATTCCCAAACGTTGGAAATCAAGAAGGCAAGGGAAGGCTGGCTTGGCTGAGCAGGAATCTTCTCTTGGAAATAAGGCAAAAAAGGAATGTGTATGCCCAGTAGAAGCATGGTCAAGTGACACAGGAAGAATTCAGAGATGTTTCTTGCCACTGTAGGGAGAAAATTCATGTGGCTCATCTGGAGTTGAAGCTGCCAGAAATGTGGGGGACAACAAAAAGGGTTTTTTCAAATATATTAGTGGCAATAGGAAGTATAGAAATAGCAGTAGTATATTACAGGATGAGGATGGTCACCTCACAAATAGGGACAGAGACAAGGCAGTTTAACACTTTCTTTGCCTCTGTCTTCAACACGGATGATGGACCAGGGGGGTCTCAGTGCCCTGAGCTGGAGGACTATGACTGCGAGAATGATGACACAAAACTGGGAGGAGCTGTTGACTCCCTTGAAGGCAGGGAGGCCCTGCAGAGAGACCTCGACAACTTAGAGGATGGGGCAATCACAAACCATATGAAGTTCAACGGGGGGAAGTGCTGGATTTTGCACCTGGAATGGGACAACCCTGGATGTTCATACAGGCTGAGGAATGAGATGCTGGAAAGCAGTGCCACAGAAATGGATGTGGGGGTCCTGGTCATTGTCAAATTGAAGATGAGTCAGCAGTGCCCTGGCAGCCAGGAGGGCCAACTGTGTCCTGGGGGGCATCAGGCAAAGCACCACCAGCCGGTTGAGGGAGGTGATTGTCCCACTCTGCACTGGTGAGGCCGCACCTGGAATATTGTGTGCAGTTTTGGGCACCACAATGAAAGAATTACATTAAGCTGTTACAGAATGTCCAAAGGAGGGCAACGAAGGTGGTGAAGGGCCTTGAGGGGAAGCCCTATGAGGAGTGGCTGAGGTCACTTGGTCTGTTCAGCCTGGAGGAGACTGAAGGGAGACGTCATTGCAGTCTACAACTTCCTTGTGAGGGGAAGAAGAGGCGCAGGCACTGGTCTCTTCTCTGTGGTGACCAGTGACAGGACCTGAGGGAATGGCCTGTACTTGTGGCAGGGGGCTTTAGGTTGGATATTAGAAAAAGGTTTTTCACCAAGAGGGTAGTTGGGCACTGGAACAGGCTCCCCGGGGAAGTGGTCACCGCACCAAGCTTGACAGAGTTCGGGAAGTGTTTGGACAATACCCTTGGGCACGTGGTGTGATTCTTGGGGATGGTCCTGTGCAGGGCTAAGGGTTGGACTTGATGATCCGTGTGTGTCCCTTCCAGCTCAACATATTCTGGGATTCTGTGTGATCTTTGGGGCCAAGCATAACTGTATCTCTTGTATGTCTGTAGTTGTAATCAATTTAGACTCTGGAAGACCCAGGCTGAAGACATGTCATTATGAATAGCTTAATACATTGACTGTGGTGTCTGCGGTTATAAAACTGAAAAGAAAAATTCTTCCACCTACTGCAGAGGATTTGCCGTATTAAGTCCTGTTTGTATCAGTAGGCCATTCTTCTCTCTCTCTCTCTCCCTTTCTCCCTTGGTGAGAATATTAGAATTTGTTCTGTATAACTTTGCTTTAGCCTTAAAGAAAAAGAAAACAAAATTAAAATGTATTTTTGGACCTTGTGTTTACAGAAAACAAAATAAGTGACATATCAAACTACTAGCTCAAGGTCCAAGTATCAGGGAATATCAGCATAATCGTGTGTTACTGGCCCAGGATGTAAACTGTTCCTTGTTTGGATGTAAATTTTCATGATACAGTGGGAGAGAAATCAGCTCCTCTATTTTATGCCAAGAAACAACAGAAGAGAGTGGACATGTCAACTCAGGCCTAGAGGAGAGCTCAGGTAAGAAGTACAGGGGTGCTACTGAAAACTAAGACCTATAGGAAAAAGTTCAGTGACCCAAGAGAAGAGATTTTACTGAAAACTACAGTGTTGACGATCGGATTTTGAAAAGAGGATTTATAAAAGAAAAAAACTACCTAGCAGATTGCGGCATAGAAAGCTCTGATTTCTGTTTGTAGTGAATACACGGTAGCCTAAACTATTATGTCTAATACATTTCATTGGGAGGAATAATTTAAGCTGCTCATAAAATATTGTTGGGATCTCAGTTCAGCATAACTAAGAAAATAATTGGGGTAGCCAGTGGAAGTGGCTGATCAATATGCAGCTATAGGTGAAAGGATTGAAAGATTCACTGTGCAAAGAATGGACCTGAATGCAGAACACATTACAGTCATACCTGACATGTCATGAAAATGCAAATCATAAAATATGAGAAGACGCAAATCATAACATATGACATCATCCAGAATTCTAGTCTAAGTTCTGCTTTCTTTGTCTCAAAAAAGAAGTGTGAAGCAGAAGCTGCCATCTCAGTAGCAGAGGTGGTTGTTAAAATAGAAGGTGCTTCCATCCGAGTTATGGTTGAAATGACTAAGACTGCTTAACTTGGAAAGAAGATAAGGAAGTGGGAACATATTGGCAGAATATATAAAACTGAAAATGGAGAAAGTAAATAGGTTGCATATTCTTTCTGGTAATGCCAGATGAAATGAATTTCTAAACTAGAAAGCACTACTACTACTTAAAAACCAAAGAAATTGTTTTTTTAACATAGTACAAAATAAACTTGTGAAGCTCATGGTGGCTAGATATCATAGAGTTCCAAGTGGTTAGCAGGATTAAAAGCAGATTAGACATTTACTACTACGGTAATTTGCAGATAACTAGGAACTCTACAGCTATACTAGAGTGAAAAATCCAAAAGGGATGTAAACCTTTCTGCCTCAGTGAATACAGAAACCAGTCAAGAGATAGGGTTTAAGCAGACACTCCTTCTGTGTCCCACACTCCAAGAGCAGGTTTCTCCTTAATTATCTGTATGGAAACTTCTTGCATCTTTCTTCAAGCCATCTGTCACCAGACACTGTCAACCTTTGGTTATCTGACTATTCCATTTTTATGGTGGAGATTTTGGAAAACCTGATCAAAGCTTGTGAATGCGGCAACTGTACAGCATTCAAACCCAAAACAGATACAACAGTTGTAGAAAATGTAGCTTTCTTGTAAACCAGGTAGTAAACTAACTTATTTAGGGGGGGAGAGGAAGAGTTTCATAAACTACATAGCCAAGAAAATCTAAGAGATATGATGCTGAAAAAAAAGGGAAGAGAACTCATTTTTTGGGCATGGTGTTGGCTGGAAGAGGTGTAGAGCTGGGACAGAGGAAACAGGACATTGTATACATGCCTGTAAATAAAAACAATTCAAAGAGATAGCTGACTGCATCATCAATTTTAACTACTTCTAATTGCCAGAATATAGACTAATTGATCTGGACAAAGAAATAACTTCTGTTCTGCTCTATCCTATTCTCTCTATTCTATCACAATAACACTAACTTCAGCATGTCTATACTAAGCTTCTCCTAACCTACACTGAATAATGCCTGTTTAAATTTTTTCTCTTTTTAAATTTTGTATTCTTCCCAGGGCAGAGAGCTGTGGAGGCATTTGTTGAAGGGTCTTTCAGATTTTTTAAAAGATACCTTGTTGATAGTGTTAAAGATGACAAGGGTGGTGAAACGTGTTCTGCATATGGATCAAGGGAGAATTAGCAATGGTTCACCACTCCTGCAAGAGTTCATTTGGCTGCCACAGACTGGCCCATGAGAATATTTCTGGAGAGATGAACTTTATCTAATAATAAAAAGTCCACTGACCTGCTCTCATGTCGCAATTCCTATAGCATGAATAATTGCACCCTCTTGTATAATTGGCAACATTAAGAATGCTAAGTGAAATAATTACGAAAGAATTAGATTTCACGAGCACACCATGCTCTTACTTTGAGGATTTCATTCGTACCTCTTCCCCTCTACTGGATAGTCACTACTCGGCTGCGCTTCTGCTGGGAGACGTGGGCAAGCATCTGCCTCAGCAGCTCCTGCCAGCTTGACTCTGGCAGGGTGTCAGTAGAGCCCCCAGGATAACGCATGGCATCTTCAGTGTATCTGGCCTTTGGCATTCCAGCAAATGCATGGCAAGATGTGAGTCCATGGCACAGAGTTCTGCACCAGGTGCCTCTGGTGCCTGGAACCGGGCTTTTCCAGGGCTGGAGGTAGCAGTGTGCTCCCAGGCACCACAGAACAAATCATTCAGTAATGGCAAAGTCCCTGTTTCACAAATTAATGAAGATTGATCCTTCCCTCCCAGATCTCTTTAAAAAAGTGACAGTAACACATTTATGGGAGAACAGCCATTTGAAGCTGATTGAGCGTAAGGACAGAGCTCTGTGGTGGGTCACGTAGAGTTGGTGGGTGCGTGCCATTTTTGCTGGGTCAGTCTGAAACCAAAAGAGAAAAATCCCTGACCATCTGGCAGGATGCAGCTGGCACCTGGGGTAGTTTAAGATATTTTTGCTGGTTGCAGGGCAAGGGAGAGCTTGCCACAGAGCTTGCCACAGAGCACTATATGCAGTTCCCAGACAACCCCAGGGAAAACCTCCAGTGATGTGTTCCAGCTTTGACTGGGACTGATCTGTCCAGATAACATGTTTGACAACCATCCACTGCCTTAAAAAAAAAAAAAAGAAAAAAAAAGAAAAAGAGGAGAAGGAAACTCTCATAAAGAGAGGAAATATGAACTGCTGAGATGTAACTTGGAATTAGGTGAGTGTGAAATGTACTATGACAATTCTTATGTCACATATTGGAGTGGAAATCTGGCATACTGAACCAAACGATGGATGCAGTCATGTGCGCTGATCATGCAAGAGGTGTGTTCTGAAATATGTCAGATCACAGACTAGGGGAGCAGGACCCTGTAAGAGATGCGCTCCTCGTGCCCTGCACTGGCGCCACATCTCCCCAGCACCCATTTGTGTTGTAAGGGGTGTCACATAGATTGGGGACTGGGAGAGGTGGTCATCCAATACCTTTGCCTTGTGGTAAAAGGGGACACCAGCTGAATAGGTCTCATGGGACACATCTGACACCCCCTCCAATAGGAAAAATAATGTGAGAAAATCTTGAAATTAGTACAGTCAAAACATAATCTTGGAAGACAAAGCGAGGGCTAAAGGAAAAGCTGGGTTACTTCTGGAGAAATGCCAGAACCGGTAGTCAAACCAACCTCTTGTGAACACAGAGAGATGGTAAGGCATCTGAAGAACAGATAATCTCAAGATTCTACCAAGATTCTCAACTATTTCACCACAGGTTTGTGAGCTTTGCTGCTTGACATCTGACCTCTGATTATCTGACACCACCAGGTGAGAGGCCAGGGCAATGAGTGACAGCAGACAGTTGTCTTCAGGTTCAATTCTGGTGTATCTTTTCTGGCATATTGTCCCTGTGATTTAGCTTTTGTGTGGGTCTCCAAAACACATGCACACCTTACACATAGTATCCATTTCTCCTATACCCATTCTCTGGTTCACTAGGTAACCTCCACAGCCCCAATTCTCAGCACAGCCCCCATATTATACTGGACTTTACACCCCCAACTCATTCAACCTTAAATGCTGACATGTACCAGTGATTCTGCTGGTGCCTCACTGTGTGTCAGAGTTAGCTTGGGACTTGCTTTCACAGGCTTTGGGGAAGAGGTGTGAAGACAGGGTGGCCAGTGAGAGCAGATAAAAAAATGTGGCAGAACAGATCTGAAATGGGGACTAACATTGTGGGTTTTGGCAGACTGGTAATCTGCAGCTCTTTTCAGAGCATCTACTGGGAAAATACTGCAAACCAGGTCCCAGCCACTCTTCGTTATGCCACCTATTCCTGCAAGCTGGTCTAAATACAGATTTCGTTTCCCCTCATGTTCATTACTTTCTATATGTCAACATAAAAAAATAATAAAATTGAAGGGGAAAAATTTTTCTCTTCAGCTAAAATTTAAGGGGAGGGGAAATGAATGTAAAGAAGGGGTTCCAAGGCATGAAGGCAACAGGCTGCCTGCTTGGAACAGAGGAAATAAACATCGCTCCAGATGAAGATTTATAGGGAGATTGCTAAATGTGTTTAGCTGAAGCTGTTTCAGAAAGAGGATGGATCCAGACTCTTAAGCTAGGCTTTAAGTTGGATTCTCTGTTTTAACACTCTTTTATTTTGGCAATTATAACATTTGTGTTTATCCGCACTTCTCAAACTTCATGTAATCTGAAGAGTTTGTAGTATCATGTAGTATGGCTGACTCAGACACTAGAAACAGCTTATGTAGTGAGATTATGTAGGGAGATATTTAGCATTTTTGTCACATTCTTTTCAAAATGTCACATGAACAAATAATTTCTGCATTATTGTTTCTATTAGCAGTAGTTCATGCAAAATCATTGTGCTCTACATCTCTTTGGATTTTGCCATTCTTACATGGAATAGAGACCAGAATGGTGGGAGCCACGTAATACTAAATGATGATGATGACGACTTACCACGTGTTTAGACCTATTGTCTGCTTTTCATACAGTAATAATATGGACTAATTGCTATTTCCAGTAGTAGCAGATAATTCTGATTAATACACAGTGAGCTCATCATCAATTAATTTTGATTCTGCTTTATTAATGATAAACTAATGTGCAATGCCACAATAAAAATGAAAGGTGTGCTGGACATTCCAAAAGTCATAAGTTTGCAAATATTTGGAGCATATGGCTTGGGCTACCTTGCCTTACGATCTAATGGAAATGCATAACATTTCTGCATAGCCTGCTCTGGCTGTACAGAGAAACTCACTGCGTCTGGGGCTATGAGGTGGGCTGGAAGAGTGGAGCTCAATGGTTCACAAAAGACTCATAAAGGATTGCAGAATGAAGAAACTGGCGTTTGGTATTTGGGACTGGCTGAAAACTTTCCTTCCAGTCTATTTTCTTCAAATGGGAAATCAGTAATTTGATAGAAAGGAAGTAATTTTCCTTGAAACTGTTGCTTGCAAAATAAAAACTATAGACTGCTGCTCTTGGCAGACAATTGAAGAAAAAATATAGTTTGTAGATTCTCAGCAAAATTTCAAAATTCTGGAACAAAACTCCCACTGCCTAATCATCTCCCCACGGGCTTGTCCCTCCCAACTCCTGAAATAGCTCCACAGTAGGTCAAGCAGGACACTTTAGGAAAGGTCATGTTTTGCAGATGCCCTCTTTCATCTAGATGTAAGATGCAAAGCCTGACAAGTTGTGCTTCCGTATCACTTTTTTGCCATGTCACACTTATGCCTGGGTCAAATGCTGCCTGCTTAACTTATTAGCATTGTAAACTCTTATTATGTTCAGCATGCACTTCATATGTCATTGGCCTCCAGCTGTTGGTGCTAGTGCAGGAGAAGATGACTTGACCCTAGGTGGAGAGGAGGAGCCTTGGAGTGAGGCAGCCTGGGAAGCTGTCCAAGGGCAAGCATGTGTAAAGAGCAGCTGTGAAAGGTAGGAGCTGCACACAGAGCCATGCCCTATCACTCAGATTAGCAATTTCCTTATCGTTTCACACTTTTCTACAATATCAACCGAGACCACAGTTGACACGGTAGTGTAAGCGAGCCATTAATGCATTAGCTGCTGTGTGATACCAGCACTTCTCAGCAATACCAGACAGCGTGGTGGATGAAGAGCTAATAGCCAATCCAACCAGTGTGCCTCATGTTCAGAATTCAAGAAGGGACACATTTCACTTTTAGAAAAATAGTAGTGAGAGCAGGCCATTTCTCTGAAGGGAAAGGAGTTTGGCTGCCTCAGTGGTTGCAGAATGGCCAAGACTTTTTAACGTGGAAGAGATGTTCCTTTCGCTCAGATGGAAATTTTGAAGGAGGGAAGCTGCAAGGAAAGACCAGGAAAACAAACACAATTCCAAAGGGTACCTTGACAAATAGAAAACAAATGCATTCCAGAATGCAGGAGGTAAGGAGAGAGGGAAATGATGAGCTGCAGAAGAGACAGGAGATGTTAAATGGCTTTGGTCAAGGCATGGTGACAAATCTGTGTTTGTAACAGAGGAAAAAAAGGGCAGATAGGACAATAGTAAGGTGATACAAGGCCCTTTCACTCCAAGTTTCCCCCGAGCACTGAGCAGGAGAAGTTGTTCTTTTCTGTTGTCAGTAGCACTGTTGCACAGTTTTGAGGAGCAAAATGACTGCTGGAGCTCTCCCTGGAGTGGGCCTCTTTGCAGTAGAGGATGGCCCTTTGTATAGGGTTCAGCTGCTTGGTAAGATACGTGGAAGGGGGAGCATTTCTGCCACTAGTATGACACCATGACTTTGTAGCTATGGGACCTGTGGCAACCAGGAAAAGAGACAGGTCTTGTGTTCTTCCTAATGCTAAGTCAGGCCCATAGGTGACATGCTCAGGATGCTTAACCTCTTGTTTCTTTTCTGTCTCAGTTTGGCAGATTGTATGTTTCAGAGTATTTTTATAGCTTTGGTAGTAACAAGCATAGTCATGATGTAGCAACCAAGAAGGAGAAAGTGGGTTTTATGGGGATACTTTCAGATGACTCCTTCCCAAAGTGGGAGCACAGAAAGCCACTGAATGCATGGCTTGCACCTGAAAGACTCAATAGCATTTCTTACTTTGCACATATACACATTCATATGTCCAATTATTTATATATATATATGACACACATGTGTGCATAATTTTAGGATTATTTTTTCTAGTGGAAAAACGTAACCATGCTGACAGCATCCTAAAAACGAAATCTGTTAAAACCAGAGATGAATGAAGATCAGAAATGCCCAAAAGCCAGAATGACTTGGAGACATCACCACCCCCTGCAATCCACACTGGACTCTGCTTTTCCGGGAAGAGGTTGTTCCCAGTCTCCAGAAGAGACTGAAGGAGGACTGCACTGCTCCCAGGCCCTGGGGAGGGGACAGGGCAGTATCTGGGTTTGTGCTCCACTTTCACTGCTAATTGTGTAAATGCAGTTTTGAACCCAACTGAGCGCCACTGCATTTCGGGTTACACAATACATCAGAATGGGATGTGATTGAAAAGGTTACAGATAAGATCAAATGTGAGGGAAGGATGAGAACACATCCTTTCTTCTAGCAATGACTATTTTGTTGTGTCTGTTATCTAACCCTGTAATTAGGACAGCATTCAGAAAATGCGAACAAAGTTGGTATTCTTTTCATAACCCCCAAATCTTTGCATTGCTGCATGAAACTTTTGGCTTCAGCTTTTCCCTGTTCATTAACCATGCCAAAATTTTTAATCTAACACCACTGTTAAAGAGTGGCAGGCTTCCAGGGAAATATATCAGCCAGGCTTATTAATTTCATGCCAAGTGCTGGAGGCGTGAATGTAGAGAACGCTGTTTGAGTTTGGATAATAGGAATCAGGCAGCTTAAAGGCAGGGGATAAAGATCAGGAGCCCCGTGTCTCAAGAGGAGGAGCAGGTGCAGGCTGCAAGCAAGGCCTTTAGGCCCAAAGGGGCAGCCAGTGCTTAAAACAATCTGCGGTGCCTTCCTTCCCCCCCCCCCTTTTTTTTTTTTAATTTGGCATGTGCCTCTCACAGCTTAACAGACCGCTGCTCCACAAAGAGTGGTAAACAGAGAAAGGGAAATTAAAAAGGGAAGTCCCATGATAGACAAAAACAAATTAGGGCAAACAAATTACACAGAGTCAACAAATAAACAAGGGAACATCTGTGAATATATTTCTTGGATTTTCTGATTCTGAAAGCAACCTGAGAAACAGTGGAGGGATGCATAAAATTTAATCGGGGAACCAAACCTCTCCTCCTCTCCCTGGGAAGGTTGAGTTGCAGCAGGGGATACCTGTGCCATCACTGGGGACCTCACTGTCAAGGCACATATTATTGCCTTCCCTGACCCCATCCCAGTCCCTGTCCTTCTCCCGTCCTGCTGCTTCCACCAGTGCCAGCCTTGCTGGATCCCCTGAGAGCACCAGGAGAAGCCAAGGCAGCCTCTGCTGGCCGTGGTACAGGGTGAGGCTGCAGCCACATAAGGGGCTTTCCCTGCTGTGTTCCCCAGACACTAAGGCTGGGTCTGCGTTGCACTGGAGAGTCAATATTTGGCTCTCTGGCTCTTTGACAAACCACTTGTTATATCCATATATAAGTATACAGATATTTGGTTATATGTGAACCTCTAAATAGAAATATAGATGTAATTGTATATATAGCACACACATACATGTTTTTATATCCATATATATATATATATATATGGATATGGAGATATAGACACAGATCCTAAACATTTTAGGGTTTCTCTTCTGGGAGGTTTAGCTGGGATGCCTCAGGATCTGAGAACATATAATTATAAACCCAAACTTGAGCAGAAATTCTGTGACAAGCTCTTCACAAATTAACCCAGCAAATCAAAAAAACCAGTCCTCAAACAGCTGTATTTGCCTTTTATGCATACATTGTCAGAAAAAGACATTTGCTTGCCATTGGTTGTGGGGTTGTAAAAAAAAAAAGAAAATGGAAGAAACTTGAATTGAACAAACCAATTATTTGCTTTGGCTTCTAGAAATTTAAGGATGTTTTTTCCTTTAGGAAAGTTCACAGAAAGGGTCTGAAATCAAAGAAATCCATCTAAGAACACAAACCAAGTATTTTGTTTCTCTCTGGATCTTCACACAGCTCTGAATAATTTGGTTTCCCTCAACTGTATCTATTACACTAAAATATGCTTTCAAAGGAAATTGTTATGTGCATAAGTACTCAGAAGAGACTTATCAATACTATTCAAGTTTTCTATGCAGCCTTTAATTTACCCTCTGCAAAACAAGCTTTAGTCATAACATTGTACAATATTTTTCCCACAGAGTTGTGGCCTTATTCTGTACGTGGAAGGGGCAATACTTACTTAAGACACAACTATTCAGCACTTTGAATAGTAGGCAGAGACCACACACAGAATAATTCAAAAACAAACTCATCTTGGCAGGCAGAAGTTGTTAAGTTTTGTGAAATTTTGCTGTATTGTGCAACAGCACGGTTTTGAGGTGCTTCAGAATCCTTGCTTTGTTTTTGTGGCTCTCCAATGAGGGTAGTGGTGGTGACAGTGCTATTTTTGTCTTACAGATGAGAAGTGGAGGTAAGGAGAGGCTGCAGGTAGGCTTTTTTTAAGGTACCAGTTTGAAATATGTGAGACCTGGACTTTATTGTCCCCAAATATTTCTATTTCTCTTGACACATCTTTTCTTGTGATTCTATCCCCACAGCTTTGTTAGTTTCTGATCCCCCAGCTTTTGTTTCAGCTTGTTTTCCTGTCTTGGTACACATTGCCAAATACTTCCTTTGGCCTTGATGTATTACACCAGGACATCACAGACAGCATAGAAAAAAATAAGTCTGAGCTTGCTATAGACCCCAGTTGCAACACTACTGCATGTAGTCCCATGCAGGATCATGTTCTACATATGGGAAATTCCTTCAAATTCCTCCAAAATCAGTAGTTGTTTCAGGTGAGTAAGCCACTGCCTTGGGCAGTGACAGCTGGGTGGGCACCTCCCAGTCACTAGTTTCACTCTTGATGTAAAAAACATGAGTGAAGTGGTCCACCTGACTAACAACAAGTAACTTCAGTGAAAATGAAGGCCTTTCCTATTTCTGATAATTTTAGAATCCTAGAATCATAGAATCTCCGAGGTTGGATAGGACCTTTAAGATCACTGAGTCCAACAGTTAACCCAGCACTGTCAAGTCTACCACTAAACCATGTTCCCAGGTGCCACATCTACACATTTTTTAAATACCTCCAGGGATGATGATGCCACTACTTCCCTGGGCATCCTGTTCCAATGCTTGACAACCCTTTCCGTGGAGAAATTTTTGCTGATATCCAATTTAAACCTCCCCTGGTGCAACTTGACACCGTTTCCTCTTGTCCTGCCACGTGTTACCTGGGAGAAGAGGTCGATCCCCACCTGGCTACAACCTCCTTTCAGGCAGTTGTACAGAGCGATGAGGTCTTCCCTGTGCCTCCTTTTCTCCAGGTGATACAACCCCAGCTCCCTCAGCCACTCCTCATAGGACTTGTGCTCCATCCCTTTCACTAGCTTTGTTGTCCTTTTTTGGAGACACTCCATCACCTTGCAGTGAGGAGCCCAAAACTGAACCCAAGATTCAAGATGCGGCCTCATCAGTGCCGAGTACAGGGGGGCTTACAGGGAGTCGATCACTGCTGGTCACACTATTTTTGATACAAGCCATGAGCAGCCATTTTCTGCAGGACAATGCAGGACTGCTGGTAAATGAGTGAAAGTGGCTTGGTGAGCACTTCCAGCAGCTCACTCGGCACCCTTGAGTGGATCTCATCCCTCCCCATAGATTTGTGTGGGATGTATCTGCAATGATATTAATTGATAAGCAGTCCTCTAGGCATTTGAGAGCATCCAAAATTGTTATGATTAAAACAATAAAAAATAAATGAATTCAAGACAAGCCAAAAGCTGAAGGAGAAAGCACAGGGCATGAGCAGAGGAAAGTTCCTGCTTTACAGACTGATGCTGGAACTTTCCCCATAGATTTGGACGCTTAGCTGCTCAACTTTCAAGAACAATTTTTAAATGCAAAATCTGGAAGGGAAGTTAGAATTCAGCTTGCTCTGAGTAAAACGTGTTTATCTGAAAGGAAAATCACATTTTTGAAATGCACTTTCTGCCTCACAGCTTTCATGTGGCTCGGTATGCAGATCAAACCGAGTAGGTGCTGGATAAACATGATCAGTAAAGGTTCATATCAGACCAATGCACACCAGGGTGGTGGCTTCCAGTGTTATCCAGGCTGGTTATACCATGCAGAGAGAGGAAAGCAGATGAGGCAGTGAACACTGTCACTTTCTTTCTCTGTGATCAGGCTGGCTTGGCCAGGTGCTGTAACAGAAATGCTTAAAAAGTTGAAGAAACTTTTCTTATCTGTGACTTGCTAAGGAAGGGAGCTGGAGGAGAAGTTACGAGAGCATCTGTGTATTCCAGCACACCTCAGGCACTGAAGTTCCTGCACAATCCTGAACACAAGAATAAGAAGTTTCATTACGAAAAATAAAAAAGTCATCAGGAAGCTTAGTGTAGATTTTCAAGTGAAAGTTTTAAGTGGCAGGGTTTGCTTGCCCAGGCTCCCTTTATTTTTCTTGTCATCCTCTTATCTGACTGCAGATAAACATAGCCCAGAAGTTTAATAAGTTTTGCTGGTTGGTCTATCCAAGTCTAAGTGGAGGACAGGAATCCAGTGTGAATTTGTCTTTGAGGAATTTTGTACCTTGTCTGAATTGTGACTGTTATCTTGGAATCACAGTAAAATTCTGCTCCGTTTCGTAGGGGCGAGGTGAGATGTTTAATGCCATCATGCAATTTCAAAGCCACTTCTGTCCCACACAGACAAGGCGTATTCTGAGGGCCTGGTGTACACTGGGACATTGATTAATACAACTGACTGAGGGCTCATCCTCATGGATGGGCTTTGGGAAACATGTGGGCTGGGCAATCCTTTGGTATGGAGAGTATGTATCTGATTTCTGTTAAGAAGGCTCTTCATCAAACAGTGGGGACAAATTTTGCAATTTCTGTTTCCTCCCAATTACTGGAGGCAATTCTAATGGTCATCTGTATCTCCTCAATTAGTTACAAAAATTTCCTCTTCAAAATAGGTCTTGTCTCATTCACCCATAAATTTTTGGTCTGCTGGTTATGGTTTTCTTTGCTTAGACTTCATCAATGCAGAACATAAATTCTCTCTTCCATCTGCTATAGGAAACATATTTCCTTTGCAAGCACTGCTACAACTCTGATTTAGATGAACCACCATGGTATCACTTTGTAAGACAGAATTCTGTGTTTAATACCTGTTTTCTGTTGCCTTTGTTTGACAAGGTTGTGTATGAAGCTCTAAAATGCAGATCTGTGTCCTGGTTATTTTCTTCTGAGGACCACAGAGTTCACCTGAGGCGTCTTTTCAAACTGGTTTAAGACATGAATGATTAAGGATGAGATATTGTGTCTTTCTTAAAACTACAGGAGCTTACCAGAGTCTGTAAGTACTCAACACACACATTCATCTCATTTCAGGAGATGTTTAAAGATGTTTAACAGCTATACTTTTTTGGCTTTCAAGTAGAATGGTTAATTGCACTAAGTCCACAATTAGAGCTGATTATTTAGCTTCTAAGACCATAACCAGCTAATCTGAAGCTTTGAATGTTGAAATTTAAATGCTTTAGCATTCATTGTCTGCAAGGCACTGGTTTCAGTATCTTTCTCTTTCTGCACCCCCAAGAGTATTTTAACACATTTTGTGCAAATTTCTTCTGTCTTAACTTCTGGACAATGTCAAGAACTTCAACAGCTAAATAACATCTGTTACAAGCAAGTCCTATATATCCCTAGGGATGATATTAACTTGAGTTGCCTATGGTTTTACAAGTCTATCAAGCACTGCAGTGCCAGTTGCAGTGGAGGGAGGTGGAGGTATTACCTGCTCAAAGGCCTCCAGTGGTATTAAGGGAGATGGTAAAAAGTCACAAGTCTTTGTCTCCAGATATCTATGAAAACTCTGCTGCTAACATATAGCAGTGTGCTGGGAGACAGATAAGTGGCCTCATGCATTAGACAGCTCCAAAACCTGCCTCTCCAATGCACAGCTGGGAAATCAATTTCACCTGCACTAGCCTGTGTCTCATGGTCATATCTCAGGCTGCCTACATGGCACTACTTGGCTCTCCAGCTTCTCATCTTCTCTGGGTATCAGTGGCAAGAAGCTGTGTGATGGATTGGAGGGATAGCACAGAGATCTTGGGCCTTTGAGAAGGAGGTAAATCTGGTTATAAGAGAGGGACTCAGCCTTGGGATGGAGCTGGATGGCTGTCAGAATCCAGTGGAGAGTTTCATGTTGTAGCTAGTGACTTGTGGAGGACATGGCATTGGGTCACTGGATGTAGAAACAGCTGTAGCTCTGCATAGAGTTGAGATGTTTTTTAAGAGGACTGCAGACTGAGAAAGAGAGATATTTCATAGCAGATCATATTTTTTTCTTATTTCTTTTCTTAATCTCACTGCTGGTGCAGGATATTTGGATAGATATTTGCAAAAATTCTTGCTTGATATTTATCTTCCCATACATTCATTGGGATTTGATAAGACCGTAAGTGCCACATATATGTATCTATATGTAGATAGGCATGTATATCAGGTCATGTGTGCATACAATGATTGCAATGGACTTGCCACTTTACTTAGTTATTTGAACCATGGAGACTCACAAACTCCTTAGGTTGCTATGCAGGCAAAGGTTTCCCACACTTCCTTACCTCTCCAACAGCAAGGCTACTTGAGGAGTAAGAAGTTACTCTCAGTGAGGGAAGAGGAAGGGAGCTGGAGGAGAAGTTAGGAGGAGAAGCCAGCTGGATCTGGCTCTTAGGCACACCTGTTGACAGCACACGCCACTTCAAAGGTTGATTCCCAGAGTGGGTCACGAAGGGAGCCAAGTAGTTGGTGTTCTCTGTACAACCTGGTGCACTCGTACTTCCCAGTTTCTCTGTCTTCACCTTTATTTTCAGCAACACATGCTCAAAAGGACTCTCTGTAAATGAGTGTTACTCATAAATGCCATTGAAGTAAACTTTGAGAATTTACATGTGCTATAAATATCTTTCCTCAAAAGAGACTTTTCTTTGACAACAGTACTGCTTGTTTACAGGACTGCAGCACTGACCTGAAATCCAGGAGGTCTGGTGATAGTTAGATATTAGGAAGAAATTCTTTACTGTGAGGGAAGTGAAGCACTGGATAGCCCAGAGACATTGTGGTTGCCCCATCCCTGGAAGTGTTAAGGGCCAGGTTGGATGGGGCTCTGAGCAACTCGGTCTAACGAAAGATGTCCCTGCCCACAACAAGAGAGTTGGAAGGAGATAATCTTTAAGACCCTTTCCAACCCAAACCATTCTATGGTTCTATGATGGTTCTGTGGTGTCTCTCTCTCCGTGCTGCTACAGACAATGTAGCTTCTTGCCAGTTCACAATATATTGGAGTTGAAACAGAACACTGGGAATTTTAGGCACCTCGAAAGCATCAGAGAGCATGTGAGCCTTTGCTGACCCTCAAAAATCACAATACTGGCAAATGTTGGTCAACCCAACCCTATGTTTGGAAACCAAAGAGAGGAGACTGCTACTTCCCTGATCAATAGTTAGCCCAATTCCAGGTTGAGGATGGAATTTCTCTGTGTAACATGGCTTCTATTCAATTAAACAGGAGGCCAAACCCCTGCAAGATCTGAAAAGAGCAGAAATATACTCCTTAAAAAAAAAGCCTTTTATGATCTTCTTTTAGAAAGACTAGAAGGTACTTTGGCTATTCATTAAAGAAGAAAAAAATTGTATCAGAAAGTGGCCTTGATTGCAGTCCACCTGATTCCACAATGTTAAAGAAATAACCATGACAAAAGATTATTCTTAAATTAAATGGGTGGGGAAAAAGATGAAATGACACATAACTAGGGCTAATAAGGACTCTAATAAGGCCTGAATAATTCTGGTTTGATTCATTAAGCCCCTGAACTGAATGCTGGTATGCTTTTTTCTATACTCAGTGTTAAATTCCACTAAGAAGTTTGGTCTTTTATAGAGAGGTGTCTTACCCGGAAATTAATGTATAAATCTAGACTGGCAGGCTCATGTTTTTATGAATCAGACCCTGAGCTAAATATCAGATTTTGGTAAAACTTAAGCCATATGGATACAGACGTTTTCTTCAATTCATAGTTTGATTAGTTTAAGAAGAAAGATTAAAGCGGGGATGAATGGCTGTGTTAATGAAAGCTGATAGGTCTTGGAATGGGCTGTAGCAATGTTGATCTCGGTGTCTCAAAAAGCGTAATGTCATTATCCAGGCTTAGAGATTATAACTGAGAAAAAGTTTCTTTGTGTATATAAATTTTTTCTCAAACTTTCCTGATTATTAGATTACACTTAAGACTTCAACAGCACAATGTATAATGTATTCTGAGACAGGCAGATCAAGAAAATAAACAAGCAGACTTTCTCTGAATTTTTTTTCCTCCTTTTGCCTATTGTCACCCCATAAAGTGTGGGCTAGTTTCAAAGATTTTATCAAAAGTGATTCTTGGCTTCAAGTAAGGATTCATAGACTCCATGTAATTTCTCCTAGTCTCAAGCTTCATAACTTGAAACTATTTTCATGGTGTCTCTGTTTCCACGAGACAGCAGGGGCAGAGGAACCTCAGTGACCAACTTGCATGACCTTCCTCAGGACACAAGCTAGGATCCTCTGAAGTCTTTAGGCACAGACAGCTATAGGAACTTATTCAGTTCCAAAAGGAAAGCTTTGAGGGATTCACAAAACTTTACCCCATGATTCTCTAAGATGCTAATAAAGCTCCTTTTAAAAAATACATTTCTATTTTTTTCTCTGTCTTTGGCTTCTAACACCTGGATGCTTTTTTCTGCTAAATCAAAAAGCCATGCAGCATCAGAGATCTCTTCCTCATGAAGGTGCCTGCTTGCAGCAGTTGATAATTTTTAAAGTATTTTTGTTTAAATAATATATAGTATCATTTATATAATATATTTATATAATATTTATTATAGGAACTATATCATTTACATAATGGATAAATAGATAAAAACTGAGATTCTGGAATCTTTTACTGTGAGACAAATTTTCTAGTGTTTCCATCTTCTCAGAGCCTCGGCATTCCTGATCACCAACTTCCTAACTTTGCAGCTTCACAAGGCATTGCTTCCAGGGCACTGGAAAGCCCAAGGCAGGTGAATGTCTGAAAAACGCTGATCCGACTATGATTGTTTTTCTTTCGAGAGCAGCTAGACAACACACTAATGAGAGAGACAAAAATCAGGATGCACTATGTACCTCATTCGCCACATGTGTTCCAGCTGTTGAGGTGGAAATGGACAGTTTGCCAAAATATCAGACCTGGTTTGCAACAGACATCACTTGAAAGCTCAAGCTTAAACAAGAAGCAGGCTAAATAAAAAGTGAGGACAAACATCTAGAGATATTTCATGTGTCTCATTAAGTTAGCCTTATGACAGACAGTTTCTTTAGATGTATCAGTACTCAAATTTTAATACCTGAAGTGGAATCCTGCCTCATTTGAGGAAGATTTATTTTGTATTATATTACCTGTTCCTGCAAGGGTTGTGCAACATGAGTGCCATTAAAACATCAAAGTCGAAGTTGTCTTCCTTTTGAGAATTTTCCCCTTCTGTTTCTTCTGTTCTTGTTGCTTCAAGGATCGCTAGTTAAAAAATTAAAGTCTGGATCTCTTTTCATTACAGGAGAGTTTGTAAATTCCAACTAGGCATTTATCAATTTGCATTTGTCATCCTTCAAGCTAATTTTCACTGCTGCAAAACATCTTTAAATATTTTTTGAAGCCCTTCATTGAACTCTTCTTAACATGACTAACACAACCTTCTTGTAGTGTTTTACTTTAGTGTTTTACTTCAGTCTGACCAGTGTTTGTTATCATCACAGAAGGTCAAAAAAGGGGGGAACTGCAACTTTGTTTCTGTGCCCAAAAATATAATGAAACTCTTTAAATGATATGAATTGGAAATGTTTTCAACCCTCCAAAATTATATGTTATTAAAAAAAAAGTGAGCTAAACAAACAGGAGTTTCAAGGAATGAGATGAAAGAGGGTAAATTCACAAATTTTCCTGTCTTCCATACCTCTGCAGTGATTAAACAGAAAACCCTTTAGCAACCAAGTTACATTTTCACTTTAAAAAATCTTCAGCAAAATATAACCTTGCAGCTGTAAACATATGTCTGAATAATTATTCTGGCTTTATATCAAAAAAACCACCACCGCCAGAGCAGACAGATTTTAATTTAGCATTCCCCCCAGAGCTCTGGAGGGCAAGGTGGATGATTGAGAGGGCAAGGTGACTTGGCTTCAAGGGCTATCTTTATTTGCATGAATGAGTAACCGTAAAGCACAGAAAATACCTTTAAGTAAATTCTGCCTGTCACTGACAGTGATCTAAATGGAATTATAGTTGCATGAAACTCTCTTTGCTAATATATATATATATATATATATATATATATTTCTGTGAAATATCTCCACCCACCCATTTTAAAATCATGCAAAAAAAAGACGTGAGAACAAAACGGGCATTATGAAAGAGGAATGTGATTAAGTACAGAGACAAACCTCTTAAACAAATGGAATATTACCACTGCTAAACCAGGATGGATGGAAGGTGTTGCAACTACAAACCTCCCATTTAAACCCCCAAAAGCTACTGCAGAGACCATGATACCCAAGTTTTCTCTGTAGCTGATGTAGCTCAAAGGAATTCTGGACAGGACCCACTCCAAATGAGCATCTAGCTGAGCCTACTTTTAAGATTGTGGTTTAATGTTGGTGAGCTTTTTGTACAAAGGAATTAGAGCTGGGACTGGGACTGTTCAACCTGAGTAAAAGAGAGGGTGTAAAGAAGGGAGGGTATAAAGAACCCAGGCTGTTTTCAGTGGTACTCAGTGTCAGGACCATGGGCACAGAACTGAAACACAGGAGGGTCTGTCTTGAGCATCAAGAAATGCTTTCTTATTATGAGTGTAACAGAGCACTTGGACAGGTTGCCCAGAGAGCGTGTGGAGTCTCCATCTTTGCAGGCGTTCAAAACTCAACTGGATGTAGTCCTGCTTATTACTATTTTTTTACCACCTACCCTGATAAGTTTCCAGTTTTGGGGGGAGAAACTTTTAACTGGAAGGTTTTGCCAGCACGCAGATATATGAGATGTGACATCCTTTGATGCATGATTAATTTATGACTGAGATCTTCCTCTCTCTCTATATATGCATCATTTGCTGAGAACTTATTGAATAGAGCATCACAGTTTGGCCATTTCGTGACCGGAAATTACAAAGGGAAGGAAGAGGCATGTTTTATTGTAATCTTAAATATTTGCTGAGACTGACACAAGGGAGCTAATGCAATCTCCCTCAATCCAGCTGAGGTAACATTACTACAGTACACCCAACACAAAGACACACAGACCTTGACTTGCTGCCTCCTAAGCCAAGTTTACTGGTTTTCTGCAACTGCTTCTGGAGAAGGAGGAAAAGTTGGACACATTCTCAGAGCCCTTCCCAGCTTGGGAAGCCACTGCTTGTCATGGGAAACACAGAAGTCATCTAGAAGGGTGACAGAGCAGGGAAACTATGTGGTATTTAGAGACACATATGATTATGATAATTATTAAAGGCCATTTGCCAGAAAAAATATGCAGTTAGCATTTATCATCACATGGAATAATAAGATGAGGGTCTGGGTGTACAAACAGTGGTAACCTTGTAGGTGTTTTTCAGTGAGATTTGTTAGCCTAGTGGTCTCACTTTGACTGGAATAATTCTTTTGTGTGACAGTTCCTGGCTTCTTTTTGTTTGGTCTGCTGTATTTAATAGCTTCCTAATTCCACTAGATTAATGAAAGAAAGATGTATTTTAAATCTAAAATAATTCGTATTCAAAGCCTCAGCGTTTTCACAATTTTGCCACGCTCCATCACGGTTTGGGGTCATTTCAATGTTATTCTTCTCAGCTCTACGAAATGTCACTCACAATGGGAGAACACTGGGGAATACTGCTAAGGACTTGTCTACATGGGGAAATTTACCAGCAGAATGATGCTGGTATAATATGAAAGCGGTATTTCATTGGCATTCACCATGTCACTACTGATACGGGATATTTAAATGACATGGTAACTTTGAAAAATCTCTATTTGATTATGTTATGGAAAGCAATCGCATTTTTCTTTTTTGTGTGCCTCTTAAAATAAAAATGATTTTTACAAGGTGTTTACTGAGTTAAGTGGAAGTGCAGCAAGCAAAGTTCATTTTTAAAGATACAAGATTCTGAAAATATACTACTGGTAAGAGGAAGAACAGAAAAAGCATCAGTTCAGTCTTCAACAGTGAGGAAAATCTAACAAGGAGGAAACCAAGAAGGGCAAAGGGTATTTCTTTGTATTTCATGAAAGATTAAATGAGATGGCTAAAACAATTAATATTACTAACTGATGGTTAAGGACTCTGGCTAAAATCGGAGAGAAATTTACATGAAAGTTAAGACATTTCAAAACACCCAGACATGGCAGGGTTGAATTTGGTTAGCTTGGCAGCTGTCTGAAGGAGTTGGAGAAGTAGCAGAACTTTGGGAAGGGGATGTGCAGCTTCAGAAGAGTGGGAGATGGCAGCTTGGGGATCTGATGTCTCTTAAAAAGAGGAGGAGGCATTCCAGGAATTGGACTAATTTTAACTTAATTATTCTACATACATGCCGATGGATCAACAATCAAAATAAAAACAAAAAAATGCCCAGCAAGCAGTAATTGCCTCATCAAGAATAAAATACCTCAAGCCAAAGTAGTAAATTTATGGTCAACAGACCTCATGGAGGAAGAAAAAAATGATATGCAGGATAGATCTTTATTCCTAGATGTCATGACAGATTCATGAGCAAATTTAGAAAAAAAAAATGACCTGTGGACAGGTGGGTGAATGGCTAACTGGAAATCTGGCCAAAGAATAGCAGGCAACCCTTCACTGCTAGACCATGACTCTGCACTGATTGCCCCTCCTCTGTGGTTTAGACACTTTCAGAGAGATTTAGAGAAGTATCAAACTGAGGAACACTTCAAGTGTATTGGTGAACAGGTATAGAATTCAGAATTATATTGAATATTTTAGGAATTTATCTTCAAAAATGGAATAGACTTTGATAAATGCATGCTCCTACACTTCACTAGCATGATTGAGTGCAGAAATGCAAGAAAGGGAATAACTGTCGAGGGAGCAGTTTCACAACAGAAGAGTTGGAGGTTGCAATGATGAATGTACACCCAGAGCATTACATAAGAATAATTAAAGCTACATATTCAATGTTAGAATGCAGATATTCAAATAGCATGGTGCCCAGCACTGGAGACCAATATTAGGTACTGTATATTCAGGAGAAAAGATGGGCCAGGGAAGGGCAGCGAGAATAGGCCCCAGCAAACATGACCTTTGGAGGAAAAATCTTGGGGTTATCTTTCTTTCATCTGAAGAAGAAATAAAAGTAAGAACATAGGTCAATTTTAATGTACAGTAAGAATAAATGGAAGGTGTTCAAGTTACCTGGGTGGCCTTTTGAGATCAGAGAAGTAGTCAGGGGAAGAGGAGTTTTCTGCCCACAAAAGTTGCTGAGCGCTGGGACATGGTCTGTGATGAGGAATCAGGTGTTGGGCTCTGAGATGTTCAAAGTGATTTTATTCCATCATAATATAATACAACAATACGTTAAGACTAATAAACCATCACTGCCTTGCCTTTCTTGTAATCATGTCAAACATCTTCAATTTCTCCATGAAATAGGAATTATCTCAAGAGCCTTTTGCAAATTTTGGGCACTTCTACTTTGGAAATTAAAGTCCTGAAATTTTATTTATATTTAAATAAATTTTATACTCTTTATTTAAATAAGTATAATCCAAAATCATGAATTGAGTGAAACTGTAAAGTTTAAATAGAAATTATTAGCTTTTGCTACTTAGCTGGGATTGAAATTCCTTCTGCTAAATCAAACTCTCTTCTCTTTGTGCATTTTAATAAACTGGTTTTAAACTGTTTTATTAATCCCCCAAATAGCTTAATTAAGTATTACTAGGCTAACAGAAAAAAATTGAAAGTACCTATTCTCAGTCACACATCATGTTTATCGTATGAAACTAGCCTCTTTAATTTGTGCTTTTACGTGACATTTTAAAGTGTCAATTTGCCAGTAAGATAACATAAAAATTAAAATACACATTCGTACTCTGACAATGCAAATACGCGATACAGTAAATATTTACATTTAAATGAAATTCAAATAAACAAAAGTAAAATTTTTATATTTCAAATCACATTCTTACATCAAAATGATGATTTTTTTAAAAAAAGAAATTTCACTGAACTGGCTATGATTTCACCTGCAGTTTTTTGTAGTCAAAACAACCTTTTCCTAAGCAATAAATTTTCTGACCATTTCTGCTTCTAGTGGAGGTGAGTCATATGTATCAACAGTTAGCTTTTTGTACCTTTTAATGACAAATACTGCATCTGAATAATATCCTTTGTATTCTTGCATTGATTGAATCTATAGATACTGTAGTTAGTAAGCATTCAATGACTATTTCCATTTATTTTGTAGCTTCCTGGAATTGCTGAAGAGTCTGTTTTTACATAGTGACTTTTTTCCTTTTTTTTATTTTAATGTTCATACTGATTAATAAGCTTATTTTTAAAATACAGGCTGGGCACAGTTTCATAAAGGAAGAAAACATATGTTATAATAAATTAGACTGCATATTTTTTTCTATCTCTGTGTTTATATATGTGTGTATGGTGTTGCAAATACTCAGGAAAAGATAGATCCTTTTTGGCAGTTCTAGCTGAAATAGCAAAAACTGAAGAAAAAAAGTTCTGCAGGGAGCAGAAGATGAACCCTGAACCCTGCTTAACCCCTTGGTTACTCAGTGAATAGTATCCACATACCTTGTCTGTTACGGAAAGGGCTTCATGAAAAAAATACAGATGTTCAACATTCAGTCCAAGAATATATTTTCTCACAGTGCCAGCTCTTGCTGCTTGTGTTTGCCAAGGAAATTAAGAGGTGAGATGATGATAGGATCTAATAGAGGGAGAGAAGAAGGACTCCCTCTGTGCCTGGGAAAGTGTTAGGAAAATGCCTTGCTCTTCTGCTAGCAGGATCCGTGTGTTCCCACATCATCAGTCCTGAATGAGAATGTAAAAAAAAGTAAGGAATACCCTTTCATTGCAGCTGGTTTCTGAATTGATTCACAAGGAAATGTCAATTTCTTGCAAGAAGTATTAACACATGTAATAATGATTAATTCCACTAAGGATCTGTTCCAGGAGTCCTCACCCAGTCCACCTCCCTAATGACTCAATCTGCAGGATCAAGGCCAGGGTATGGTCTGAGTAACACTGTTTTTTTCTCTGATGTCCCAGTGAAATGTCAATGAATTTTAACTAAAGGATTACAAGTAAGAGGTTAAATCTGCATTTATGGTACCCAGAACAAATTTTTTTCAAAATCAGAGCTGTCTAAATAACTTCAAGAGGATTGGGCTTCTTAAACAGAAAAAAAAATAAATCCAATATTCTGTTTTTCTTGCAGTTTGGGACTGTGCTCAAAGGCACAGCAAACAATCTCTACCAGGAGACCTCTCAGGACCTCTGACTTTCTATTCCATTTAAGTCCTTCAGTGGAAACCCTCAGGACACACTCTCTCAATCACTGGCTCCCAGGAACAACATTATGAAGCTGATGCCCTGAACGGTATTAGGAGCAGTATGAAGAAAAGGATGTGATTCAGCTTGTTTAGGCAAGGAAAGATACTGCAAAGTTACTGAGCAGGGGTGTTATAGGGTGATAACTCAGTGAAATTGAAGCATTTAATCCATGAAGAATAATTAATAGTAACACTGGTTACTAATTCTTGTTTTTCTCGTAGTTCCAGGTGGATTAAACTTTGAAGGGCAACAGGCATTTAAACAATGCGCATTAGCATTACACATCACTAAAATCTAAGCCTTAGACATGATGAACTGGGAAAAATCTTGTAAGTACAATTAGTCACTGCTGTTCTTATTACTAATGCTGGGAACAAGAACTGTATTAACTATCCATAATTTTCATATGAATTTTAACTTATTCGAGCCAACTCGAGGAAGGGATATTATGTATATCATGTATGTATCTTATGGTTTAATTTTTTTGTATAAACACTGTATATAACTGTTTGCAAAACTGTTTCTGAAGGTGGAAATAATGCAGAAGTACTTTTTTTTTTTCTTCTAAAAGGGTTATAAAACAATCCCACATAGCCAAAATCATGTTTTCTTTACACGCTATTCCATTTATCATAGAGACAATTTCAGTGTTTCACTGGTAAGAGTTGTTGTCCAGCTGGGAACTTGCAAGGGTGGTGGACAGCAAAGCCCTGCAAGGTCTGTAGCTAAGATCCGTGACTTGATATTCACTTTTTATAAGGTATCATGATGGAATAATTCAGGTTGAAAGGGACCTGAGGAGAACATTTGGAGGAGCCCCCTGATTGAGGCATTGAAAGATATGAGACAGCAGTCTATCTCCAAGGAAATACAACAGTGAGGCTCTCTGGCCCATACTTTGTTGCCGATGACCTCAGATTATTATCAGCAACCTGACACAGGGTTTTGGCAAGTGGCTGATTTGACACTGAGATCTCCAGGCTCATTACAAATATTAAGCAGGTGCTGAGTAGCCACTGTAACTTTTTAATTGCCAGTGCCACAAGTCAGGCTGAGGTACACTTTACAGATGATAAAAGGCTCTTAAACCGCACAAATTCCCTGTGCACATTACACACATCTTCGAAAAAGCTCCAGACACCTAATAGGCAAACATGGAGTCTTCTTTCTCAGCATCTGTGTTTTGTCCCTGTTGGAGAAGCTGAAAGCCTTTCTCAGCCCTGCTTCTTATTTCATTTATATGTATATGGAGTCTTCAGGGTCTTCTCCAGAGATGGACATTAGTATCTAGGACTGTGGAAGCAAGATAGTTTGTGATTTTTACCAGACATTCCCTCTTATACATCCAAAGACCACACTGTTCCTTCTGCAATATCACTGCTGTGAGAGCTTCTGTAGGAGTTCTTGTCTTCAGTGGTTTTAAATCCTTTTCCAAGGCCTTGTGATCCAAGGCAGAGCCTGCTCTGTGACCCCCAATATATTATGTGAATTACACAGCATTCACCTAGCTTAATGAACACTGCTGACTTACAACCATCCATCCAGGCAATTCCTATCAGCCTATAACAATAAGCTGCTCTCCTTGTTTACCAGTCTAACAATCTTCATGTCATTGATGAGTTTTACAAGATTTCATCTTATCATCTGGGTTGCTGTTAAAAATGAAAATGGGGGCTCCTGCCTGTGAGCCCTCTCTTTTAGCAGTGACTATCCTTTGTATTTCCCCAAAAACATTGGCATTTAAGCTCTGTTATTAAGACCTGATACCTGCTCTGCTTGTCATAGGTTCTTTCTAAAGGAGTTCAAAGCACAGCTTTAAAGTAAAGGCAAAGCAAAACTGTTTAGATTCTGAACCACAAAGAGCAAGTAGCCTAAAGTTACAGAAACAAATATTTTTTAAACAGCAGGAATGGAAATATCTCTCTGTTGTATTCACCTGTGCTCAGTGTTCTGCTTGGGTCTTTTTATGTCTGGTAGTATCCCTAAAGCTGTACAGTAAATTCCTTTTAATGATGGCTTGAATGTTTTATGAGGAACACCCAGACCAGAATACAAGTCTTGGAAGGTTAAAAACAAAAACAAAAACAAAAACCAAATCAACCAAACAAAAAATCCACACAGAGCTTTTATGTTCAGTTTCTCAGATTGTTTTGGAAACATTTCTCTTAGAGATGGACATCGTGGCTTTAAGGTTTTGAAACCACAGCATCTAGCTTCAAGGTATTCTTGATGATTACCAGAGCATCCTCATCAGTGTCTAAGCTATATCTTCTTGTCTTCCTGTAACACCGAGGAGACAGGAGTACATTGCATTTTTATTTCCACAGCTAGATAACACGCTTGCTAGTTTTGGTGTTTGTTGCACAAGAATGGCCTGTAAGATTTCAACCACCAGTGTGTATCCCAGTGGAATACACTTCTCAGGCTCTCCTTACTGGTGAGATGGGACTAATCTGAATTTCAATTGGGCATTGACTGAAAGTGAGTCTAACTGAAACCTGTGGTCCGAGTGAGACACTGCTGCAGCGGGACAGTCAAAGATTTGATGAAAATAAAACTGCAGGATATTATAGAGCATTTCCAGGATGAGATGCGGGATCCCCTTGCCTACAGCTTGCGTTGTCTTTGCAGCCCCCTCCCCAGACCCATGGGTGCAACATCTCAGGGTAGGAGTCAGGTTCAGGTAAAGGACCCATTGTTATAGCCTCTGGGCACCTCCCATTCTCCATGTGCTCCTCCTCCTGGCAGCCAGCTCGGGGGAGGAGCCAGGGCCTGTTGTTATCCCAGCTGTACAGGCAGGAGTGGGACATCTTGATACTATGCAGCTCTCTCAGCTGACCAGAGTGCACTCATGTGCCGTGGTGGCCCGTCCCAACTCCTGCACACTGGCAAGGTCAGAAGGCCCCACAAACTACAGGAGTCCTGGCTTGTAGTTGCAATGTTGTTTCCTGTCCTAGGTTAGCACTGCAGTATTATTTAAATTCAGTCTTATCCAGAAATGTATCCTTTGTTAATGACTGTTTTGCTGGGAGAAAAGTTCCCTTTTTTCCTTTGCCATGTTATGTTGCTTGATTTTTCTGAGAATTCCTACCTCTTTTGGAGCACACCAGCCCCTGAAGGTGGACCAAACCTCCTCCCAAGCAACATGCCTGATGCTTGTAGCTATCCCCTGCACTCCCCATGCTTGCTGCCTGTGCCCAAGCACAACACTGAGCCAAAGACACATGCTGCTATGCCCCCTGGTTACCCCCAAAAATTGTGAGTAGTGGCTTTGGCTGAGCAGGATCTACTGAAAGACCAAAACCTAGCAAAACTCACCACCTTTCCTTCTATCTAAAACTCAACAGCTTTCCTCAATCTCTGCTTGTCAGTGGAGGGACGGATGCAAGTGTGGTGCGTGAGCTGCCAAGGAGGTGAACCCTGCAACTCCACCCTGTGCAGAGGGATGTGTGTGCAGTTGTCCTGAAAACCAAACAACATGTGCTCTGATAACAGCAGGGCTAATGCGATTGATGGGGTTTAAGCAATGAGCTGTGTTTGGTCTAAAATGTAAATTCAGTAAATGGGAAGGGAGGAAATACATACATACATACATACATATATATATATATGTACATATATATGTATTTTTTTGGCTTGCACTCCTGCTTATCTCACAGTTAAAAAAAATAAAATCCCCAAGTTTCTATTGGACTTTGGATGAAGCAGAGACAGCATATTTTCCCTGTCTCTCCTGAAGCATCACACCCCACTTTGGGAACTTCATTTATATGCACATCATATGCAATCTGACTGACTCCTACTGTACCTTTGAACAGATCCAATCAGATACCCATATGCATGTAAATGAGGTTCCCAGAGCTGCGCTCTCCCTGCCGAGGAAGAGGAGTTAAAGAGCAGCTCTTCTTGAAACTTGTTACAGTGACAATCTCATCCTGCAAAACACAATAAAACCTTTCCCATCCCCCCAACTCCACTCCCAAGCCCTCCGCTTTTCTCTCTGCCACACACGTCAGGAGAATGCCCTGTAACTCACTTTTCCAGGCTGAGGTAATTTATTTAAACATGGATTATTTGAAAAAAAAAATGGGAAGGGATACAGGGCTTGATTTTAATCCCTGCTAACACAGAGGAAAGAATGCTCGTGTCACAACTCAGTGAGTGTAAAAATTAAAAAAGGCTGAGACTATTGTTTGAAAACAGGCAAAATAATTAAAATTATTATGGAATAATCACATATCACACAACAACCTCCCACTCTTCTGAGCAACAATCCAAAACAGCTCCTCCAAAGCAGGCCCAGGGGCAGAGGTTCTGTATATCATTCAAAGACCATCTGTCATTCAATTCCTGTAGCCCCTTTCCACTATTCTAAGGGCAGGCTGAAATTTAGTCCTGGCATTTCTTTTTCCATTTGCTAACAAACAGCAGTGATGGCAGATAAATATGGCAAACAATAGGTGTTTGTAATGAACTGGAAAGGGATATGGATTTTTGGAACCGGCACCAAGAAGTTCCTGGTCCTGCGTGATGCTCTGGGGACCCCCAAAGCCTGGTTCTGCCATGTGGCTGCACAGACAGACATCTGCAGGCTGTGTTAGGCTTTCAAGAATTCAGCCAACCTGCTAAGGGGCTGATTTAAATAAGATCAAATTTAAAAAAAAAAAAAAGGAAAGACTGAAAGCTAATTCCATTCCAGGGTAGGATAAAGAGGGACACAAAAGGATCATGGATATACAGCACAAGTGATGCAGAAAGCCCCCTGTTCTAACAGTAATCTCTATTTTTCTTTTTCTCTGCTTTTCTTAACTCATTCAGCATTTCCTATTGATTCACATAAGGGAAAAGCAGCAACGGATTCTGCTTTTATCCTGTTCTTTGGGAACTCACGCCTGTTAAATGCTTTTTAAGCCAATGTTCATTTTATCTTTATTTATTGTTTGGAGACTGAAAATGAAGTGTAATTGTGCAGTTGAATCTGAAAGACAGAATTACTGCAGCACACCCCTTGAATCGATACCGTTTCTTTTCACAGATTAACTCTCTAGGAAGTACTCAGTTGCTGGGATCAGAGCAATGCTGGAGAGGAAGGAGGATATGGGAACGTGGTGCCCAGGCTACTGCTAGGGCTGACACTAGCCTCTCCTTACCTCCGTTCTGCCTTTGAGGAGACACCTGGGCAACAGGAATGGCTGGAGTGATCCAGTCCCTCCTCATATGTGACAAAAGGAGATGGAATGATAAATAAGGAAAAGGGTGCAACTGTGCTGCTGGAGATTCATGAGTTGTGAGGACACCCTTCAGCACCCAACCTGGCAGCAAGGAGTCTTTGTTTTCCTGGGTTATTTTTCTGGTTTGTGAGGAAGCCATGCAAAGGGCTGCACAGCCCTTGTTTGAGGATACAGACCCTGCGACTAAGGTGGGCCATAGCCCACAGCGCTTTTAGACTCATCTGGATACTGCTGGCAACCCATTTCTCCCTGGAGGGAATTACCAGGAAATCTTTAATACACCCCATCATGCAGGGACTGGGATATGGTGGTCTATGTCCCCATCACCTTGACACTTGTCTGTGCCATCATGCCCTATCTGGGAAGGAAATGGCATTCCTGAACAGCACAAAGTGCTGTATCCCACAGCAGGGCTCCCTAGGGCATAGGCAAGGCTGAGCTGTGCTGGCTGAACGGGTGGAGGAGAAGCTGGTCTTTGTGGCTTTGACCACCACAAGCGTGGTAGCCACAGATAGGGAAGCCCAACCTGACTCCCCGTGCCTCCCAGCATTGCAGAAAGGAAAGGCCAGGTGAGGATTTGGCCTGGTAACAGCATCCAGCTGTTACCCTTTTCACTGGTCCCTGGGGCTGGTCCAGCTGCAGCCATCACCCACTAAACCCTTAAATGGATGCTCAGTCACCTGCACTGTCTCTGCCTTAACCCCAGATAAAAGACAAGAGCCAGCTCCAGCAGCCTGCCCCAGCTGGGGCCAAAAAAGGCTTGCAAACGAAGGAGTTTTTGCAATTGTCATCTTTTTGCAATAATTTTCTTGCACACATAAATGAGCCAAACTTTATCCTGCATACCGGAAAAGGAGAGCATGACCCCTTTGACACTGCCTCTCTTTTTAGAAGTTAGGAAGTCTTGAGTACAACTGGAAACAATAGAGGGAGACCATATATTTACACAGATATAACCTGGGTCCAGTATAAAACTGGACTAAAGTCTTCAATTTTAATATAGACCTTAAGCAAGCCTTCTAATAGCTATCTTTTGGTGTCTCTAACTATAAAGTATGGATAATTCTTAACAACAGGTGTGCTATCAGGATTAATTAATTAATGTAATGTAATTAATGAGAACTTGAAAGCAAGGTGACATGAAATGCAAACTAGCTCTGTAGCAATCAGTCACTTTTTCCAAGTTGATTGTCTTTGCTAGAAATAAAATGCTCCTCTAGAAGAGCTTGTAGCTGCTTGTTTCAAAGTGGAAAATGATAAGCAGCATGTGTGAAACAATATGCTCTTAATATTGCACTTTGTGAAGAACTGATGACTTTGTTAGATGATTTGCAAATGATTGAGAGAAGGACCCTGACCCCCAGAGCTTTCTATATTGCTTTTTTAAAGATTTTTCCCAGTAAAAGCAAAGACTCAATATTTCTCAGAGCTGGGATAAGGGGGATAGAGCTAAACTGGAAAATATTTTTTAAAGCTGAATTTTACTGAATAATTCACTTTCTATAGATGCCTTAGCCATGGACTCTTTTATAGAAGTTAGACAGTCAGATTCTCAGAGAAGTTCTTTCTCCAAAGAATTGAGAAAAAGAAATTAAGTTGGTCAGGGGAAGTTCATGTTGGACATTAGGATAAGGTTGTTCATCAAGATGGTCATCCATCACTGGAGCAGGCTCCTCAGGGAAGTGGCTGTGGTATCAAACCTTTCAGAGTTCAAGGAGCATCTGGATGGCACTCCTAGTCATATGATTTAGTTTTAGGTAGTCCTGTGAGGAGCAGGGAGTTGGACTCGATATTTATGGATCCCTTCCAACTTGAGATATTCTATGGTTCTGTGGTAAGGCTTTATGTTTCTGTCAGGAAGAGCTGTATGCTGGGGAAAAAGCTGTTGCCACCATAAGAAAGGGTTGTGATAGACATTTGGTTTGGAAATCATGACTGAGGCCATGGAAGTTGTTGAAGACAAGACTGTGGGGCTCCAGATAAATTAGGGTCAGTGTGGAGCAATGTGGAACAACATGCCAGTGGCTCTGTCAGATGCACTTTCATCCAATCCCCATGTGGCATCATCATTTTACAAAAATATCTGGGTATGACTGTGACTTCTCAACAAAAGGAGAAAAGGCCATACACAAAGAAAGGAGAGCACCAGTCTGTCTCTGTGGCTACTCACCAGTCAGTCCTGAGACCTGCTGGTTTTCATGGTGAAAACCTTGTAGATATCTGGTTGTAGACAGCAGTGAGTTTGGGCACTGGGCATGGTATAAGTAAACTGATAAACTACCTTGTTTTTCCTAAGCTTTTATATTACTTCAAGAGAATAACAATGAATTATTGCTACTTACCTATGCTAAATGAGCCAGAGATGAAAATTCAGGCTTCCTCCCCAGTCCCCTGGGCCATCTAGATATCTCATGATCATTTTCAAAGGGTATAATTTACATGAGATTTTTTTCCTGCCTTGTGAGCCATAAATTTATAGGGAGCCCCTTTGAAAGACTTACTGCTTTTGTGAGGCCTCAGATGAAGTCAATCAAGCCAACCAGTATAAAAGCCAAACTCCAATTAATTCCATCCCTGAGGACCACGTTGTTTGCTGTTAGATTGCAAGGTCTATGGGGCATGGGCAATCTCTTTCCTGGATGAAGAGAGCCTGTGTTGGACAAGGGGCATTTTTCAGTCCACGGCTTAAGTACTTGTACGTGCTCTCTAAGGAGGTGAGCATCGCTCACGGCGGTGCGAGGGTGCCGTGCAGGTCCTTAGAAAATGATAAATAAATAGCTCAGGGGTTCGTTTCCTTTTCTCCTCACTTGCTACCCTCTCTACTTGCTCCATTCAATTATTTTTGGAAGCTGCATAATAAGCGAAAGTTGTACATTTCAGTGTTCCCAGACCAGATTAGAAAGGATTAAGCATCAAGGGGTGGCAGCTGGTCAGTTTACTGCACATTTTTAATGTGGAAATGTTTCTAAATGAAAAAAAAAAGAGATGTGGGAGGTGGTAGCAAACTCAGACTCTTGCATCTGCTCTCTAGAAAGCCAGTGCCTCCATGGGGAGGGGATGAAGGGCAGGGAGGATGGGGCAACTTCCCAGAGCCGGTGTGGGTAAGAGGCCAGAATGAGGCATTCACAGCAGAGCTGAAACAAGGATAGCTTTAGTCAGTGGCCACAGGAGGCCCTGTTGAACACCAGGGCTGTCAAAATATTGGCGCTGAGTCTTGTGCTTGTGCTCAGCAATGTGGTGGTGGCAGCGGTGGTGGTGGCAGGGCGCCCTTCCGCAGACCCTCACTGCCAGGATGGAATGCTCAGTCTCCAAGCTCACCCACTCCCTGACCTCTTGTTGGAGGCCAGCCACGAGAGTGTCAATTAGTGCTAATTGTGAGGGGTTTCATTTGTCATGTGGCCACCTGTCCACCAGGAGCCAGGCTGAGACCCCCAGCAGACCGTAATGAGCAGCTGTCAGCCTCCAGCCACGCTCACGCTCCCATGCCCAGGGCTGCATCTGAACATACCTCAAGGTGAAGGTGTACAGGCTCCGTTCCTGGGAAAAATCTGTGTCATCCTCATCATGTCTTAAGTGTATTCCCTATATTTTAAGGGAATATAAACGTGTCTTCCTTTTTTTTTTTTTTTGCTAATTAAATTACACCCACCTCTGTAATTCCAAGATGTGTATTAAAGAGTGTAATTAAATGAAAGCTCAAGTCACTAATTAGAACAATTCTTGAAGGGATACATTCTCCCAGTGATAACCTCTATATGTGAATGATATGCATCTTGGCATTGCAAAGTATGTGGTTGCCCTTATGCAAGACTTTTGTATAACAAAAAAAAAAAAAAAAAGAAGAAAATTTCAGAGGTCAATTTGATCTCACTGCTGTGCTCTTTGCTGAAAGGCTTCATTTGGCAGCGTATCTTCTGAACCACCCCAGCAGGAACACAGCCACTGATGTGTGGATTGAGGGTTAGTGTCAGTGTGGGAAACCTTGACACAAAATCCTGCAATGTGCCGAGGAGGACTGAAGGGATGGATCTAGTGCTACAGCTCCAGGTGTGATAATTCCCAGCACTCCTTCTTCCCCCCGTCTTTCCTGTGAGGCACTACAGCTTTTATTATTCCTCCTGGTTCTGCAAACATCCTTTAAATAATTTCAAAACCCAGGCCTATAATCGAAATGTCTGTGTGTATGTGTGTATATATAAGGAAGGCTCCCTGATGCCCAGTGTAAAACTCCTATTCCAGAGTGAGAAATAAGGAAAAGCAACTGGACTGTTGGAGATTCATGAGTTGTGAGGACACCCTTCAGCACCCAACCTAGCAGCAAGGAGTCTTTGTTTTCCTGGGTTGTTTTTTTGGGTTGTGAGGAAGCCATGCAAAGGGCTGCTAATTGTGAGGGCATCCAAAAGTCCTGCATAGTGGTTCTTAAGTCCTGCTTCCCAGTCATAAATATGAGGGGATGTGACGCTTTTTGCTCTGCAGGCACCGAGGAGCTGAACGTACATGAAAGGGGAGGCAGAATCTGGTCTGTAGTTTCCTCATGAAATTTTACTTCATGTCTGGGTAACGCAGACATTCCAGAAATGAGAAGGAAATTTTGGCAGTCAAATGAGGTAGAAATATCTGTGGATAAGTGTGGACCAGACACCAACCTGACAGTCCTAGACATTGGGAATCGATCACCTTGGCAGAGCAGGCGATGACACACTGTGAAACTCGACTTACAGACAGGGAATACAAGCTGCATTCATTATGCGGGGCAGCCGTCTCACTGGGACCACATTCAGAGGGAAAAAAAGAGCATCTCTCTGCCTTTGCTTTTTTCCAACAGCATGCCAAGAATAGCTCTGCGGGGACTGAGCAGAGGAAAGCTGATTACACCTTTTGATTGATGGTGCCTTACACATTTAAGGGAGATTTCATACAGGAGCCTGATTTACTTGTGCATCAGTTCTAGAGAAAGGCCCAGAGCAAAGCCCTTGACTCAAACACCTCAAGCTTTTAGGAAATTCAGAAGGGGATCTGAATTTTCACATGTAAATTCCTTTGCACCAATTCTTCCTTTAACTGTGAATCTACTCTCTGCTTTTATTTCTTGCTCCCTAAGGCCCCTTCCTAACAAACCATCTCCAGAGTAATTCAGAATGCTGAAGCCATTGATTACCATGTAAATCTCAGAAGGCTGAGCATGCTCCTGCCCTGTGCAACACTCACTGCTCGGACTGTGGCCATGCCCTCCAATTGGCACAGCATTGCCCTGGACAGAGAAGCAAACTTTGTCCCTGGATGGTCTCTCTTACCTGCAAGAGGGCACACTGAACCTTAATGCAGGGGCTACAGCTGCAACTGTTTTCCAGATTTGTTATTTATATAAGGTATCTATGTCCTTGCCTTTTCTTTACTGTAAAATGCCAGGTGATTCCAAATGTCACAAACTAGAGACACTTTGTAACAGCAGAGAGCCCAGGACAGTCCTTAAAATAGAGGGACAATTACATGCTAACACACAAAATTACACGTAGAATTGTGTGTTTGAGCATATAGTGGAATGAAGCCAGCTGCATTATTTGCAGATTTTGTATTTATTGCATTATTTTAATTCTGATTATTGAAATTAACACTTAATATTTACAGTAATGAGCTGATCAAAATACTTTTTTTTGGTCCTTTATGGGCATGGAACCAAGTATTGAAATAGAATGGAAAGTGATGCCTGAAAAATTAGTGATTATAAAAAGGGTTAAAGTGGGCAGTATTTGCAGTCTCAATTATCACAGTTGCTATCTTTGTCCAGCGCAATAAATGCAAGCCTTTACCCTGTTAATAGTAACACCTGTGCAGTAATGTGTATAGCTGGATGTCAGTGCTTTTACAGAATACTCCCCACATGGATACGATAAGGCTAGATTGCAAACTCTTTATCTATGAATGCTGTAAGGCTGGTGAACTATCTTATCTACTCACCGTATATTTTCTGTCCTTTTGGTGTGGCGGTTTTTTCACTTTCCTTGACAAACTTGTAAAAATATCAATCCCTCACTATCTTCTTTGTCCCAGCTACCTGCATTTTTTGGTGTTTGTTGGCACCTACAACTCTGAAGTATGGAGGCAGAGACCATCCTTTTAAGTATACCTTACCTTTTAGAAGCTAAAAGTGCTGTGGATTTCTAAAGAGAACAGTTTTATATCAGTTTTTAAAATGAAATGCACTGAACTTAATGACCTACTTTACTCCAAAGTCGCTGAGTATCCATATTTGAAGCTGGTGGAAACCATGGTAGCTCAGAGACCTCAGATAAGCAGCCAAAACATAACATGGGCTGTAATTTTTCTAGTCTTATTATGGGGATGCTAACTTTCCCCCCCAGTTCTAATCTCTCTCAGTTAAAGCAAAGTCTGGAAGGAAACTTTGTTGATTCAGTTTAGGTGAGAACTTGGAAGGCTGGCAGAAAAACTACCTCCAGTAAGATGCAAGATAATCAGAGCCTGGATAAAGATTTCATTCTTTAAAGTTTACTAACAGCCTACTGCTGAAAAAAAATATGGAAAGGAAAATATGTTTAGAAATCCAAACCCTTCATCTACAGTATTGCATCAGTAATATGGCCTGATCCAAGTTCCTGGAAGGTCCAGACACAAGCTGGGACATTGTGGCTCCAGAGACTACTGAGGCAGTGAAGAAGAAGAGCGCTCCTATTCTGGACTATGACTATATAGGAAAAGGATCAGGAGAAACATGGGTACAGATAGACATAGGACTGCAGGACCAGCAATACTGGTCATCAAGAAAAACAGAAGTGCCAGGAAAAGTGAAGGAAATAAGGTTTTGTCATGCTGCATTTGAAGTGCAGATGAAAGAATGAAAACAAATTCCTGAGTGCCTAACCACACAGAGCTCCCTTTTTATCTCTTGCACCACCATCCTCAGAAACTAAGTAGATCCAGGCAGAATTGAGAGAGGATTACAGATAATTTGTCTATCAATGTCACTTGTGAGGACAATTAAGGATAGTGATGCCAAGGAACAAGGAGATAGCTATAGGCACAAACTTTGAGAAATTGGGCCAGTAGAAGGAGTAAGAGGAGGATGGAGGAGGAGAAAGAGCAGCCACCAAACTCAGTAGATACTGACTACAGTCGTGAGCGTAGGGCACAGACTGTCTGAAAGTCTAGAGAGGAAAGACATGGGGATTGATCACTTGCTTGCATCAAAGGAACTGGATAGATCAAAGAGGATCAGAATAAAGAAGGAATCTTGCAAATATATCTGTGGCAAAAATACTTCAGTTAAAGCAGGGAGCAAGGCTTTCTTGTACTCCTCTACACGGTGAAGTGGTCCTTTTCCAAATCCATGTGCTTTCACATGACTTACACATCCTATAAGTTCTCTTTTATGATCAAAATCTTGCACAGACAGATAGTTTTTGAAGCAAGATGGGCCCACGACCACACAGTGCAGATGTCACTGAAATCAGTGAGAAGTGAAGGCATTTGTCTGAAGATAGGCTGGAACTTCAAGTTCTGGAGTATGGAGGTCCTTGTCGGGCTTCTTTGTTTGAAAGCCAAGCTCAAACAGCTCCATTTGGTCTTGTCTTTTTCCCTTTTTCCTTCCGTGGGTTCATGTACTGCTTTTAAAACTGAACTGTGGAAAATTTTTAAACATTTGATATGACATCAAGGAGAGAATAGCTCTGCTGATGGAAAAGGAACAGTGAGAAAAAAAGAATCTTTTTTCCCCCCTGTATTGAAAATATAATAAAAGCCTAGGCCTGGTGTGATGCACTGTTATTCAGCATGTTTTCTGCTATGAGATGACAGGTTGGGGGTGGGGGGTGAGGATGGAGTTTCAGCTAATTCCATGAAACTATGCTGATTATCTGAGGTGTCAGAGGTATATGTGTCAAGGAGCATTTGAGTCTTTGCTTCTTGTCAGATCATTTTTTAAATCAGGGTGCCTGGGGCCCTTCTCATCAGCAAAAACAGGATATAAGCCTTCCCCCCACAAGATGATTATCAGTTTTAGAACTACATTTGTATACTTTCTGAAGTCTGCTTAAAATGTAACCAGGCAACTCATTTGGGAAAGGAGAAAAATGTCAGTCCAAACTCAAGGCTGAACTGCAACACAGGCTTTATAAATTCTGCCTTTGAAAATAAAGACAGTGGGTCAACTTTTGGGGCCAGGGAAGCTGGTACAAACTAGATTCACTGCTTACATTTACTGTACACAAAAGGTAGGAGATATAACTGCTGCCTAGGAAAGGCACAGGGTAAAGTGGAGAGTGGTCTACTTAAGCCAGGATTCCTTGCAGGATTCTGTGAGACAAAGTTTTAGTAGATTATACTTTCCTGTCTCTTGAGCACTTGACTTAGGGACTCTTATAGTTTCAGATGGCCAAATTCTGGAGGGCATAAAATCCATAGGAGTTTAAAGGTCTGATTCTTAACTGTTCCAAGGTCCTGTTATATACTTTCAATGCCTGCATGAGGCATACATACAAGGACACTATGCCCACTTTGACACTCCTGTTGCAGATGTGCTTCTCCACAACTGCCAGGTCAGGCAGGTCTGAGATGTCTCTCCAAATTCTCAGCCCTGTGCAGAGGGTAAGAGTGCGCATGCTGCCATTTGGAAATGCTTTTCACTAGTTTCCCACAGGTAAATGAAGATGCACAGGTCCAAGCTCCCACAGAAGATGTTGCAGGCTACCTGTTGTGGACAGGGACTTGTAGATTGTTCTATCTGCAATGAACTTTTTCTGCTTCCTTCAATTGACCTGAAGGTGACTCTTGAAAGTTCTTCTCTTACTTCTTGAAAACCTGCATGATTAAGTAATATTTTTAGACTCTTCTCCAGCTTTTTGGAGCCAACATATTCAAATTATTAAATTCTACCCAGAAACAGGTATCTTTGAAACACCAAGGCTGCAGCACCTTGCTGCTAATGCATTTATAGCAGGTGGCATAAACAAGTCTGTTCATCTGCTGTGCGTGTACTCCTTCCCAACTCAGCCCCTGCAGGCCTAGGGCAGAGCAGACATTGCTCTGCTACTGATAAACTAAGGTTCTGTCTTCAAACCTTATCCTGAGGACCGCACAGGGCACTGCTGCTGCTCTTAAAAGTGGAGAGTCGTCATTTTGTTCGTGTCCCTGCCTACCACACTCCCTCTGTGGGTCTTTGGATGCAGTGGCACTTCTGTCACAGCTACCACTGGTCCCCTTATCCTCAAAGAAGTCTGACCTTGGAGGAGGTTGTGTTGGAAGGAGGAGGCAAACCCATGTGAGAAGCACTGAAGGCAGAATCGTTCCTCTGTCCTTGTAGGGGCCCTGCTGCCCATGCACTGGTAGGAAAGAGCATGAGGGTAAAGGGTTCTCTCCTGTGATCTGGGTCCTCCCATGTGGCAGAGGTTTGTTGGGACATGTTTTATTCAGCAGCTACATTTTCTCTGACTTGTCCTGCATCATCAGTATGTCTTTGTATGGAAAACTTCCAGCTTTCCTTTGAAATGCCTTTGAATATTGCAGATCATCCCCTACTTTGAGGATTTTTACTTGTTAGAGAACTTGTACTTTCTTACTTACATTTTGTGTTCCCTCAAATCTCCTCTGGAATCCATCTCTGGAATGATTCAGGATGCTGAAGGAGTTGATCACTGTATAAATCTTCACATGTTTCAAAGTATATGCAGTAAACTTGTATGACTTTAAGACTGCATCGTCCTGGCACATTAGATTATTAATTAATAAAAAAATCAGTCTTTAGAAAATATTAGACCTTTTCATTTGGGAACTGGATGAAAATACCAAAACTGGTTGTTCAAAATGCAACATTTTCTGAATTTACTGTTTACGCTGCTTGCCATGTTGATAGTCTGGGAGATAGATATTTTTCGTATCTTGACAGAACAAGCACAAACCATTAAACCAATTTTGATTTTGTCCATAGCAATACAGTCTGCACATTGCTCCACAAGGGTGGAACCAGACCAGGATGAAAGGCCACACTGCAAGGGCTGACAGTGACCACAGCCTGTCCCAAAGTGGCAGAGCCAGGAGGAACAATAGTAATGGGATGGATCTGGCTGCTGTGGTACCTGTCTCCTACATGTGGCTTGCTTTTCTTTGTCACAGGGGTCAGTCGCTACCTGCCTGGTCTTCTTCCAGTTGAGAGGACTCACAGCGCAGGACAGTCTTGTTCATTCTTTCATCACTCTCTTATCTGGCCAGAATTTAAACCATTAAGTTAAATATTTTATGAAAATGAAGAGGGTACTTAAACTGCTGACTAATTTTACAATGATTATTGAAAGGACACTTAGGCTAACTTTGGATCTGTCATCCAGAGGTAATAGTCCCTTATCATTTCAGGTGACCACACAAAAATAATCTTATCGGTCAAATAGACAAAACTCAAATCCTGCAATATGGAAAAAAATATGGAAATATTTCACGTGGCCACATACCCTCTAGCACTGATTTCTTGAATTTAACTCTGCCAGGGTAATTTATAAAAATATCTCTGTGTGACACTTCCATTGAGTAATAAGCCTTCAGATGTCTCCACAGTTTTTCTCTTGGAGGAATGGGAGTGAAATCTCTATTTACTAAACGGAAAACACAGTGATCAGCACTGGGAAAAAGCAACACGGGTGACATGCTTTGTGTGCATGCCCTAAGTACCATTTAAATAGTGTAAAATAATCTCTGCTAGTTCATTTGGCAGTGGGAAAGCAGGGGAAAACACAATCTTAGCAAATTACAAGAACTATCTGAAAATAGTTTACAGTGATCTGAGAAATAATATGACTGCTTTAAAGGCACCATTTACCTGATTAGTACACAGAAGGTAGTTTTCAGTTTGGACTTCTCCAACAAATTTCTTGAAATGTAAACTATATATTTATTATTACATACAACTTTAAATTGGTAATTATTTAATATTGTCCATCAATGTTAAAAAATGTTGATTTCTTCTTTGGATCCAAATGTGTTTCAGACCTCATATCTTTCACAAAAAATAGAAAGTAATTATCTTTAAGATTTTAACCTCAAGAGAGGTTAAAAAAGGTGGAGCCAAAAATCCTTGTTCACAATACATTCCTTTTTTTTTTTTAATATCCATGATACTGGCATAGTTGGCATATTTCAATATCCATGATGTTGGCAAAATCAGCATTCTTTAACATCCATTAACATCCACAACTTTAATCACTGACAATTTATGTCTCCACTTCGAGGGAGGAAACCCTCCAGAATACCTTGGTATATGAAGGATGGCACTGTACAAGTGTGTGCTGTCATCCAAGTCCCTGGCACCATGACTAAATATAGATGCTGGGCTGCCCTGTGGCAAACCCAGGTGCCTTGGGGTGCAGTGTGTCCCCCTGCCAGCCAACCCACCAGGGTTCCTGCCCACAGGGACCAGGAGGCTGAGGAGGGTGATGAAGAACAAGTGCACATCCCAGCTTCTCAGCTGGTAGACCTGGAAAGCAAAGCATTCCCTTGTCCCATGACATGTAGTCACACTGACATAATTTTTCAGCCCAATACTGTATGGTCATTTATTCCAACACAGCAGCATTTTTATTTTGGATAAAACCTTATCTATGCTGGCTACTGTTATAAGAAAATGAGGAAAATACCTTCCTAGAGTGGAAGATGAAACAGATGTGCAGAATATGAATGAACAAGGTAGGAGCTTTGCAACAGCTTCCAAATGAAATCCTATGTCTGTCGTAGTGAGTGCAAAACTCCTTGTGAGAGCACTGGGACCCAGAACTCCCTTGATGCTTTCCCTTCACCTGCAGCAAAAGCCAGCATTGCACCAGCATTGTGGTTCGGTGTGCTGACACAATTAAGGAGTTGATTTTGATACCGCTTCTGATACTGTAATATATTTATAATTTGAATTATAAACTCTGGGCAACAAGTATTGTGTCTTTTAATGCAGCTTTCAATATGCTAATATGTTCAGTAAAGAACAGGCCCATTCACAGGAATATGACTCCTTCTTTCATGTATACTTTATCAGGTTAGAGTTACGTTATCAATACGACTTTTTTTTTTTCCTCACAATGAATTGCTTGTTATAGAGCAATAAAAATACTACTTTGGACCCAATTGACTCCACCATCTGTGGTTTACATGTGTGTTGGACACTGGATCTTCTGATTTATCTTGTTGGGTCCTTGTCCATCAGCCCTTCTCTGTCTATCTGGTCAGCCTCAGGAATGTGGCTGCTTCGCTGTCTCCCAGACTGCTTCCTGCTTCGCTGTCTCCCAGGCATGATGAATCTACTGTGATGTAAAGGTGAGAAAAATTTTGACAGCAGTAAAGCAGTGATGAAGAAACTTAAATTTTAAACCTCAGTCATCCAGATCCACACAAAATGTCTCAGAAAAGTCTTGGTGATCCAATATATAGACTTTGGAAAACTTGTTGGAAAACCAGCATTTTTTTAATCTTTTTTCTTTTTTCCCTGGGAAATTGCAACTTCTTTGTCTTCCCAAGGAACGAGGAAGGTATGGAAGAGAAAAATTTTCATATAGGAATGTGATGGCTTCAGACAAGTGATGCTGCTAACCATAATGAAACTTCAGTGTTACATTTATATGTATAGAAATGTGTGTGTGTGCATTTGTGGGAGGTGAGGGAGAAAGGGAAGGAATTGTAAAAATACAATTAATTTCAGTAATCTCCATAAGTATGTCCCCAACTGACATATATATTCCCAGAAAACAATGAATATGCTGCAGATTAGAGTGATATATAATTTTTTTTGCCTTTGCAAATGCCTCCAGCCCCACACATCAGCACATAGCTCCTCACCTTCCACAGAGTTCAGTCAGGCTCTGCCATCTCCCCTCAGTACACAGAGCCTCACAGCAAAGATGTTCATTTCCCCCATCCCTCCATCCATGATTCTTGCTTTCTGCTTCCCCTGCATGACCACCCACTCTGCTCTCTTTTCTTACCAGCTTCCTTCTCTTCTGTACCTCTTGCAGCTGCTGATCCATCTCTAATATCTCTCACACCTCTCTATGACTCCGCTTACATTAGCCAAAAATGTCTTCCCTCTGCAGTGGTGCAGAATAAGTGATGTCCCTGTGCATCAGCTAACCTCAAGCAGCTTTTCCTCCCATTTCTCCAAAGCATCCCTAATTGTAATAGCTCCTGCTACCTTCATCTACTCCTTTTGCACTAACCTACATGGACATTGGATAAACATGTGAAGTGATCTCCTTGTCCAGCAGGGAAGTCCTTTTCCCTCACCTTCACACACCAGTGTCCCTGGTGGTGTTATTCTCAGTTTAAACTGTAATCCCACCTTGGCAGGCAGCTTTGCCTCTGGGGTGTCCCTGGAGTACTCTGGCAGAACTCTGTGACTACTGAGAAATTATCAGCAACAGCATTTTGCTCCATGCTTCTAGACATTGTGCTAGCCCTGTGAAAATAGATGCTTACCAAATATATGAAATTAAAGCAGCCTCACGGGAAAGAAAGCCTGGAGCACCCCAGGTGGGGAGCCCCCCTGCTGACACTCAATTTGTGCATTAGAGGGTGATAAGCGGGGAGATGTGGTGCGGAGCCATGCCGGTCTCCTGGTGGTTTTGTTGTTGTTGTCGCAACATGGTGGAGAATATCCAGGCTTGCCAGTAAGTCAAGGAACAATCTCTTCCTATTATGCCTGCTCGAATACTAAACCGGCTTACAGTCACACATCTGCATGATCCTAACCTTCCCTCATTACAAACACAGTAGGGATTTACTTGCACCACACTAGCTGCATGGGGCCAATATTTTTATCCAGCAAAATCACATATTGTTACCTCCATGTGTACAGTGGAAACAGCATGAGTAATGGAACCCTTAATCCTCATTTTTCAAAATTAGATTATAGTTTTACCTTCACTTTCTCTTAGTTTTTAAATCTCTCCCAATACCCAGCATCAAAGATGCTGCTCTCCCTCTAATCACATTCTCTGGTGGCTCCAGTTGTGGCTGGCTAGAAGTGGCTGCCTATGTAGAGCCAGACCACAGGAGACTGTTGGTATCACCTTCAGTCACCTTCCCTGTGCTCCTTGAAGAATTAGTTTAATCGGAGAAGATAAAGTAAATACCATATAATGTAAAATTAAATTAAAACCTATATGCAACAACAAAGATAGTATTAAGATGTATCCATCATGCCTCTCTATCTCTGCACTTGCAGATAAACAGAGAGATTTATAAGGCAGGAACTATTCCAGTTCCTGCCAGTACCAGAGGCTGGCAATATTGAATTAATCTGCCCATATTTTTCAAAAGCTTTTTGTAAGCAGTAAGGTCTGCACAGTGCAGTCTCTTGTACCTCCTGCCACGCTCTGGAGTGAAACATGTTACGCAGCATAACACAGCGGATCCTGCTTTAAGGTACAAAGCAAAATCATTGTGTGATCTACTCAGCTGCCTCACACTGCAATTACATAGTTTTAGCCAGCATATAGGCTCAGCAGTACTGCCATGTAGCATTCTTGAGAATTGCTTAGTGAATTCCATTTAATTATTGTAAAGTAATTATTCTGCAAACTGCAGTCTGCTAGGAAGAGCTAAATATCCTTGTATAATCATGGCAGTGTAGTTAAAGTGACAATTACATACTATTTTTAAGTCCTCTGTAACAATGGCTAAGACACCTTCTTTGGCATGAAAATTGCCACATTTATGCTAATAGGAACATAAAATATTGCTGGAAACTTTGAATACTCTGTGCCAAACTGGTCTTGAATTAAATGTAAACAAATGTCACCTATTTGAAGCCCCTTCACTAAAAGAGCTGTTGTGTTATAGCGCATTAATTATTATTGTTTAAACTGCAATATCTAAGATGCAGCAAAAAATGCAGATCCCCTTATGCTAATCACTTTACAAACACTGAATAAAATCATGCTCCTCCCCTATATGTCAAATGATTCCTCTCATTGCTGAGAACACAGCTGCGCTGGGCAGGACACATCTCAAGGATGAAGGACCACCGCCTCCCTAAGATCCTGCTTTATGGTGAACTTGCCACCGGCTGCTGCAAGAGAGGAGCCGTGAGAAAAGATACAAGGACTCCCTGAAACAACATCTCAGCCTTGGCCATATTGATCAACATAACTGGTCTACTCTGGCCTCCAATCAGGAGGCCTGGAGACACACCATCTATAACGCTGCTGTTTCCTTTGAGAACGCACGCAGGATCACTCTCGAGGAGAAAAGGCAACGCAGAAAGAACTGTGTCTTGCAGAATATACCACCTAAGGAGTCTTTCTGTTGTGCCTTTTGCAATCGGATATGTCTATCTCGTATTTGCCTCATTAGCCACCAGCGTGCTTGTAACAAATGTGGATAGAGCCTTCCTAAATCTTCTTTCGCGAAGCCTAGCCATGAGTGAAATATATATATATATAACATATGTATGCAGTATCACAGTGTGCTGTGTCTGAATTATTTTGCCTTTGTCCTGTTCCTCTCCTGGTAGCTACATCAGAATGCTGTGGTGGGTCAAAAGGCCTTGGAGTAGAAGTTGGGTCACACAGCGCTGGGCCTTTTGCTTGCCCTAGGTGTGAATTCCTGGCCTCTCATTTCCAACATAAACCAATGGCTCCAGACGCCAATCTTTGCTCTCCAGTGTTTCACTGGGAAATCAAGACTACCTCCAGGTCAGAATTGCTTCTCCATCTGTAAAAGGCAGCTCGGGCCTGTTGGATGCATTTAATGCCATACACCTCTCTGTCCATTGCCTTCAAGGAGAGTTGTGTCCCTCACTGCCACTTCCCTAGAAAAACGTGCTGACTTCTGATAGGTTTGAATTTTGATAACTGCATTTTGTGTTCAAAGTCTGTGCTAGCACACCTGTGAGTCCTCCTGCCTTTGCTCCTCCTAGGCGATTTTGGTGTTCAAATGCTTCTTGGTTTCTGCCAGAGCCTTGGCAGTGTTGGCTGGCCAGTATCCCAGCCTGCCAAAGACTTTACTCCCTTTTTTCCCCTTTTCACTCTTAATGCCTTGTGTGATTTTCACCCCCCTTTCCAAATCCCTGCCCCACTTCATCCACCTCCACAGAGCTCAGCCCGTCCTGAGACAGGCAGTGCAGGGAAGGCAGCCCTGCAGTCAGCAAGCACGTGTTTTCCCTTGCCTACGAGCACGGCTGAATGTCTGGGTCACAGCAAAGCCCTAGAGCCTGCCGGCAGCCATAGTCTGCTCTGTGCCCTCAGCCTCCTCAGCAGAGATGGCTATGAAAAGCCTTTTACTCCACAAGTTGGTAGGTTTTCACCCAGGATCACCCATGGATCACTGCTATGGGATTTGTAAGCTGAGCTCTAATTAACTTAAAAAGCGGATTTAAGAAAAAAAAGGAAAGTTGCAGGGTTTGAACCAGGAAGCCTCATGAAAGCAGATTGCATATTTAATTTGCTCTGTCAGACAATAAGAAGATCAAATGATTTAAACAGTTGATGTGTTGTGAAAACACATCCTGTCGCAGCTGGGATGTGGATGGAGTCCTAATCACTCATTTCCCCCCAGCGTCATTCCCCCGTCTCTGCTGTAACACCATGGAGTTTGGAGTTTAATGTGCTGGTAATTGAAAGATGCTTCTCTCAATGTATTTCAAGACAGATTTTTCAGAGAAAGAGTCCCATTGTATTTTCAATAACAAATATATGAGATAATGCCATTAATTTCTTGTATCCTAGTTTTGTCTTTTTCATAGTCCCCTGGGTAAATCATCAGTAAGCTTTGTTTACAACTTCAGTTTTTCATTCATATCCTGCTTTTCTCCCCTTCCCTTTCTCTTTCCACCTATTCTTTCTGCTTCTCTCCATCTTTTCTTTCCCCTTTGAATCCAGCATCCCAGGAAGTTCAGTGAGCATGCCCTACTCAGTATTATTCATGCAGGTGTCTTACAGGACTCTTTTAAACATGCTGTGAGGAATTGAGTTCACTCTTGGCCAAAGGTTTCTGAGGAAGGCGACTTTTATTATTCAGATACACTCTGCAGAATACAGATAAACTTCAGGGCTCCCCCCTAACATTCTGTCCTCTTCTAGTACTCCCAGCACAGAGAGTTATCTTCATTAACAAGTTCAAATCACTACATACTTGCAGCATCAGTGGTCAACGAGTGCATGTTTTACTCGGTCTGTGAGATGAGCTAAACAGATAAGTTACTTTCTCTGGTCAAAAACGTCCTCTTTCCTTAATGGAACAGCTTAATTGTTCTTTCTTTCTCCTGGCCCTGTGGGACAGATTATTGAAGACAGATGGGCACAGAAGTGTGCATACATTAGCGGGTAAGGTTGGATGTAGCCATTCTGTGGATGGGAGGGCCAACAGCTGCATGGTGGTGTGCAGACACCTGGGAAATGGCTGAGCCTACCAAACGAGTGCAGAACACTGGTGACCCCGTGTTGTTCTGATGCCTTCAGCTGGGGGCTATGATGTCACATGAGTGTGCATATGAAGTCCTTCACAGCTCCATAGGCTTGGCCATGTGCATCAAACCTGTGCAAAGGTGCAATCACGCAGACACGACTTTTTAAAAAAGTCATTTGTTTGCATCAACATCGTGTTCTCCCTTCCCTATTGCTTTGTGATAGCCTTTCAAAATTGATGTTATTGCTGGCTCTTTTGCTGCCACTAGTTTCTCTCCTATGTGCAAACTTTCTGAAGTTGCTTGTCTGGGAGGTGGCATTGCCTGCTCATGAACACGGAAACCAGCAAAGTTGCCATCAGTGTTTGCAGAACCCAGCCTAGGAAGGGAACCTAGATGCTGGATGCAAAGTTTTTGCAGGTGGATTTTAGGCTGTGATGAGTGAAGAAACATGACTAATGTTTCATGTTAAAGGAGAAATCCAGAATGATGATAGCTATGTACTCATCCCTGCTGTGACAGGCAGGACTTCTGCCATTCTGGTCCCAACACTAGTGTGAAGACTCTCCTTCAAGTTTGGCAAGTGATTAAGGTGGAGATTAGGAACAGAAATTATATTAGCTGTATAGTTTATGTCTCTTGGCCCATTTGCCACCACTTAAAATTTGTGGAATTTTACAAATGACCTTCTAGGTTGGTGTCTTACTTGAGCAATAGTGACAACCATCACTTGTGTTCAGCTGGTACAAGGCTGGAGTCACATGAATCACATAAATTTTCCCCACATTGTGTTTGTGAAGTCTTGTAACTAACTTCAAACATTGATCAGTCTTGAAGGGGACTCAGCTATTCAGATCTAAGAGCTTGGCTACTTCTGCTGTGATGTTACTTCAGTGCATCTCTGTGAAAGTGCAACTGTGCTTTGAAAGTGCAAATGATCAGGATGATGAAAGTGCATATGATCAGGATATTAAGTGCATTCATTGCACTGGTAAGGGAGGCCCAAATTTTTTTTCTGGGCTGCATCTCAGAAGCCCACTGGCTCATTGCTGCGTGATGTCATGTGAGAAATGTGCTTCATGTCATCCGGTGTGATGTGACACAATGAATTCTTTATCAGAAAACTCCTTGGGATGGAGGGGCAATGCTCCTTTTGTGTCTCAGTATAGCATCTAAAACCAGTTTTTCAAACTGTAACTGGTGAGCAAAGCCAAACACAGATTTTCAGCCCTCCATTTCTTTTTTTCTTTTTTTGAGAGGACCCTGTGATGAGTGGTTTCATTAATCCTCCCACAGAGATAGTTAGAAAACTTTGAAGTAAAGTCAGCTGCTGGAAACCCTGTCTGGAGTCTGCATACCCTAATTTGCATTTTGATTTCTGTGATTTAACTGAAGGCACAGGTTGTTGCTGCCAAATATCCCTCGCCTACCGAGGGATATACAAGGTAGAACTGCCCAAAGCAGCCTGACTTATGAGGACTGCCACGGCAACACAACCAATGCATCCCTAAACATTTAGTAATAAAAAATCTGTTGTTCTTTAGTCGCCAGGATTTAACAAGCCTAATCCCTAGGAGAGGTGATAAAAATTCATTAATCTAATTAAATACTTCTTATTGCCAAAGTGACTTTGTAGAGGAGCTTTGCTGAAGGATAAGTGCAAAGTAAAATGGAGTCCCAGCAGAGAAACAAACGTTAGACTTCAGCAAGCTGGTACACGCTTCATTAAACTCATAATTATCCTTTGGTTCTAAGTAGCTGATAATATTTAATGAGTATCCAAGATAATTTAAAGAAAATGTTTACTAATGAGGAACAAACAGTGCTATGGAAAACGGATATCTGGGGTACCATAGCCATGTATCTTACCTGTATCTTATGTACTTGCTTTTGTACAAGTGATTTAAATGTTCTTTTTAAACTGTTTTACTACAGGCTGGTGTTGCTGGTTTCACTGAGATCCCCTCTGAACTATAAGGCATCCAAGGGAGAAAAGGATGTGCTGAGGAGCAGGCAGTGCTGCAGGGGATGACAGGCAAAATAAACCTAAGGGATCTGAGCACAGATTGGGGAGTAAAATGTTAACTTCTGGGTTCTAAATTGTAAGGGAACCTAATTTTTAGATCCTTCTGGGTGGTTTGTGTGGTCAGGGTGGATGTATTGCAGTTTGTGTAGTTTTTATCATTAAATTTAATAGGAAAATTATTTGACTCCTGACAGCCTACGTATCATCTGTTGGCAGGTGAAGCAGGATAGCCAGCTGAGCACTGGCCGATTGCTTTTCTCCAATATTCCTTTACAGGAATTGGTTTCTTCTTTGCCAGGGATTTGTGACTTCTGGATCAGAATAATCTGTTGGAGACACAGCTCACAATTTTCTTAGCCTTTGCATCCCTCAAAGATGCAGTTGTATATCTTTCTAGTGCAGAAGAGTTGCAATCTGTTTTTAAAAGATGTCAGAGAAGAGAATGAACTGTCTTGTGCCAATGCTAAGGTGATGAGATGTAGGAAATGAATGGGTGACAAGAAGGGGATCACTGTTGGAGAATGAGTTGCACCCTGAACCTCTATCCACCTCTTGTGAGCACTTTCCTGCTGCTCTCTGCAGCAGCCTGCAGCCTCCCTCACAGACTCAGGACCCCCGACATGTCTCCCTGTTGCTGGTTGGCTCCCACTCCTCTTTGCAAACATGCTGCTTTGTGAGGTCTGTTGTGTTTGCTCCCCCACAGCAGTGCCCAGAATGAGCTGTAGTGATTCCAATCAGAATCATCACACTATAACATTATTTATTTTATATGTAGCAGCCACTGTTAAAGGAAACAACCTGTATTGCCCATGCCTGGCTTTCAGTCTGCCATTTCCCTTGCGATGCGAGCTATCCTGATTTATCACTGACAGACCATTTCTGGGAGCTGGGATTACTTTTACTAATACCATGTCCCTCCCTGCTTTGTCATTTTTCTGAGGTCCAACCGAAGGGACACAAACCTGCTTTAAGATGAGTGGTTGTGCCCAGTTTGATCAGGACCAAACTTAATACGGGGGTTTTTGGGTGAATATCAGCCACTGAGCTCTCTAAAGTCGTTGAATGCTTTCCTGTAGTGTGTAGCAAACTCCAGTAACAGCCAGCACTTGAAAACCAGAGAGCAAACTGCAGGGCAGAAGCAGACATAAGTACAAAATTAATGGAGATATTTCTCACTTTCATCATAGGAGAAAAACAGCCTCTTTTCCAACATGCCTGCATATAGCCTTGTGTCCTGATGGCATACGTATATTATTGCAGGTATTTTGATACTGGAATGAAAGGAAATGGGGACTGTGTGGATTAGGAGACCACATGCATGTGCCTATTTTATGTCTGTGATTATCTTTGTAAGGTGCTTAAATGCTGCAAGTGTAGCATCCTATAAATGGGTGGGAAGATTAGATTAGATCTACAGTTCTCAGTAAGGGAGTTTATACCTGCTTGGCTCACTTGGAGGCTGAGTTTCTCTTTAAATGCAGTATTGCTAGCTGTTTCTTATGCCCTTTATCAACTGAGTTTCCAACCAGCAGCCTCATAGGGCTTGATGCTGTATCTTTGATCTCAGATAGATTTTTTTATATAAAATCATATTTCACACCAGCTTTGCAAGATGTTATGTTAATTCATTGGCTGTCTACTACCCTTGCTGCTATAAACACAATAAATACAGCGTAAGGAATATATAAAGTAACACCCATCCATGCACCCAGTCTTGCTTCTGAAGCAAAATCCAGGGCAAACTGCTTGTATGGGGGAAGGGAAGGATTTTCTTCCACATCTGTATGTATCAGATTTTCAATTTTTGTCTGATGGAAGTCTGATGATTTCAGAGGGGTTGAAAAATAGCTCGTGCTTGGTCCATAATGACTGTGCTACTGTTGTATCACAGTGCTTCACTAAAGCAGGGACTCTCGTTCAGATGCATTGGCAGAGTGCCTAGACATGTTTTTTTGTTGCATTTGTTGGGTTTGTAAGCAGGAATTGGTTAAATTGCTCTTTTGCAATATTTGTAAGCCTTGCAACTGGTTGTTGGCTTTAAAGTAGGAAAAGTGCCATTCTGACAGCTGCCTTTCCTGCATTTGACAGCAGCACCGCAGATGTGTTTCCTATTTTGCACCCAAAAGATTCCAACCTAGCATGCGGTCATCAGCCTATTGAAAAGAAACTGCCAGTTCACATTTGGAGAATACAGGCATAGGAATGAGCACAGCTTACGTCCTTTTCTAGGAGGCAAGGAAAGAGTCATAAAATTGTCCTAGCTATTAAAATGTTGGTTCCTTTCAAATTCCAAAGCACTCTTCCTATTCAGCATCTTACAGCTGAGCAGATACATTGATGTGTTTACAACTACCGTGAAGGGTAGAGTTAAGTATAACAGTGATGTGAGCTTCAGAGCTCAGTGTAATATAATGTTACCCTTGTGAAATGTAATTATTTCAGCTCTTGTTTTCAAATAGTTGTTTTTCTCAGTGTGAAAGCTAAATCACGTAACATAACAATGTTATTCATAAAGATACAAATTTTCTGTTCCCAGCAAATTTGCTTTGATTTTAAAGGGGAAATCATACGCAAACAAAACTTTTCTAAATTCTACAAGGACTGCAGAAAGCAAGAGCCAAAAATGCCCTTCAACAAGCCAACCCGGGCGAGTGAGACTAAAGGGAACACCTTTTCCTCTTGTTTCGCATAGATACGTGAGGTGAGGGGTAGCATGGTTTTAGAGCTTTCTGGTACATCTAATTTTCTCTTTGCACCAAAGATTCATTGATTTTAGTGAGGGAATACTGTGTAATAGCATTTAAAGTAGGTTGTGATTATAGGCCTAGGGCTTTATCCTCATCCTTATTCTTAACTCAAGGTGTTTCAGTGAGGTTGCTCTTGATGATCCTGACTCTTGGCTTTAAGTATTTAAAGAGATGGGACTCGTGTCCTGTCCTGTTGGAAGCCAAAGCATGATGGAGGGCTGTTCATGCGTGGCTGCTTTCAGAGGGATGCAGTGTGTGCTCTGCCTCTTGCTTGTTCTGCTGGCGCTGGATGGGCTGTTGAGACCTGGAAGGCTTTGTAAGGGCTCTGATGTCCACCTCTGCTCACATAGGGAAGCAGCAGTCAAAGTAACTGAAGCAGTGAGTTTGTGAAAATAGAAATAAACAGGGAAATAAAAAGTGTTCTGGATTTTTTTTCTATGCTGACATATAAAATACACCAGAGTTTCAATTCTTTGGGCCCAAAATATTGTACCCCAAATACTTGCAAATTGGAATTTAATTACAGTGATGAAAACATAAGGAAAAAATAGTAGAATATTAACAAAAAGTAAAAACTTCAGCTGAGGAATAGATGCATCTTATTACCTTGCAAATTAACCTTTTAATATGTTTTTCATAGTTTGGTATACAACTTTTGACTCCCACAAATTGAAATTTAATTATGAAACTACCAAAGTTTCAATGGTAACCTCTAAAAGCAGCTATCATTTCAGTAGGACAGGCTGAAGGGAAAGACTTTCTCCTCAATAATTTATGAACAGGACATATTAAGTATCCAGTGTATGCCGGGTAATTGCACTGAGATACTAGGTTTTCACACTAGGTAAACAAATAACTATAATGGAAACACAACTGTCTAATGGTCAGCTAAGAACACCTGTAAAGAGTGGGCTTCAGTTCCAAAACCTGAGAGATTTTTTGGGGTAGAAATAGCTGCTGTGTCTTCTGAGTAGCCAGAAGGTCGAAAGGTTTGCTGAGATGGGAACTAGAAGCCTATAAATAAAGAGACCATAGAAGGGCTGAGGAAAAGGTAGAGAATGCTGATGTGCGAGATGTTATGATGTTATTGAAAGACTGAGAAGTAGGATGGATGATGGTTTGTATGTTGAACAGGGTGGGAAAATTGATTTCAGAGCCCCATCTCTGAAAATTTTGGGCATGAAGGAAAATGCTTTGGCTATGTCTGCGCCATGGACAAGGGTAACAATGTGCAACATGCTGTGGTCATCCACTTGGTAGAAAGTCTGCCTGTGTAAAGCCTTTGTGTGGGATAAGAACTAGGTTTACGTATATCAACTTTATTTCATTAGTTTTTTCTCCTCTGTTTTTCTCCAGCCCTTTAAATATCTGTCTTTCCATTCAAAATTTTATCCTATTGGCCAGGGGCATGAGGAGAGGGCACTGCACCAAAAAAACAGACCATGTTCAAGAGCCCAAATGCTCTTCTCAGCCCCACCACCAGGTCCCTGAGCAAGTCTGGGCACATCAGACAGAAACTTCCCTGCCTGCAGCCTGGGGCCAGTAATACTGCACAGCACCCTGGGATCTGCCTGGATCAGCCCCGGATTTATTCCATCTGTTATTAATGATGACCCTGAAGGACTGAAAGGAAGCTGCCTCTGCTTCTCTTGTGGGTCACTGACACACTGGTGAACTCAGTTTGTTTTCCAGCATCAGGTGTCTGAGGCCAAAGCCTTGTCCTCTCTCTGGCAATTTGCAGGGCTGAGGGGGCTGGAGGGTGTGAGCAGGGAGCCTCCATCAGCAGATGCTTGGTGCATGCAGGATGACACACTTGTCTGTGGGCACAAAGGTTACTACAAGAGCAGACCTGAAGGCTTTATAATGCGAGTCACGCATTTCATTTGGAAAGTGTGTTAGTATTGTTTGAAGAATTGAGTCAAACTAACCTGCGGCAGGGATGTATTCATTTCTGCATGTAAGACTCCACAGCTGTTATGTCATGGGCACATCATAGCATTCTCTCAAATTGTTTGTAATTCAGCATTTAAAATGATATGGTGTTGTAAGCTAAGCAACTATCAAGACCTCAATTCCAAGACACAGAAGTTCCAGGCTACGGGTCCCATGAGTTTTATTTACTTTAATTCATGTCAGCTCATTATCAACCTCATCAGGGAGTGCAGACTTAAAAGTAAGCCTGGATCAGTCATTATTCTAGGTACACACATGTGGATTAAGGGTCTTTTCATCTATACAGTTTGGGAAAGCAGGGTGGAAATCTATATTGTTTCACTTTCCATTATTCAAATTTGTGAAATAATTTTTAGATGAGTTGGGGAGGCCATGGAGATCACTAATAACATCTCTTGTATCAGAAGTAATTTGGTTTGTAACTCTCTATGATCAGATCAAATAATCCTTTTATACCTGACCAAAATTGCTTTGTAGGGTTCATGTGCTATTGCTAATAATTATCATCGCAGTGTGTCTTTGAACCATTAGGCATTATGTTATACACATTTTTATGATGAGGGTGTTAGAACTAGAGACCTGATGTCTTTTTTTGATGGGTTTCCTGAAACACAGGTACTTTTCAGCCGACTTGTAAGGTGGACATAAGAAGCTGTCCAATATTGGAATATCTTGCAAACTGCAAGTTAGCCTTCATGTCCAGAAAGAGGTCATGGTACCTCCATGACCCCAGCCTCCTCCTTTTGCTTCAGACATCCACTTGGTCTGATTTAATCTTACCAGCTTCTCTTGATAAGGATAACAACCAACTTTAAAAACCAGATCAGCTGGTATTTAATTGACCATTATCTTTTTAATTTTGATACATATTGTCTCAAAGTAAGAATGCAGAATTTCTAAATTACTGTGGGAAACTGTGAACTTAAGCTTTAGCCCTATTTTTTTGGTAAAACTGTGGGCAAACTTCTTAATCTTTGTAAAGTTATGTCTCTGTCCCTAGGGATTTCTTGCTGCAGTAAATCTCACAGCTATGTTTCTCATTTGGGGCATCATTCTGCACAGGTGGAGAAATATGAATCTAGTTTCTTCTAGAAAGCTTTACTTTATTCAGATTTCAACATAAAACATAGTAACTGTTGGTGTGGTAGTCAAAATTTCATTATTTATTGGCCCTGTGCTAATGAATATAAAGATGTAAACTTTTTACTCCTCCTTCCATTCACAGGTTGATCCAAATCCTGTAAAATACAATCTATTCTGTAATTTTAACTGCTATATTCATTTCAATGCAAGACTGACATCCTTATATGTCTTTATGAGATGCATCTATCACTGTGATGTTATATCTCGCGTTTTTGATAAGGCTTCCACTCTGGGGTCCCCCCTGGGATTTTGCAGCCCTCCGATTGTGGATGAGCGGACCCTGGAGGCTGAAGCCCACAGCTGGTCAGACTGCTGAATTCTGTGTGCCATGGGTCAGCCAAGAGAATATTTAAGCCTTATGCATATTTGCAACAGCTTTGGGCAAACAAGCGAAGCCATGGTGGTGTACTTTAAAGAAGGATTCAAGCTTTTGTCTGGGGGCAGAGAATTGCAGGGTTTGAGGGGCTTCCTGAGTCTGGCTTCTGCCAGCTTTACCTGTGAGTTAAACATCCAAAGTGTCCTATTTAAAAGCAGATGTAAAAATGAGGCGGGTAGAGAGAGATCATTTCTCAGATAATCTGGAGTCAGGCCATTTAGGCCTTAGCAGATTGTAACTGATATCTTGATTTTCACCAGGTAGAAAATAGGTGGCCAGCACAAAGTAATGAAAGGCTTTATTACCATATGGTACCTGAGAAAGCTCCTTCATTGTACAGAAAGAACTAAAAATTGCTTAATCAGATCAACCTAAAAAGGAGAAAAAATTAAAAAATTAATTAAGTTTTGCCTAGAGCCTTAAGACAGAAGTAAGAAAAGTCACAGGCTGGTGCATCACTGGAGGTCCCCTCCCTCCCAGGTCTTTTGCTGCGCAGAGGGTATGCCTCTGAGAATCCCCCCAGGAGGGTACCTTTCTGTTCTCTGGCTCTGTACTCATCCCAAAGTGTAGTTTCTGTCTCTGCGAAGTTGATTGCTGAGGAGTTTGTGTCAGAGCAATAGCAGGGAAGACAAGCAGGTAATAACTGCTCCTGTGAAGGCTGCAGAGTCCTGTTAGGTGAGAAAGCCTCAGCACTAGCGCCTGATACTTGTTTTCCCTCACTTTTGGTGGAAAAGTATGCTAACGGATGTCAAGGTAAATTCTTCTCTTCCTTGCTTTCCTCCCCTCCCCCCGCCTCTCCTCCTTCAAGTCTGTCTTTGTGTCATCTCTTCAAAGTACACTACCTGTAAAATATTGATTCACAGCAGGCTGAGCTGCCAGGTTTAGATTTCTTTTTCACCGGCAGCAATAATAAACTACTACAGACAGTGTAGGCTCAGTACCAGCCTCATCATTGCACCACAAGCACATCGGTCTGTCTTATGCGTGACTCAACATAATGAAACAAGGACCCAGAGGTATCTCAAAAGGAAGAAGGAACTGAGAAACAACCACGAGGGACATCAAAGAAGCCTAAGGAATCTGTAAGCTGAGGATGTAGCAAGTGCCACCCTAAAGAGCAGTAACAGCAGCTCTGTTTATTCAAAATAACTTGTCAGAAAAAGAAAAATACAATAAAACAACGGGTGCCACTTGAGACTGGAAATCTAGAATAAACAAACTCCTTCCTCTGTTCAGCTTAAAAACAGGAATACCACCCACTCCTAGCTATCTTCTTAGTCTTTATGTCGTTGAAAAAGGTGTCAGGAATGATTACAGGAAGGTAAAAGGACTCTCAATAGCTTATGGCAGTGCTATGAAAATTGTGCCTGGTGGGAATGGTGGATAGACATACGTGGTGTATGAAATGTATTCCAATTTGATCAGAGGCAAGGGTTTCTTGCCTTATAAACTGGATAAAGAGTAAGGCAGAGGTTTTGGTGTAAAGCAGGGTCCCATGCTGTCACTTCCTTCTTTGGTGTGTGCTCACTGGAGTGCTTGAAGACTCAGGTAATAAAGCCAGGCAAAGGACAATCTTGGCATACAGTGATGAAGATCTGAACGACTGTGGTCCCCCACAGATTTCACTCCTGAGATCCTATACCTCCAGTGAAGCCAGAAATTACAGTCCTACAAATTGTCATCTGCTCCCCCAAACTTTCAGGGCTCTGTCCCTTGGGAACCCATTCCAGCACAGGACTCAGATAAACCAAGGGGACACTGCTGCAAGATGGCCAATAGGTTAGAAATTTGACTGTGTCCAAACAGATGCTAATACCTGAGGGGCTTTGGAAAGCACTGAGAGGAAGGATATAGCCTGGCTTTAGATATCCTCAGATGTCTGTGTCCAAGCCAGCCACTCCAGGCTGGGCTGATGAAGAAAAAGAGGAACTTCCAGGGTGCAATGTTCAGGCTGCCATACAAAGGAGGTACCTGAAAGCTGTCACATGCACTGACATTTGTGTAAAAGGCTGGCTTGGCATAAAGTACCTAGAAATTAGTTTGTGTGCCCAGTATAATGAAGTTGGCTTCAGAATATTGAGATTTTTAAAAATCACATTTAAGGGACTTAGTTTCAAATATTTTGCAGTTTTAAGGTGCTCTGACATCATGTTTCCAGCTTCTTTCAGTGACAGTAGACTCTGGAAAGGCAGTTACCCCTAGCAAAGGTGGATTTGCTGCGAATGTCTTGCTTCCCTCTGTCACCTCTGCTGCAGTGGCAACTCTCTCACATCTCTCATGGTGTCACTGAGTCATGTTACCACTGCTCCTCCTTGTGTCCTCCAGTCCCTTCAGTGCCAAGTCAGCCACCATCTGCTGGGATTTGGAGCCAGTCATAGTGCCCCTGGGCAGTGGTGGGCATGTGCTCACCCATTGGGCAACTGAGGCCACACAACATCTGATTGCAGAGCCCACACTGTGTGGCAGAAACTTCTGTCTCTCTTCTTTACCCAGCCATAGATTTTCACAAAGCTTGTTGGAATACCATATCTTCACAAAATCTCTCTGCTCTGGCCAATGGGATCAGAAGTTGTGAAGAAATGACAGGTGTGTAAACATCATCTTATGCACTGAGGCCAAAGACAAACCCCCTCAGGTTCTGGGGTAAACACTTCTTTCCAGGATTCGGGTCTCAATGACAAAAATAAAGCCAAGCGGTAGAGATGCTGCAGTTACAATTTCTGCCTAACTCTGACTGCTACCGCTATGGGTTCACTGTTCAATACAGATAATTTAGTACCAGATTTTGTCACTGTCATTGCTGCTGAGCAGCGCAACAGAGTTGCTGCCCTGCCTGGCAGAGCAGGTTTTTCTCACTGCATCCACACACCATTACTCTCAGGGTGCAGCTTGTCTCAGGGAGGAAAGATTGCTGCTTTGAGAAACCATCCTCAGAGGGAGCTGCGTTGCCTCCATCAGCAGTGTAGGAACTCCATGGAATGAGTGGTTTCCAGCACTGGTCCTCCTGTGACCCTGCCCATTTACGTGGTAGTGTAGCAGGGTTCATCTCACTGATGGACCCCCTACCCAGGTCTTCCTGGGCTGTTGTCACTGCCTCATTGGGAGTAACAAGGGACAGGATTGGAGCCTGCTGGGTCATGCCTACATGAAGGCACACAGCAGCAAGAAAGGAGTAACACAAATGTGCTCACGAAGCCACAGAGGAAAAAGCCAGACTAGAGACCCTGTATTTGTAGAATTATTTTGACAACATTTTGGGTGAAACCTACCCCTGGGATAGCCCAATACCTGGGTATCCATTACCATTTCTAATCAGGCCCCCAGGTGAATAGTTATGTGCAGGTCCATCCTCAGCACAGCAATTTCACTCTGCGTGCTCTCTAAGGTACAGACTAGGTAGGGTGAACACAATACATCCCTCCATCACCCCCCTAATCTCTTTCTTACAGGCTGTGTAGAAGGCTAGCAGCAAAGTGACCACACCCAGATTTTTTTGCTGGCATCACTCTAATAAATATGAGGACAACAATAGCTGTCTTTCAAGGTATGCTTTCTGGAGTGATGTTCTTTTTATCATGGGCTAGAAACTTGGGTCTTCATTTTGTATCTTGTTCAGCAGTGAGCATACTGGTGTCAGTCAGGAGGGGATGTTGATGGGGAACAGCACAAGATGGTGCTGCTGACAGTCCTGTGTAAACTGAAGCGTAAAGCTCAACGCAAACATATCCCTTTCCTTCACTCTCAGGCACAATTTGACACCTTACCAGCAGCGAGGTTCTGCTGAGACCTTTCTGGGGGTGATGTAAATCACATCAGCGCTCCCAGCCCTATTCCTGCAGAATAGGTGGGAAAGGGCAACAGAAGCGCTGCTCCCTTCCTTGGACAGACAAGGTGAGGGTCAGGGAAACAGCAGTTAGCTCCTTCCTCACGTGGCAATGGAGGTGGTGGAGAAGGCAGGGAAGGTGGGCAGGGTCCTCTAGTGGGCTTGTAACAATTGTGTCTCACCCCTCGAGGCTGCCCCTAAAGCAAGGATTTTTGTTCCACCTGTGCCTCAGCCACCACAAAGATCCTTGAGATTCAAGTTGGTAAACAACTTAAGATCTGATAAATCATTTTTAACCCTTTGCCTATACCTTTCACTTGTCATCAGTGTGCCAGGGCCCTGCTGAGTGGGAGCAGGGATCCAGTGGATGGGAGGAGAGAATGGGAGGCTAATGATTAGTTGCATTAGCCCCAGAGAGGGATAATTGCTGCTCTCAAGCCCTGGTGGTGTTGAAGATTTGTTACATTTACCTTTTGCCTTTGTTACAAGATTGCAAGTTGCTCTAAAAGAAAAGAAAAAAAAAAAAAGAAATACTCGGGGAACCTTGCAAATAAAAACAATTGAGCCAGAGAGACACATTTAAAATGGAGACATTCCCTGTCTAATAGCAGGCGACATCAAAGGTAATCTCTGCCTGTGTTGCCTCCCTCCCTGCCAGGGAATAGCTCTTACTTCTCTTCATCCCTGTTTTTCCGTTTCCAGTTCCACATAGTCGAGTTCTCCCTCATTAGAATAACCAAACCAAACCAAACCAAACCAAACCAGCCAAAAAAAAAAAAGCACCCAAACCCCAACGAACCAAACACACCTACACACACACCCACACACCTGCACCAAAAAAAAAAAACAAAAACACAAAAGAAAAAGAAAGAAAAGGCAGATTCCAGCTTTTCCTTTGAGGCTGCCTGGCTGTTTACCTACTGCCCACTCTTCCTTCCCTGCATATTTATGTAAGGCAGCATAGCAGCTTTGAGGGATGCTCCCTGGCCTGCACTTCACTGCCTGATATTCAAAGATGTCCTCTCACTACTTTTCTGGCTGGGGTCTGTGGGGGGGAAAGTGTTGGCACAGGTTTCTGGTGAGGACACTGAGCTTGGATTTAGAGATCCCATTGCTCTGATGCAGTAAATGTGAACACACAAAGGAAAGGTAAATGAGCACACATAAATGAGGAGTGTTTGTCAAACAAAGGCTGATAGGAAAAAAGGATCAAGAAAAACACTACGTACATGAGTTGTCTCTCAAAACTGCTCCTCTACAGCAGCATAAGATGCTGGAAGAAGCTGCAAAAAACAAATACAAAACATTTCCCAACAGGTCTGAAATGTTCTCATGCTGTTACCATGGGAGTCTGAGAGCAGGATTTTGCCTCAAGCCAATTTCTGGCTGGAATTTATCCTGTGTGAAGGGCTGGACCTCCAGAAGAAGGTGACAAGGGCAGCAAGGATATACCTGGTGCCTCTCCTCCCTGGAGTACCTGTTACCTGGGGAACTTTTCTGCTGTTTCTCAGAGGGAGCCCACTGGTAAAAAGGTGCTGCTCTTCCTTATGGCAGTAAATCCTACATACACTACTTCATAAAATACTAGGAAACCGGGCAAGATGAGTAAGATAACATTCTGCTTCAGGACCATGGGAGAAGTCCCAGCCTCACCATAGCAGTAGGAATGCAGTGCAAGTAGGAAGAGGCAGTAGGAACGCAATGCTTGACCTGCAATTACTCTTTGCAGGCCAAAAAAAAGTTTTACTTCAAATTGTTTTTTGTGACTGTGGTGGTTTGACCCTGGCTGGGCACAAGGTGCCCACCCAAGCTGCTCTATCACTCCCCTCTGCAGTTGGAGAGCAAAGAGCAAATACAGTGATGGCTTGTGAGTTGGGACAAGGACAGGAAGAGATCACTTGCCAGTTACTGTCAGTGGTAGAACAGACCTGAATTGGGGAAATTAGTTCAATTTATTAACAAACAAATCAGAGTAGGATGAGAAAATAAAACTAAATCTTAGACACTTTCTCCTCACTCATGTCTTCTTCCTGGGCTCAACTTTAATGCCAAATTCTCTACCCCCTCCCCCTCAATAGCAATAGGGACTGTAGTCAGTTGTCACAGGTTGTCTGTGCTGCTTCCTCCTCCTCAGGGGGAGGAATCCTCACACTCTTACCCCGCTCCAGCGTGGAGTCCCTCCCATGAGAAACAGCCCTCCACAGACTTCTTCAATGTGAGTCCTTCCCACTGGCTGTAGTTTTTCATAAACTGCTCCAGCGTGGGTCCCTCCCATGGAGTGCAGTCCTTCAGAAATAGATTACTCCAATGTGGGTCACCCATGGGGTCACAAGTTCTTCCAGGAGCCTGCTCCAGTGTGGGCTCCTCTCTCCATGGGTGCAGGGGTCCTGACAGGAGCCTGCTCCAGCACAGGCTTCCCACAGGATCACATATTCCTTTGGGCATCTACCTGCTCTGGTATGTGATCCTCCATGGGCTGCAAGTGGAAATCTGCTCCACCATGGACCTCCATGGGGTGTTGGGGAACAGCCTGAAGAACCACGGTCTTCAGCAAGGGCTGCAGGGAAATCTCTGTTCAGGTGCCACTAGCATCTCTTATCCCTTCCTCTCCACTGATCTTGGTGTCTGCAGGGCTGTTTCTGTCACGGACTCTCACTCCTCTCCTGTTGCAATTGCTGTTGAACCATAACTTTTCCCTGCCTCTTAAATTTCTTACCCCAGAGGTGCTACCACCATTGCTGTCGGGCTCACACTTGGCCAGTGGCAGGTCCGTCTTGGAGCTGGCTGGCATTGGATCTGTCAGTCACGGGGGAAGCTTCTGTCAGATTCTCATAGAAGCTACTCCAGTAGCCACACTGCTACCAAAACCTGGTCATGCAAACCTATTACAGTATCTCACTTTCTTTTTTTTCTTTAAGAATTTGTGAGTTTGTCCTAGCAAGAATAGTGTACTTAATCTTTCCCCCTTTACTATCAGTTTATAGTAGATATTAGGCCTGTCTGATAAATATAGGCTTGATTCAACTTGATTCGAGTTCATATTTCAAAATCTTTTGTGTTTTCCATGAACCCTCACAACTGTTGTCTTTTAAATCCATTCTTGGTTTTGTGCTGTAGACATCAAAATTGTGTCCATGATTTAATCCAGAGTCTCCGTTCCTTGTTCTCCTCAGTTATTAAAAGCTCAGCCATTCACCAGAGGTTTGTCTTTTTGGTTGCAGCTTCTTTCTCTCTGAGGGAAGGATCTCAATGAAGAGCTGTGATTTAAGGATTAAGGCAATGGCTCCATTCAGAAAGTATTCCAGACAGCTTTTCTTATTTCCTGTTCCCATATAAGGGTTTTTAAGGGATTTTGAGGTGGAAATACTCTGTTTTTGTAGAAACAGGATTGACAACACACTTGTCAGTGCTGTCCTAATTATAGGGAAAAGTTTAACTTGACCATTAGAAACAGGACATTTTGTCACTTATGTTTGTATTGTTTTATGTTTCTCAGGTAGTAATTGCTCCTCATATTCTTTTCTTGCATGGTAACAAGCAGGAAACACTATTCAGGCAATTTCTTCTTAAACCCTTTATATCACTTTTTCTTTTTCTCCATTTGTTGACTCAACCACAGTTTTCCCACAACAGTTTTTCAAAGACAAAGACATTTGCAGAGCCGAAATGTATTCTTCCATAAGTAGCATCCTTCCCCAGCCTTTTCCAAAGTACTTCTCATACTGTTGGTGTTACAGACGGATGAAAGCACCATGCATAGCACTGAGGGCTTTATCATCCACTGTGCAGAACTGCAGCCCATAGCACTAATGCAAAGATAATAGGTAAAGAGAAGTAACTAAAAACATGAACAAGTGCTAGAGAGGAGCACTTGAGAGGAAGAAAATTAGAAAGTCAAAAGTACAAAATGTCCTTTTAGGACAATGACTCTGAAATAAGAAGTAGAAAGATGACCCTTACAATTGCATGACATAAAAAAACCAGAAACTCGTAATATTTGACTTAATTTTGGCAAGGAAAATAGATTTATTTTTTGATTACCAGTAGTTTCTATTTATATTTTTTTCATGGGCTTATCTACATAGGAGCTTTTCCCAGTACTGTCATTATAATCAGACTGCTGTAGTTGCACTTTTCTATCAGAATTAGTCTTCCTGCACTAAGGAATTTTAGTGTGTACACTAAATGTCTGCAGACATAAACTAAACTGGGCAAAAGAGGCACTTATATTGGTGTCTGAGCAAAATGCAGGGAAGTAATACACATAGCAGTGCAGGTCTACTCTTGCTCTGACTTCCCCATGTGATCCCGCTGTTGGATTCAGACACCAAGTTATGGAGTTGAAATATCTATTTTGTAGATGTTGGAAAGGAAAAGTTTTCAGGTCCAGTACTCATACCACTGCAGTGAGAGGCTTTATGCATGGGCTGGGCATGTGAGGATGATTTGCTGAAGGCCAGAACTATCCAAGGGCTTCCTGTAGCTAATGCTCCGGTCTGACTTTTGACCTTCCTGATACTGGATGTCCTGGTGGCCTGTATACTTTAAAGGAACACTCCTAGAAGAAAGCTGAGGAAATAATTTCCATTATTTCATGGAAAACGTACTAAGTATTGACATTTTAATGATGATTTATAAAGAAGTTTAGGTCTTTCAAAATAAACCAAGGTAAATAAATTGGCAGGTATTAAGAATGCTCGGCTGTTGGGCGAGCATTATTTTTTTCAAAAATAAAAATAATAAAAAAGCAACAAAATCCCCTGCTCACAAATGGCAGTTGGGGCAGAATTGAAACTTAATGTTACTAAACTGCATTTTCTTGAGCAGTTTTACAACTTGATGTATCAGGGAAAACTGTAATCCACTGCAGTGCTTGCATTAACTTGACATCCTCATAGCTGATGAACACATGCAGTGAATGACAACCACCAGAACTAAGGTTACCTTGGCTGCCAAGTGGAAATTGTCTTTAAACATATGGAAAACAGCATAGAACCGTAAAAACCCCAACCCTCATGTTTTGTGAGAGAGCACAAAACGTACGCAATAGAGACCTTGGGCTGACCGGCTCTCACATGCCGTCAACGAAGATTTTGCCAGAAAGTGTTGAGAGAAACCAACCCCGCAGATCTGACCTGCCCAGCTCTCATTAGCACACTGGATGTAGGTGAGTACAAATCAATGTAGAACTGGAACTGGTCTCTGTACAGTTACAACCTAGTGTAAGTTTTGAGGGCTTCCAAACTTAGTTGGGTTTCTACCTTAGTTAGTACGGTGTAGGGCTGACACCGAGCTGATTTTGTGATATCATTTCAGTAGTCACACAGAGGGGAAGGGTGCCTGGCATGGGGGCAAGATGCTGTTGGGCAGCCAGGGCAGCAGTTGTTGCTCCGTTTCCCTGCCATCCCGTGTGAGTAGGGGGTTCTCCTGCCTTGATGGGGCGAACTTTCCTCCCAAAATAACTGTATGGTAAGGAAGGCCCTAATCCTGGGCACTGCCAAGAGAGAGAACTGTCATGGTTTGATTCAGGGCCAATTTTTCAAACCCCTACAAATCTGCTAAGAGTGAGAGAAGTTTCACACAGTCAGAACAGACTCAGCATGGGGGAATAATATCAAAATTTATTGCTAACAGAATAGAAACCATAAAGTAATATATACAACAATCCTAACTAATCCTCCTATGATGATAAAACCACGTATTTACAAAAGTCATCCCTTCTCCCCCCTTAAAGTCCAGGAGGAGAAGAAATCTCTCCTTCACTCTCAGGATTACAGCTTTGATTTGCCGTAGCTGGAAAATCTCTCTCTCTCTCTTCTATAGGGTGTGGGGGGTCTGTACCCCACCTCTAACTGCTCGGCTCCCACCGAGGGTTCATCCATGGGCTTCGAGGGGACAACTCGTTTCACCATGGTCTTCACCACAGAGTACAGGAAGTTAAACTCAAAGTCTTTTCCCTGTTCCATGGGGTCCCTTTCCGGGAAGCAAGCTCTCAGGGAATCCCTCTCTAAGCAGGATCCACCCCTCCCCGGGTAAAAGGCGTCTTGGGGTTTCGGCTCAGTCCATACCCAAGTCGTTCTAAGCCTGGCTTCTCTCTCTCTGCTCCGTTGCAAGTACTCTCAGCTGGATGCTACCACGTTCCTCGGTCTGGCTCTGTGCCATGCTTGGCTGCTCCGGGCAGCTTTTCTCTCGCTCTCTGGAATTCTTCTTATCTCTGCTTCATGATCGCTGTTGCCCTTGCTTGTAGTGGGGGGAGGATGGCGGGGAAACCGCTGCAGCCCTGGTGGGGCCTGGGCTGCGGAGTCCAGGGGCCCCCTTGAATTCAGAGTTCCCCCTCGGCTACCCCTCGTTCCTCTAATTCTTTTTGTGTAATCACATCTCAGCCCGGGGCCCACCTCGGCTTTAGTGCTGTGCCTGGCCCCGGGTCAGAGGTGTGGGGGGGAAAGCCCCCCTGGCCCCTGCTGAGCCTTATGGATCCTCTGCTACCTTGTGGCTCCCAATTTCTTCTGCACCATAAGTGCAGATACACTCTTCTGGTGTATCAAAATCTGTCATTTCGCAGAGCCGTAATCAAGCTTCTGATTGGCTTTGCATGGGAAATGCCACCCCTGGAACTAGCCATCTTCCAGCTCCAGGGGAGAGGGCCTCTCAAATCATGCCAGTACAGAGAGCCCAAGGTTCCTGTGGTCTGCATCAGAAGAGAAGCTCCCACGCTCTGTGTATGAAATACATGTGACTCAGCTCTGTGATATTTAGATGCTATAATTTGCACAGGCAATGAATGCACAGGCTTCCAAGCTCAGGTGGTGCAGGTCAGACTTAGTGCTTTTCCTTGGCCCATTCTTTGTCCCAGAGCAATTTGCCCTCCTTCTTGAGGGCAGCATGCACCTTGTTAGGATTGCTCACACTCTCCAGTTTCTCTTATATTCCTGCGGTGTAAGACCAAAGGTTTCCACTAAAACAGCAATCCAGAAAAGCTGGAACCAGGTAGATGAAACACTTTAAAAGCATATATCTTACTCCTTTGAGCAAAGGTGCGATGGCACAGGAAACATTTCAGCATCATCAGTACAGTTTCTTCGAGTGCTGAATAGTGACTGCTGTATCTGTCCACATACACGCTTTGACAAAGCATCTCACTTACAGAAGTGAAAATGTCTTGTTGGCTACACTTCAGCTGGCTCCCAAAGTGAAGCAGATGTTCACATTACTTTCTCTAGCTCTATTGTCTGTTTTTACATACCTCTTAGGTCAATGCTGGGCAGGGTCCGGTGATTCCCATGTGGTCAGGTTTGCTGGTGGCAGGGAGCACCACAGGCCAGTTTGGGCACAGTTTGACTGCAAAAATTGTGGCTGATTTGAGGCCTGGCTGAGAAATAGCTGTTGACAGGAGCTTTTGCTCCATGGCTGCTCCTCTGGGTCCCACCTCTCAGCTTCCAGTATGGTTGTGTCAACTTTATGGGGTTTCCCAGGAAGGCTATAGAGATGCAGCTGTAAATGCTTCTCACTTATTGCAGGATTGCTGCTGAAGATGACACTCATTGCCATCATGGTTTAGGCCTCTTGTGAAGAAAAGCTACAGGATGCTTGCTAAGCACATTTCACTAACGCTTTGAAAATATCTTGTTCCCATTCAGAGATGTTTTCTCTGCACTCTCTCTTCCCATCCTAATTAGTGTATGTGCTATGAGATGTAAAATATAATAGCAGGTCTTTAGCGAGTGTCTCTCTGTTTCTTCACCTGGGCTTGAAGCATTTACTTAGTTTTTAAGAATAATACTTTCCTATTCCAGCCTTTAAGTTATGGGCCAGATCTAAAGCTGCCATCGGTGGCCTTGATCAGCTCCCAGCAGTGAGATCCCAGCTCCACACATTTCCTATGTGCCTGCAATGAAGAGATGGGTGCTGGGCATGTGTGCTGAGGTTCCCTGAAGAGATGTCCTGTTTCCATGAGTTACCAAGGACAAGATGGCTGTTTCCAGTAGAGAGGTCACTGACACCTGACTGAATATTTTGGCAATTGTAATAAAACTGTACTCATAAGAGAGTGGGTAAATGGGGCTTGGTCCTTCCTACGATTCTCCATTGCCCAAGAACATAAATTTTTATTAGATTATTTAACAATAAAGTATTAGATTCTAAAACCCCTGAGCAATTACCTGAAAGGCTTTACCACAAGATGGCAAACATATAATCCTTTCATATGGATTATAAAAAGTTATTTTTTGTCTGGCTCTTTGGAAATATAAGAGGCAAAACAAGGTTTTAAAGCATTCATTTGCTAGTGGGACCATTTTGGAGGTGGCAGAGCATCCAGGCAGGGTGTTCTGCCAGCTCCTGTCCAGCACTGCTGCTGCCAGCTGCTTCAAAGTTCTGGTGGTGGGAGAGGAGCAAAGCTATCCATAGCTCCAGCTGATCCAGAAGACTGCTTTAGAGTCTCCCACTTCCTTCCTGTCCTTTAAGTGTCATGTTGTCCCTTCTGTCTCAGCCACATACAGTGGGTCTCTGATAAATTGATATAGAAGCCTTAAACTTTAGTGCTATCAACTGTAGATCTTAGAGAAGCCTCAGGAAATGTCCTTAATTATTTAAAAGGAGATATCTAATAATAATATCATGCTATCTGTGGCTAAAATGAGCAGTGACAGCATGATAGATTTTTTAAATGCATTGAAGTAGACTTAGTGGATCCATGAACACCGTGAAAGTCATCTGATGGAACAGCTCTGCATTGTCCAGACATTTTGTATGAACCAGCAATAGAGGAAGCATTTTGCACATTTCCAATGTTTAAAGAGGATGTAATGCTTTTGGAGCTGACGACTGATGGCAGCAGCCACAGATTTCACCCTAGTTCACCCTCCTTGGCTGTGTCTGCATCAGTAGGCAGCACAGCTTGGTAGAAGCAGGTAGGTGATGTGACTCAGTTGGTGCCAAATCCTTCTATTCACACTATATATATTTTGAGTGCATTGTCATGTCTAACGCCATGGAGCAAGTGCCCACAGCACTGGAGGAGTATGTTCATCAAGTGCACCTCCCATAGAAGCCAGAGCTCTGTTAGTGAGTGCAGTGAGGCAGCTCATGGTGATACCACCCTCTGGATCTGAATGGAGAAGATGATATGGATTCATCCATCTTGTGTCAAATCGGTGGTACAAGTGTCCTCCCATCTATGATGTTTGTACATTCCCCTGGCTCAGTATCCCCCAAGATCCAGAGGAGCCTTTGCCCTGGGATGTCAGAGCAATGGCACAAAGGCTGGCTAGGGCTTGGTGTACCTTTGTCATGTTGTCTGGAAACATAAATGTCTAAACCCTTACTGATAAAGAGAAGTGGAATTTGATATCACAGCACCAGGGCCTATCAATAAGGGATTGTTACCAGAATTGTTACCATTGCAACAAATGTGATTGGCAAAGGAGATAGGAGGTTTTTAATCTGAAAGTGTTGCAATTACCTGTCAGTCTTAAAAGAGTCTTTTGTAAGACTGACATACAGTAGATTGAATTAATACTCCTTCTGTTAATCCCTTGATCTTTTGTAACTTCAGATTGCCCCAAATCCACTGTTGCCTGTAAAACTGTAGGCATTACATCAGAAATTATCACTGTGACGCTATTATTTCATTAAAAGTCTTGCAAACAGACACTTGCTTTAAACTCTAGGATAAAATAATGATGATGATAATAATAATGATGATAGTAACTACCTGTGATTATGTACTGCTGTAAATGAAGGGGAAGTGAAAGCATTTTGATAAGAGGTTCACAGTGCAATATGGGAACAATTATTTTTAGACTTTGCCTTTCTCTGCAGAGTACAAATTTAAAAATTTGAAGCCAGTGGCCTCAGAGAACCTTTGTGCACAGCTTGTAAACATTAAGCCCCTTTTACAACATGCTGCTGGCTAGGGCAGCATGGCTGGGTCCCACCCCAGTCTCTTGGGAATTGATGGCAGTTGTCTCCTAATGAGAAAGGCACTGAAAATCAGCACCGATGTCACAGTGGAGTCCCCACTGAGAATATGACACCAATGGAGAAAAAAGTTCCTCTTTTGGTAAGGTGCATGAATATAAAGAAACTTATAATTGGATTTCCTTAAAGACTTGTAGAACTAACACACTTACAACTCTTCACACTGAAAGGTAGTTCTTTTAAATTCTGTTAGTTCTCCAGCCTACATTTTTTAGAAAAGTAAGATGTACAGCTTCTGAAGAAAGCCAGGAACAATGAGGTGAGCCGTATTTGCATTCACAAGTTATTCTGTGGTGGCACGTTGTCATCTTTTGTTGAAATATCACAGCTTTCAAAAAGACTCCTTTGAAGCTAAAGAATTATATTTCATCTTGTTTTCTAAAAAGTTACACTGAATACACACTTTGAAATGACAATGTGAGATCTGACTGCCCTTTAGCATAGGTCTGTCACCCAAGGTGCCTGTGTGCAAATCAAGGTCATCGTGTTTTCTGTTACCTGTGGATGATAGTACACATCAGTCCGTATCCACACCACTGGCATCCTAATATTTGGTATGAAAGCCTACAAGATATTCCATTTGAAAGATGAACAAGAGTGAACTAATAAGGGCATTAGATTTAAATTCTAATCTCTGTTTTGAATGGTTTCCCAAGATCAAAGTTGAAACTGATGCAGGACTATGTGCCATACAGAATTAATGCTCTACAAGACTGAAAAGAAGGTGTTTTAAATGTCTGAGGTATGTAGTACTGCAAGACTTCTGGTCTCACTAATCAGTAGGACAGCACGGTCCCAAACTTCTAAGACAAAGCAACTATGGCAGAATTATGTACCCAGAGACACCTTCCACCCAGAAACAGTTTCTTTCTTTAGACAAATTGAGAAAAAATAGCAACAGTTTACAACCAGTCTTAAAACGAGCATTGAGTGTATATGCATTAGGAAAGCCACAAATGGGCATTCAAAAACTTGCATGGGATTGACATCATATTCTCTGAACCACCTGTTCCTCTCTACTGTCTCTAGGTTTTCACCCTGGTCTGCATTGATGACTGATGTAGGCACAACAAAAATGTATGTGAAAATTTCAGTGAAGAAGCCCAGTGAGCTGCTTTTCATATCCTAGATTTTAACGTACTCATTGACTATCTTGCTGCAGTCTTGTCTTATTAATATCGTGCTTTGATTCAGGTAGTTACTATTCTGCAGAGGTCTCGAGTCCAGCCCAAAGCCTGCTGCTGACTTCTCCTCCATGACCTGGGCAGAAAGCTCAACTTGTGTGATGCCAATTTCCCATTAGCTAAAAGGAGAACATGAAATTTTTGGTAAATTGTGAGGCTTGTTTTAATAATCTGGGGGGAAAAAAATGCTTTTTAGCATTTGAAAGTGAGGTATATAGGGAATTTGGTTTTCTTCTTTATTATTTTTGGGCCAAATCCTCAGTTTCTTACACAGGTGAAACCCGAGTCTGGAGTACTTCTGAGAAGAAATAGTGACTAAACCAGCATTTGTTGTAATGACTTTGACAGCTCTCTGGTTGTGATGCCCAGTGAGTGCACGACTTTCCAAGAACATGCCCGAGATCTGGCAGAAACGTGTTGCTTTAGGACTGACTTGCTCTTAAAGAGGCATCAATTTTGCTCTAAGTGCTATTCCATTAAGAAGAGCTGCAACTGATGCTATGACTTTATGTTAATATGGAGTCTGGAAGCTTGAAAACATAGACTGTTCAGCAATTAGGAAACTACACATCGATTAGGAGATCTGAATTTGGTGCCTTGCCAGCCTCACAGATTTCATACATGACCCTGAATAATCACAGGACCAAATCTGTAAATGGGTACATTAACCCCAGTTGAAGTAGGTCTCACTTTGCCATGGCTCATCTAAGCAACAGCTTCTGGTCTATGCAAGACATCTCTGTCTCACAGAAAAAAAGATCTATCCCACTTGGTTTTCTAGGCAAAGAAAAACAGCACATTTTTTGTAATTGCTGATCATTTTTGTTATGTACTGAGAGCCCGGCCCATTGGGCCAAGGATACCTTTCTCAGCCCCCAGGTACCTTGAGATAGGTCCCTACTTTTCTATTACTAGATTTTTCTAGTCTTCCTTTGCACATGGGCAGAGCATCCACATTGCAGAATTTTGTGTTTGGAGGGACCACTGGGGTACCAAGCCTTTCACTGCACTAATCCCAAGAGAATCTGGCCCTTCTCTCCCAGCTGGGAACCCTTCATCTCTTTGTGTGCCTGTTCTTATTTGTACAGTAGAGATAACGGTGCTATCCCATCCCACAGGGATTTTGCAAAAGAAACCTATGAATGTAGTCCTTGGGATTAGCAGAAAGACTGTGATGATTGGGATCATATAAATACCCAGATAGCTCTCTTGGGGAAGCAGCTGGTAAAGGTATTGGGAGGGATTTAATTGCCCTCTGAGCAATTAAAATAAGAAAAGTCCGTAGTTCTAACTTTCTAAGTAAAACTGAACTGTATTGGATTTTATTCTGCTTAAATGAGAAAATCTGCAGATTTTGTAATTAGGTAGTAGAATTCTTTGATACATTCTGTTACTTTTACTACCCAATGGTTTACAAAATAGGAGTAATTTGTGAAACCTCTCACAGTGGGTTTAAATAAACCCAGTGCCAATTTATGTGAATGGAAAAGGTTGCACCCAAACAGTCACAAGCCTGGAACAGTGAGACCATTAGCACTATCATTTATGGAGAAATCAGTGCTGACCTATGTGCAGCAGACTTTGTTCAAGATTTAAGGAGGAATTACATAGCCCACTAGAGTTCCTCTCTCTAAAGGTCAGTTGTGGAAACAGATGGTCAGGACAAACTGGCTAGAAATCTTATTGCAGTGAATATTAGAAATTGATATAATTTTTAAATCAACAGAACAGAAGGTACAAAAATTATGACTTGTGATCACAGCCTACATTGCTCCCTTTCTACTCTCCTAAGCTCTTCTATATGCTATCACTGAGTCACTGAGTCAAGTGACCAGATGTGCTTGCTGTGCTGAAACATCCTGAAATCTTGTGGCATCTCTTTTCTCCCTGTGGGACCAGGACCAGGGTAGCTCGAGCCTCTGGGACCTCAGCTCAGTCACTGCACACAGTTTCTCTTGGTAGCAATGTCTCAGGTGAACAGAGCAGCCCTGGTGAACACTGCTTGTGATTTGTGCCAGGTCCCAGCACGTGCTGCCTCTGTGGCAGCTAATGCTGTGGAGCATAGACTGCACCAGCTGCTGGAACTCTCTGTGTGTAGTGTTTATTTGGGCTTCAAAAAGAGTATTTATTAATGCACCCCAGTTCTTTTATTTTTTTCTTATGCTTCCATACACTTTCATTCTATTAGCTTGCATTTATCAGAATTGAATTTTTGTTTTGCATAATCAATCTTTGCTATAATACTGGCATTGTGCTGGTATTGAACGAATCTTAATTTCATCATTGCTTATTTTCTTGACCTATGGAGAACTACAGTGTGTGGATAGTGCTCATTAAGCCCTGTCTGCAAACAATTTACCTTGCTGCTTGTGTCAGTCCTAAGCTTAGCGAGAGTGTAGGACAGTAGAGTCTAGAGAGCACAAAGGAGTAGAGAGAGACACTTTCAGGCACTGTGAAAAACAAGAGACTTACACATCCCATTTTGAGGGCTGAATCCAGAGAGTACATATAGTTGATTAATTACATATCTTCATGATGCCAGACACTATACAGATGTACTGCATCTTTCTATAAGCCCTCACAGTCAATGGCCCTTATATCATCCATTCAAATGATGTAATCCACTGCACAAGCTGGCACATATAGTTACATAAATATCAGCTGACATTTCACATAAATAGGGCAATCAAAGGCAATATAGGGTTTTTTTGACTACAAAATTAGGAAAGTCATATTTCCAGAAGACATCCTCTTCTGCCAGCAACTGTTCCCTGAAAGATTTTGCCATGTATAAAGTGTGAATATGATGTGGAATCAGAAGTCCAAAAGCAGGCTGTGCAATTAAGATCAACCCATTTACCCCAGACTTTGACACCCTGTTATGTCTATGTGTGTGATGACTATTTCTGAGGGACAAGGTGTTCAAGAAGATCACTTCTTGAGGGACAGTGGGGGCCAGGAGCTCGACTTGGTCAGGAATGTATCCAGGCTCATATTTTGTGAGGAAGAGCCTTAACATGGGCTGAGGAGGCTGAGAAACCTTCCGTGTCTGGAGAAGCACTGGATGCAGGTCTGATGAGGAGAGAACAGGCACCCCGGACAGTAAGCAATCCGTCTGTTTGAAACTGGGGTGGTTCCTTAATGGGCGACTGCTCTGGCAGGGTCTGCTGTGCCCATCCCATCTCTGCACAGCTCTGTAAGGCTGAGCGTGTCTCATGCCTCAGTGACTAGCAGAAAAGAGTCGCAGCATGTCCCTCTCTTCAAAGCCTTCTGGGGAACCTTTCACATGCATCCTGTATCCTCCAGCTGCCTGACAAAGTGGCAGAAACCGAAATCTGATTTACAGCTTCCATTCGCTTGCCTTAATAGACCAGGGTGTGATACGAGCTCGCACGCCATGCTGCTCATCGCATCTGACAGTCCAGACTTGCACCTCCAGGACTAGAAGAGCCACATCCTGCAGCCACTCTCATTATTTCACTCCAGTTAATAATGTCTGTCTCTGTATGGGAGGTGCTTTTTTTCATGGAGAAGTTAGGAAACACTTCAAGCCATGTGATTTTCTCAGATATTATATTCATTATTTTCTTATCAATGTAATGGATTCTCCTATGATACTACAGGAGCATGAAGAGAGATTACATCTGAAAAATCCCCTTTTACAAGAACAAGCCCTATTATCACTGTGTCCTACTCCCTTCTGTGATATTCTGTGGTTTTGACAGAAACTTGGTTTTTGAAATCTTAAAGAACGGTATTAAATACCACTATTGTGCATTTTCAATGTGCATTTGGCTTCCTCTTTCTTATTCTGAAAAGAGAACCCTTGGTTCTGATATAGGATCTGCATAACATGAACAGTAAAGGGAGCAGCAAAGCATCTGGGAGAGCCTTTCACAGGTTTTTTGTTGTATTCTTCCATCCTCCTCCTCCCCTGCTTTAGATTCTCGAGGTGTTCTTCTACTTGCCACTGAATAAACAACCCTTGTGAAACTCTGGGCTAAATTAAAGTGTTAAATATGCTACTACAACCCTTCTTAACTTTGCTCAGATTTGATTGTATAGATCTAAAGGTAAAATTTCTTTTTCAACATATATACATTCAGTATATATATGCACCAAAATGCATTCTAAAAATGGGAAGAAAAAAGGCTGAGGTTTTCACATTACAAGTAAATTTTGAGAGCATTAGCTGAGAATTTGGCCATCTTGCTTTACATATTTTTATATTTATGTAAAAAATTGTATTTAAATTTATATATATATTTATATTTAGCTATTGTGCTAAAAAAGGTGATACCACACATGTAGCATGACTGGAAGCATGATACAAAAGAATAGTCAGGCAGGTGCTGTCTATAATTATTTCAGTAATTTTAAATCTTTGAAAATACCCAGGTATTTATATTTTTTACCTCTTCTTATTTCTTTTGTGAGTAGATCTGTTTACAACACAGAACTGAAAGCATCTGAAAGAAGGAAAAAATTCATATTCAGCTTCCCTCACTTACATTTCTCCCAGTTTCCACTTCCATTTCAAAATCTACACATTCCTCTCCTTCAGATCCCAAAGTTGGATGCACTAAACTTCCTTTCCAACACAACACTTTGATTCATTATTCTTCTGTTTTAAGAAGTAGAAGAGGAGAAAAAAATGTTCCATGTTCTTGGTGGAGAGGTACAGAGTGGATATTATCTAAACTTCTAGTGAATCACAGCTGACAGTGTTGCTATTTCTAGGCCAGAGAATCACTCTTTGAACAAAATGCAATTGCTGTGTCTTTTCAACCTGCGCTTCAGCAGAGTGAAACAGCAGGATTCCCGTACTGTATAATAACTGTCAGAAACAATTTCTGCTCTGTAAGTGAGGTGAAGCAAAATGTCAAAATATTTGAATACATTTCATTGAGGATATCTTCTTTTAAATTAGTGAAGGCTAGAGGAAGAGAATCCTATTCTCTCGCATAATAAATATGCATGGAACAGTGGGGCCAAGTGAATTCTAATAAAGCTGGGTCCTTGCTCGTTAATGTGTTAGAGAACAACAACAATAAAACACAATAATTATTAGTTAAAGAAATGCCAGCATTGGCCTTTTACCAACACTCCTGAACATATAAATTGCAATAAATTTAGACTGTCTGAAGGTGCTGTGTTAATTACCATATTTTATAAAATGCCTTGGGTAGAGGGGAGCAATCACAGGAACCAAGAAGGATCCCAGCCCAAGTGTATATATCTTGTTATTAGTACAGCTGCATTCCTTGGATATCATTAGCCAACTCACATTATCTATGCTTCTACGCAGAGAAGAATGGCAAGGAAAGTTTACTAACAAGACCTCATACTTCTATAGGGTTTTCTGTCCCAAAGCATCTTATGAAGAAAATCCTTGAGAGTTTGCAAATGCCTAGATTTGAGATACTTTCAGTATAATCACCTTGAATTTACAAACAAGTCTCATGCCCAGTGTTAAGCAGCCAGGTGACAGATTTGTGTCCAGGAGGATGGGTGAACAGAGAACCTAACTCCTGTGCTCCAAGAGCTGCCAGTCACAATACCCTTTCAGACAATTTAATACCATATTCAAGAAAGCTGCAAAGTACCATAAGAGAGCTGTGATGTTGAAAGGCACGGTCTGTATCTGAAGTCCCACAACAGTGAGGGAATTAAATGGAAGCTTCTCAGCAACTCTAACATGTGGATCGCTCCTACATGCCATAGAGAAGTTGGCTCCCTGATTGTCTCTAGTCCTTGCCAGTCTGATGTGGAGCACCAAAGTGCTAAGGTAATGGAAGCATCCAGCAGTATTTCATCCAGCTATAGCCAGTCTAAGGCCATTCAGAGTAAAGTGGAAAAAAGCCTATCAGAAGCCAAACCGTATGTTGAGGAAAGGAAAAATTATCCCCAGTCCCTTCAGGTCATCTGTGGAAACTGAAACACCACACTAATGTTAAGTAATGGAAAGGTCAGTGAAATATGTATTTGTACAGGTATAATTCTGACAAGAGAAATATGAATGCCCATAAAAAAACTCCCTCCAGTTTCCTGAGTGAGTGTTCTTGCTGACTGTATCGAAGTGCTGAAATGGCCCCATCATTAAGGTAGTGAGCAGAAATAATAAGCACAATTTATAATGACGTGGGGACATGTACACACATACACACACAAAGGCAGCAATTCTCTGTGTCAGTGAAAACAAGACTGGCCCTGAACTGATTTAGGATTCATTAGTTCACAGAGCTCATTATGTCATATCATGAGATAACAGTTCAGTCCTATTTTCAGTTTATTATTGTAACCCACTAAAGTGTTGTTTTTTCTGTTGATGTTAAAATGTTCACATCTGATAAAGCCTTCTTCTAATAGTTTTTTAACTTATTGTTTTTTAAGAAGTATTGATTTGAGCATTTAATACTGATGGACTGCTATCTAATACACTGATCTTCCCATAAATTCCTACCCTTCTTGGCATTTTGATCCTTTGCCTATTTAGGATCCTGGAAAAATCTCTCAGGAGGTGATTAGAATAGGTTAATTCAAATTACAATACTGTTTTACAATGGAAACCAGAAGTCTTTTCTGGTAAAAGTATACCTTCACAGAAAAAAAGAAAAATATCTAGGTTGCAGGGTTTTCTGCTGAAACTAATATCAGTCAATAGCCTTGTTTAGAAATGTCAACCAAATTTGTTGCACTCCTAACCTCTACTAGTGAAGAAGATTAAATCTAGTAAATATCTATCTAGATGTCCAGTTATCAGAAAGCATTTTGACGGCAGTCTGGTGCGTAATGACAGATTACAGTATATTGCTTGTGCTGAACACAGACCCGGTTACACCAATTCTACCAAAATGCATTACTTTTAATACAGAGATATTTGTATCTATCCAATGCAATCCCTCTGTAGAAAAAAGGAGAAAAGAATAGAGTTAATACTCATTGTTTACACTCTTAAGTTGCCCATGTAATTTTATTTTGAAGGCAAGTGATAGTAAATAAATATTGTTGTTTTCTTTCAGATAAAAACTTCCTAATTTTTGAGGATTCTGCTCGTTGATGTGAATGCTGGGCTGCATTATTTAACATAATGTAGCTAGAGATTACAGGTTTCTTTGGTAATACAGAGATAAAATTACAAACCATTTTGCTGGTGATCAGAGGAAGATAATGGCAGCCCTTGGTAATGCACGATGGTCTGCCAAAATTGCTGAAAAGAAAGAGGAAATTTCATCTAATCCACATAAATTGAGTGTGGAGAATATCAGGCTCTCTGAAAAATGCTTGTTTTAGTTCTGGTGTGTAGCAGGTAGCTATCCAAGATGAAATATGTATCTCTGCTCATATAACCATAGAAAATGCAGAATTGGTCTCAACTGCGTGTTAGCAAGTATTTTGAGTAAATTCAATAATCGTAATTGCCTCATTTTCCTCATAGTTTCTTTCTGTTCACCGCTCAGCCTAATCTCTCTCTTCTTCTTGTGTTTTCTCACCTTGGGGATCAAGGGTTTGTCACTAGTATACTTTAATACCTCCCTCACTATGAAGTTTTGATTCTCTTCTCTATCCCATTAAAACGCTGGCTAATGAAAACCACTTCTGTATATAATATTCCTTGCTATAGACTCGGTGATTTTTCTTTTACCTGTTTACACTGTACACATCCTGTAGCTGAGCATGCACCCCACTCACATGCTGGATGAAAAAACTGTAAAAATTTTAATATGTAACAATTTTAAATTGGTAATTATATTTTTTTTATTTGAAGATTACACAGGTGTTAATGGTTCCCGTCTTACTTCTTACCTTCCTCTCTGGTCTTTAGCAATGAGTAAATTTAAATAAAAAGTTTGTCTTTTGGTTAACTTTTTAACTCATTTCAGACATGTATACACTTTGCTTTTGGAAGAATCGATATGGCATGTATCCAAATGGCTTAAATTCATCGAATAGTCTATTTTTAATTGTATGAAAGAACATGCTCCTTGGTAAGCATTAGGGAGCGTATCATTTGCAGTTCAGATGTCAGTATTTTTTGCTGTTACAGAGTCACCAAAGAACAGGCAGAGTTACCATAAGCCTTCTAAAAGCTTAAAATGTTTTCACTTTTACCTATCTAAAAATGTTGATGGGATTCTGTTTGTCTTTTCCAGAAAATTCTCTACCAAGGAGGAAATCTACCATATAAATTTTTGAAAAGGTAAATGTTTTGATGAAGTCATAATCTTTCCTTATGTTTTACAAGAAAAAAACTAATACAGACTTGAATGCAGCAGTACAAAACGCAGTGGAATAAAGATGACTTTGAACAAACATACGAAGAAGGTACTGTAGGACTTCTGTTGCCTTTCATGCAGGTTCATAAACCTCAAGTCCATCCCAGAAGCCAAAGCAAGAGTTGATGGATATAATTGACTCTATCACAATTTAAATTTCCTGGCTGATGTGATGTAGAAGGTTTGGATCGAATCTATTGAAGCAAGATAGCAGGTTTGGATCAATGTTTTTTCATATTACTGTAACAGTTGAGCATCAAAATTCTTGTAAATATTTCTTGTAAATATTTCTCGTCTAGTTGCCAGTAATTATCCATGTAAACCACAACTGAATAGCTTTAAAATAAATTTAAATCATGAAATCAGGTGCCATATCTGTGCTTCTCACTCATCCTAATCTTTTATTCTTGCCTTCAACTGTCTGTGTTTCCTTCATCACTTTTCCTTCAATTGTTATCTAAACATGCTTTGTTTTGAATGCCAGTCGTTCCTCAGGCCTGTGGTCCCCGTAGGGCCTTTCATTAAAGCAACAAATGGAGTGCAACACATGGAAATGGGACTGTAGCTACTGGATCTATAAACTGATTGGAAAACATGTCATGTTGCTTCATGGAAGAAGACTGGGACGAATAGCAATGAGTGGCAAAGTGACACCTGTGTTTCAGGGAAGATAGTATTTTGTCCGCCTGGGACAGCAAAATCTTAAGGTGATTGTGTGATAAGGGGCAGCTGAGCTTTCCTTCAAGGCTATTTCAAGTCCCTTGTTCAGAACACGTATGTGTGGGCTGTGCATGACAGTGCATACATGAGAAGGGCTGTGACTGTACTAGCCCAAGAAGGATCACGGTGACAACCTTCAGAGGACAGGAAGCATATGCCAAAAGCATGTCAGTTCCTCAGCAGACTCCTTCATTTTTAAACTCACTTCCTCATAGAAATATCTCATGCCTTCTTGCATTTGTTTTCTAAGCCAGCAGAACTAACCACAACATATTTCTTTCTCATTTTTGTAAAGAAATATGGGATTTTTCTTCTTTTACCTAAGTCTTTCAAATTTTACAGTACTCTGGGGATTTGCAGCATGCCCAGAAAAACTGCTTCAGAGATAGACTAAGTATTAGAGTGTTTTGGCTAGTAACAGGATTTTCTGTAACCACTTGTTTCTTATATTTCAGCATATGCAGTAACCTAAAAATTTTGAGAAAGAGCAGAAAGCAACAACCAGCTTTCTGAAAAGTCCTATGCTCAAAATCTGTTTTGTCATGGGAATGTCATAGTTCTGGGAGGTCATTTTTGTTATATATGCCAAAAATCATATTTCCAGGCACTATGCTCTCTTACAAGATCCCTGGGACTTGTTCTGGCTCTGCAGAAGCACGAGTAAATCCTTTCCAAAACTTCAGCCATAAGAGGGGCCAAAGTTGAGGTCCAAGAGTGATTCTTGTCATTTGTGTAAGTTTTAACTCATCTAGATGCAAAAGACAAAAGAGAAGGCAAAAAAACTCCTCCTTCTAGACAGAGGGTTTTCTCTGTCTGACACAGATACACAAAGAATCAAAGAATCCTAGAATAGTTTGTGTTGGAAGGGACTTTAAAGATCATTTGGTTCCAACCCCCCTGCCATGGGCAGGGATACCTTTTACTAGACCAGGTTGCTCAAAGCCCTTCCATTACGAAAATTTTTTAGCTGCACAAAGACATACTTCCCTAATTGTGACATATATTTAACCTGGAAAAAAAAATCACTAATTAAAATCAATCCATAGTACGGGGATTCTGAAAGGCAGAAAAAGTAGGAAGAAATGTCAATGAAACAGAACTATCAGGAATGGCAGAAGGGAACTTAGCTATGAAACTGAGAATAAAAGTGTCTCTAGAATCTGAAACTGAATATACAGTAGAGCAGCACTTGAAGTAAAAAGAAAATCTCAGACCCTTTCTGAAAGATTTTGTTGCACACATATTTCAGGAAAAATGAATTCATCTGAGGCACTTCCTTAATCATAAGATTCTGTCTTACAGGAGAAACGAGACCTACAAAAATAATTAGGGGCATGGAGTGAATTCATTTACAAGGGGAAAAATAACTAGTTATCTTTGGTAGGTGATGATTAAGAGTGGGAGAGGGATGCATAATAAGAATTTACAAATATTAGAGGCATAAATATACAAAAAGCAGATTATGAATATGCAGTGAAGTATTTTTAAATCTATGGACCAATGTTTGGGCTGTAGGTGACTTATTTGCTAAGGGAAAAAACACATGATATAAAGCCTTTTTCTAGGTAGGTTACTGGTTCATATCTGTCCTGGCATGACATGACTTTATAAGCTAAAGACTATTTAGAATTCTGCTTGAAATTAATATACTCTTGTTTCAGGAGAAAGTGTCTTCATTACAGAGGCTGAAGCCTGGACCAGCCCTGCTGCTTGTTGACTCAACAGAGCAGCAAATGGTGCACACAGCCCCTTCCCAGGGCTGTGAAAGTGAGGTTTATTGGTGTGGGAAGTGGAGGGAGACTTACACCATCCTTGTGCACTTGCACATTTACTTTGTCCTATGGGAATGTCAGGAACTTATTTGTGATACAATGGGCAGGTATTAAGTGAAACAGAACATGATTTTATGGACCTAGGTTTCTGAAAAAATTACACATATATTAAAGCCAATGGGAAGGGTTTTGCAGGAACAGATTTTCATTTTTTGCACCCACATATTGAGTTATGGATATGAAATTTCAGATAGATGAAAAAATTACTGTGTTTCTCTCTAATATAATCCTAAAATCTAAGCAGAACAGGAGCTCTATGTTCCCTACTGGCACCCATATCAGCACTAGGATTTATCAAAAGTGTCTCTGCTTAAGGACTGATTCATCTGCTGCACTGGCCAGTGCCTGCAGGACAAAGAAGCACTGCAAAGGCAGTACTCTCCTCACTCGCCTCACTAGCCACCAAACAAACGCCTCCAAATCTGCAAAGTTTTAGCCCATCATGTTGCGTAATCACAACTGAATAGCATGTATAGCTATATAAGTACATACTGTATGACCTATATGGAGAGCCAGAAGAAAGGCTAAGAAAAAAGAAATCAGTAATATACAGCAGTAGCAGGTGATCTGGATGCTTCTAGCAATATGTGTAAGTGAATTAACATGCTTTGTAAAGCAGACTAGTAAATACTCTCTATAGCAGAAGTAAAAGCTGCTTTTTCAGCTATCTCATATTTGACAAAGGCAATCTGCTGTGTACACCTATACTAATCCAGGTACATGAAATGTCTTTCTCAGAAATGCTGCACATCAATTTGACTTAGAAGGGGGGGAACAAATAAGTCATTTGCTAAATCTGAGAGCACTTCCTTTTGCTGCACCAGAACACACATTGCATTAAGATTCTTTCAAGTAGGTGTTGTTTCACTGTGAAAGGTTCTTGAAACCTAGAATTTCAGAGAAAATGGATTTGGTAATAATTAAATAGAGAGTAGGAATAAGCTTATCTCCTCCAAGAAATATAGTAGTGTATTTAATTTTCTACTTCTCAGATTCCTTTACAGACCATAACATGCATCCTCCTTTTAAGCAGAAATCTCTGCTGGTTTGGTTTTTACTGTCTTTAATCAAGTAAATCCCCCCGCCCCCCGCATCAATTAAGATATGAAGAATTACCACTTAGTGTCATAAAAGTATGTATTCTAATTTCATCTACAATGCACAAATTGACGACAGAAGGCAATCTGCTCCTCTCATCTTCTGCCCCTCTCTCGCTCCCTCCGTCCTCCCATCTGAGTAATATGGTTCAGAGCAGGAAAGGTTAGGATTTCAATACCTATGCGAATGAAGGGTTTTTTTAGTGTCATAAAAGGTCTCCTTTTCTCACAATTTGAAAATTCAGAATAGATTTTTTCATGTCTTGCCCTTGACCATAGTTAGCTCTTCTCAGTGTAAAATAGAATCTATCCATATTTGAATTATCTTTATTATTGATAACAGAAGGTTTTTAAAGGGAAGATGGATGAATATTGGAATCTTTGACAGCAACTAGTGCTCTAAGCACAGATTTTTCTGGAATTTCCCCTAACATGTCTGACACTTTTTTGGGTGGGGGGGAGTTTGGGGTTTTTCTTAACCATTTTTTATCTTTCCACAGAGTTCAGAGAATGGGGAGACATTATCCTCTGTCCTACTTGTAAGTGAATGACTGTATCTGCTGTCCATGTGGGTTGAAATGAAGCTGCTTTATACTTCTTTTTCAGATCAGTCATTAGCATTTGGAGACTCACTTCTGTTGCCAGGTGCAACAAATTATCTATGTTACTATTGCTTTTCCTCTGCAAAGGTGGCAGCAAACATGCATAGGTGGTATAAAATGGCATACCTGCCCTGACTTGAGAAGGCAGATGCTTTACGTCAGCTGCAGATTTATAGAACACCTTCTCTGCTGGTTTGGGGGAGGCTGCATGGCTGCTAACAACCAGAAAAAGGAATGTCGCTACTCATTTTGCTCTCCATTTTATCAGCATAATAATGCTTGTACTGTTCAAGGCTTCTCTTTCAGTCCTTTTCTGTCAATATATTTCAAACCCAGCACCTAGTGGTACAAGCCAATTGAATCCCAAATTCACTTGTCAGAGCATTCCCTCTCTGTGCCTGCCATGTTCTGAAGCCAAGTTCTTCAGTTTCTTGGGTTTAGTCCAAGACAAAACATTAACAATAAATAACGATGAAGATCTGTATGCTGGGAATTAAAACAATATCTATTAAAAGCACTCCACAAAAATGAACTTGAAATGCATGATGTGAAAATTAAATAAAATCTGTAATAATACTAAAGCTCCAAAGAAATAAATGGGATGACTGCTGAGAAAAACTGAAAATGAGGTGCCCAGTGTTTTTAAACTGTTTGGATTTTTGGCAGCTTGCACAGTAAGTAAATGCTTTGAATAAAAAAAAATCCAAACAACTTTCAATTGCCTTTAAGCATATTTTGGACTCAGTTCTCGGTGTGGACAAATGTCAGTGAGGAGAAGAAATCTGGCTCAAAACTATAAAGTATGAGTATTGAAAAAACCCCTAGAATATGCGCAATGTGTGACTTTCTATTATATTTTTAACAACATTTCAAGGTTGGATACATAATTCATGGCGTTTTGGATATCTTGAGAAAAAGTACAGTGTTGTAAAATTTCTGGATCAGCATCTCTTGGCTTGGGAATGGACCCATACCTCTGAAACTTTTTCAGTTCCCTTAAAACTGTTCTGAATGTAAAAATGCCAATGCTACGATCCAAAGACCACTGAAAAAAAATTTCTCCTTATTCCAAAATGTGCTTTGAATCTGCCTGCATTGTGTAAGGGAAGGGATTAATCCCTTATGTGGAATGGGCTATTTAGAAATACAAGGCAACAAAGCAGCATGCATTTCAGTAATTTCCTCCTTAGGAAAGAGGCAATCACCTCTTTGTAGAAGAGACCACATTCTTTCAGAGAGTTTATTTGTTCTTGTTGGCTGTTTTATCATAGCAGCAGTCACAGCAAAACATGGGGTGGCAGGTACCACAACTGGCGGGCACCTTGGCTAGGCATTGCACCAAGCCCCGCTTTTAAAGTGAGGTTTGGACAACTCTGTCCTGAAGCCACAGGCATCTCCCATGCTGCCCTCACATTTAGTTGGTGTGGCATTCATCTCTTTGTCTGAGAATACTTCTTGAAGCATCTAGAAGGAAATAAACCTTAGGGCTCACAAACTTCTGTGGTTTGTTTTTTTTTTTTCGCTTTGGGTGTTTTGAATCCATTCGATTTTTGCTGTTGAAAATGAAAACTGAGTTGTATAATTGTACACAGTTTCCAGTGCCCGCAATGCTGAGGTCAACTCAAGCTAAAATACGAGTTGCCTCTCCAGGCTTACCCTGGGGACAATCATCCGAAAGCCGACCGAAAACAGAGCCCAGTGCAAACACTTGTGTTGCAATCCCTTTCATCCACACTGAAAGGCTTTTGGCGCAATGTCAGATGGCATCTCCTGGTCCCGCCAGTGCCTGGCAGGTCTGTCGTCATGCAGGGGCCGGCTGGCTCACCAGGGCACTTCACCCCTCTCCCCCCTCAGTCTCTGAAAGCGTAGTGTCCCCGCGGCTGGGGCACCCGCCGCCCTCCTCCCCACAGGGGTCACGGGGGTTGCTCTCCATCACGGTCTGCTCGACAGTTGTCTCTCGACTGGAGATACTCAGGAAGGCCCTTCAGCGCAGGACCCAGCCATAGGATAAAAGCCACGTGTTAAATAATAGCTGTTCTACTCAATCCTCTACACACAGAGTTTAAGGCAGAAAAGAAAAGAAGAAAGGGAGAGTGAGTGCTGTGAAAATAAGTAGTGCTCTGTGTGCTTAAGACTTTAACCAAAAAAATGCTGCTAGAAATGAAAATAAAAGAGTAGGTAATGTCCTTACCCTCAGGAATGAAATAGTTGTTTAATTTCTTACAGGAATTTCAGAGCCCTGTGGTCTTGATGTTTTATATGTACTGCTGTTGGACCAAAACGGAACAGGGTCAGTCAAGTCCACCCAAAGACTGTTCCTTCCTTCACGTAATCCCAGCAACAAGTCAGGATCTTGGGAGACTTCAGTCCAACCATGTTCCTCCCCTGGTGGTCCCCGTTCTCCCCAACAGGCCAATTTACAGCTGGTTAATGTTATAAACATCTGGCCAGAGGTTCCTTAATCCAGACCTTGAGGGCAACTGAACCTCCTGGACCTACATTTCCTCACAATGTGCCCTACTTTCTTCTGGTACCGTGATGATAAGCAGGTGCAACATTCTCCAGGGCTCAGTTCTGCATGTTGTCCCCTTTCAAAGGAGGTCACCATGACAACAAGCCTGTCTGGGGCAAGAAGATCACCCGTACCAAGATGGCTTGCTTGACTACCTTCTAAATAACCTTCTCCCATAAGTACTATTAGCACTAGGGAGTGCCAAATTAAGAGCAATGTGAAATCTTTGCAAATGGTGACTAAATGATGGAGACAATAACAATGTAAATAACTTGGTAATTTAAATAGCTGGTTTATAAATAAACCAGAGTCAATATATATTCCTGCTGGTCTCTAAAGAAATTAGACCAGTAAATTCCTGTGAATCACAATAAGGAACATATTTTGTGCATTTAAAATAAATCTCCAAGCTGCATGATTAAGTACTTTTAATTATTGTAGAGTGGTAGAGGCAGCAGCTTTATATATTATATCTCTCCAATCAATAACAAAAGAAGTGCTTTGCAGGAACTGATGCTGTACTTCTGCAAGAAAATTAGTTGTACTTCAAAAGAAAAAGTCAAATGCTAACTTTAGTTTGTCCTTGCTAGTCATTTTATTTGACGTGTATTTTAAAATTCAGTTGGTTACTTCATGAAGGATCAGAGTGCTTAAAAGAGTGTAGTGTACCTTAACCTGAGTAAAAGTTTGGTGGGCTTTGCATTTTAGTTGTAGCTGATAAGGAAAAAACCAATGCAAAAATACTTTCCTTTGACTTTATAAGCAACATGTATGAAAGCAGAGATAATTTCTCTAAACATTCTTTTATTTAAAAAAATATGAAAGGAACTCTGAAAGGTGGGCATTTGAGGATGGTATTTTATTTTAAAAGAAATGAAAAAATGCTCACAGTAGGCAAGATCCCCAAATGGAGCCTGTAGCCCATCGCATTCAGCGGGTAGCCTGGATTGTTAGCATAATAGTAAAACTCCAACAGTGACACTTGAAGCAAAACTTTATGCATTTTTAAAGACAGCTAAAAAAAACCCACCCTGAATTTGATTCTTGCATTCTTGTTTTCAAACATGCCACTGGAAAAATGAGCCAATATACAGCCTTAGTATCTGTTAGCAGCCAGGACTTGTCTCTGAACAGTTCTGTGCAGCATGTACACTTGAGAGATATTGGTCCCATTCAAGGTCACTGTAGACCTGTTTTTCAGAAAACCCACCTTGCTTATAGGTGGTTTTCTGTGCCCCTTTGGGTTCATTCTTTCTCTTTGCTGTCATTCCTAAAACAAGTCTCTTACTGGTCCTTATCTGAGCAAGTAGTGATTATGCTATCAGAAAGGAAGAGCATCCTCTAAAAATGCTTTAGTGGCTGAGATACAGGAGCACTGAGTTAATGTCACTGATGACGGTACTCAGGGGAATTGGGGCTCAGCTTGGGGCTGCTAGCAGGGCTTGACCCAGACATGTGAGAGGAAGGCTCATCTCCAGACCTGGAGCTATAGTGCTAAACTTCTCTTAGTGATACAGGGGTTTTTTTCTCAGAAGACTGACCTGCTTACAGCCAGTAGCGGAGCCCACAGACAGGAGTGCTTGCTTCGCTCCTGATATCGGCATGTATTTTGTCTAGGAAACAGCCACTATTAGCTATTCATTGTGTCGTTTCACACCTCAGGTCTCTCTCAAGCTCCAGCTGTTTTGTGGATTACTCCAAACCTATTGGAAATAAGCATCAGCTCAAGATGGCTTCACAGACATTTTCTCCATTTAACGATCACAGAATATTTCAGCACCTACTTTCTCATCTTTGTCATGTTTAGCACACCTGGCAAAATTGTTGCCCTTGTAACAGTTGCCATTTCAATGGCATCCCTGCACTGAGGCATCCAGCGAACCTTGTGGAAAGTGTCCACCTGCCCTCAGGGCAGCAGTTATCAGTGGTTCCTCAACTGCATCAGGCAGCATTCAGCCTGAGCTGGGGATGGGCAGAATAGAATATGCAATTTTATATTGACCCCAGGGCTAACATTATCCTGGGAAGAAGTTCCTGATAATTTTAATTACTGTAGCAATTCAGGAAAAAGTCTCTCTATTAGACCTCATTTTAGTGTAGCATCTTCTCAATGCTGCCCTGAATAGCAAACAGATGTGAGGAGGTGTCCTCTGCCCAGCCTCTCCTACCAGCTCTACCTCTGCTGCCCCTCCCCTCCCACAGGACTCTGCTTGTCATTACACAGTCCTCCCAGGGATGGGAAAGAAGTCTCCCATGGAAAATGTGCAATAGGTGTTCAAAATATTCAGATACTTGCTCTGAATTTCTCTGTTACCTGTGCCTATATTAAAATGCCCTGCCCATGTACTCTGCCAGTGAGAGGGGTATGATTTCTCATCAGAGGGACAGCGGTAAAGCAGCACTTTCCCCAGGAACAGCTTGGGTTTTGGCTGGGGAAGGACATTGATTTCAGAAGATGTATCAGGATGTCCACAGGAGTGCTTTTCCAGCCCAGTATATCAATCCTCACTGTCTGATAGATATGGATGCACTGCTTCCAAGTGAAAGAGAATTCTCTCCCAAACAGCGGTGCTTGCTGCAGCTCTCTGTCTTTGCCTACACACCCTGCCAGCCAAACTGCTCACAGAATGACTCTGTTTGGTTGACAAGAGTCACTGTGATCACAGTCCAAGGCAACATGTTCCCTCTTTGCAGGAAGTCGTGGGTTAAAGTACAATTGACCTTCAAAATCCACCAGCACAGGCAGTGCTTTGCTGAAGGGAAATGCAAGCCTAATTTATGAATGGGGCAACTCATCATCAGCATTTTAATGAATAAACGATGTGCCCATTCATTATTTTTCCATTTCCAAGTGTTAATAAACAGCCTGGTGATAATTAACTGAAATTCTGCTTTTATAGAAAAGTGGCACTTCATAAATATCAAATTGTGCTATTATCGTACATATCTACTGGGTTTCCATGCATATATGAATTCGGCAATTACCTTTGGAATGTTTGCTAAAACATAAAAGCAGGTTAGCAAAGAAGAGAAGAGTCATACAGCAATTAAAATTTGAGAAACAAATAAAACGTCCTCTTGATTCAAGAATTCAATGACAGTAAACAGGGCAATGCAATCAGGAAGGAAAGCCCTGTCCTAATCAGCAGAGGTGATTTTTCACGTAACTTGAGATGTGGCTGAATGAGCCGTGGTGAAAACTGCTTGCAATCAGTGGAGTGAGGCTTTAAGGCATCTGAAATTCCTGCTCAAGGAAGTGGAGCCTGGAGCTGCATGATTATATCAGAAGGGCAGCTCTCTATTTTAGAGTTTAAACAGAAGCCCCCAAATTTTTGAGCCTTCCTAAAAATTACTCTGCAAAAAAAAAAAAAAGAACTGACCTTTACCAGTGCTGGGCTCTGCACATCACTGGCAGAGGTGTGAGCTGCCTCTCTCATCTCAATGAGATGCTAATTCCCATACTCTCTTTCTTCAGAGAGACACCAGGTCCTGCTGGAGCAGGAGGCTGTGGGAGCAAGGTGTAAGTGGGGAATGGGACACCCAGGCTGCAGCAGGACCAGCTTGGTTCAGCTGAGCCCGGTGCAGCATGGTGCCTGGCTGACCAGCTGGGTGAGACACTGAGGTCCTCATTCCTCAGTTTGGTTAGTTCTGCATTTCCATCATCAAGTGGGGCAGTGGGGCACACCTACGAAATTAGTGACCAGTGGCTAGTGACATCGGGGCAGAGACATGTTGGACTAGAGGGGTAGGGCTAGAATTTAACATTTGTTGCTCCTTCACATTGCAAAGAGGTGTCATGACCTCCCTGGAGACAGTGTTCCTTCAATGAGAGGGAAAAAACTGGACTCTCCCACTCCCGGATAAGTGAGGGTGCCCAAGGGATGAGGAATAGCACTGAGACAGGAAAGATGGGAAGAGGGAATTCTGTTTTTTCAGACACGTGCAGGGCTTACATTGCTATTTGAGCTGCAAACCCGAATTCTGGCTCTGGGGCGCAGGGCAAGGAGTGCAGGGACTCCCTCCTGCTCTGTACTTACATTCACAAACCGAGCAGGACCGTGCTATGGACAGACAACGACTGTGGAACGCTGGCCTGAGTGCAGCAGTTATCCACCAGCCTGGGCGAGGAGATTATCTTGCCCACAGCAGGTGACACTGTTGATTCATGGCTCAGCCAGCCCTGGTTGCTTAGCTATGCAGCTGCCATCCCCTGACTTCCCACATCTCCATACAGTTCCTGAAGCCAAGACTACTCCAGCAAGGGAATGCACTGGGCCTAGAAGGGCAACTTCCTTTGATGAGGACCTTTCAAACCTCTTTGACCTGACCTCACTGACAAAAGAGCCCTTCAAAGAAGATGAACTGTTTCATGTGGCAGCAATTTCTCATGTCAATCAAAAAGATTTTTTTCTTACAGCAACAACTCTCTATCCTTTCCCCACAAAATTATTCATTTTAATACAGCTATCCTTTTCTCTCCAGTGAACACCCTTGGGTAGCATCTTCCAGTGTCTTACAGACACACTCTTCAATTTGAATTTTCATATTTTATTTTCTTTCAAAGGGGGGGAAAGGGAACGAACTGCGCTTTCTTTGATTAAGATTCTTCTTTTGCATTTTTAAAACACACATCTTCTAAAGAGCAAATTTCTGCATAAGATCTGGTGGTCTTCTGAATATCTTTTAAGAAATAGATGCTCGGCTTCCTTTCTTTGTTTTTGTTTTTGTTTTTTTGGGGTTTTTTTGGGGGGTTTTTTTGGTTTTTTTTTGGTTTTTTTAATGATAGAATATTTGACCTGTTGGTCTCAAATTTTTAAGTCAGTTTTCTCCCTTAAAGTATTGCTGCAGCAGTGTTTGAACTTCAATGACATTGGGAGATACAAGTTAAACAAATATTTCTGATGTTGAAGTGACTATTAAACTTCATTGTGAATCCATAACCTGGAACAATATTTTTGCCAGGAAGGAAGTAATATGGATCCACAACCCAGAGGAAGCCATAAAAACTGCTTAAAATGGCCTACAATAGATTTTTAGCACATAAAATTGTACTGTCCATTCTCTCACATTCCTCCCAGGCTCAGAGGGAGCCTCAGCCTCCTCTGAGACTCTGGTAACCTCTATATCTTCGGGAAGCAGAGGTTTCCTTTCCAGTGATATAAAGCATCTGTCCTGATCCTTGAGCAGGAATTACAAAAGAAATTATCTAGTAAATTAGTTTAGAAGAAAAGCCTTTATCTGTTTAGAGGTTTGGAACATCTCAAGAGCATCAGCAGAGATGGATGGATGGTCAGGGAGTCAATGAGGTGGTCAAATACACAGGCATGATTTAGTCATATTGTCATTCCTCGTAGTTCCACGCTGTGCCATATGGCTGTGATTACCCTAAATGCGTGATATGTATGGATGTTGAACATGTTCATAAACAAAACTATGTGCTATGCCTGCAGTTAGGACCATATAGTCATTTTCACATTCTCACCTGCTTCTAATTACCTCCTCCTTTGCAACTGTCAGCATTTTCTCAGTTCTGTATTTATTTATTTATCCATTTATTTGGAAAGTTAGTTAGCTTAGTAATTTCTAAAACCTTATAAAAACCTAACATTTTTTAAAACGAGACTAAATTTGTCAAAATAAACATAAACTGGACATTTTTGAGAAAGAGGATGTGTAGGAGAGCAAAATGTGCTTCCTGTCATATGATGGAAATTAGCTGTGATTTGAAAAAATGGTAAGGGTTTTTTTTAAATGTCCTTTTTTTGTCATGCTCTTTGCATTTAATAATGTGCTGTGATCACAGTCTAGTGGTTCTGTGGGAATGACTAGTATAGGAGTATATAAATCACACCCTGCTTTTCTCAATGGCTGTTGGAGCTGTATGGAAATCTTTCCAATAAGCTGCCAGAGAGATCTTGTCAATTCTGGTGTCCAAGTTTTATCCATACAACTCAGGACATTTATCCATAGAACTCAGAAAATTTTACATTAAATGAGGCAGAAAGTTTGATCTCAGGTTGTACCTCCTGGTGCTAACAAATCTATGTATGTGGCAGAGTAGGTCTATTCCTGTCATTTAAAAGAAATAAAAAAAATCCATATGAATTCTTTTAGAAGATTATTAACATAGTAAAATTAAAGGTCCAAAGTCAGGGAAAAAGGGTAAAAGTGGCAGCTGAACTTTAATTCTGGTCTCAGACTTTCAATTATGCCATCAAGCAGTTCTGTGCAGAATCCCAGGTTGCTGTGAATGCTGAAACCTCCTGATTGTTTCTTGTATCATATCTGTCTCAGTTATCCCCAAACACTGTGCGAGGAAAGAGTGGGAGCCTCATGGCTCCAAAGTCACAGTTAAAATGAGGAATGTGGCTACAAGCCAAGGTTTGGACCGAGCTATACATGCAGCTGCAGCTTTTTTAGAGGGCAGCATTACTTTTCCATGGCATACCGATGGCTGAGGGAAATTGAGGCTATTTTAGTAGTTGGCCTTTATTTCTGTGGACTTTATATTATGCCAGAATGCAGCTAATCTGAATATTTCTTTAAAGGGAAAATAAGCTTTTGAAAGACCCTGTAACTGAGACTTGATCAGAGCTGTTTGTTGTAGTTCTCATTTGGAAAAGTAGATACAGGACAGGAATTCTGATAAAGTTTTCCAGTTTTGCAAGAAAAAAAAAGGACTTAAACCTCTACATCCCAATTGCTCATAATGTCTTTAATCCACTGATGATTGATGTAAACAAGTTTTACTGACTGCAGCTCTCAGATATGTGAGCCTATTAGAAACTGTGAAAAGCAGCATTTGCAAAGGGAAGAAGGATCCAAGGCAATGCTGTGCTGAAGATTTCCTCGTGGAGGAGCTCAGTGGCAGGAGCCTAAACCTAGCAGTTATCTGCGGGTTTGGTTGCCAGCTGTCCAAGCAGGAGGTGCTCACTGGCCAGACAGCTGGCACCCTCATCCCTTGGGACTGGCCAGGGCATGTGCTGTCGCTGAGGCAGTATAGGGAATGGCAGAGAGATGGCAGTGCTGGAGGAGGACAAGGGTATGAGGGGAGGATGCTGTGGGAGGGTATCAAGTACATAGGGAACATGGTGAGGATTTGGGATGGTTTGTGGGGAGGAGTGGAACAGGAATATAGGACACAGTTTCATAGTAAACTAGGCTTCATTAACGATGCAGCTCTCAGAACTTCTTGTTTTCTAACTTGCAAAGAGTCTGTCAAGTGCTGCCTCTTTTTCTCTCTTAGACTTTTCTCCTCATTACTGTGTTCTTTTCTTTATTGCCATCCCATGCTGTGACTTTGATTCTCTGCTCTGAGTCACAACATATCCACTGCCACTTTATATTTTGAAATGCCTTCACATCAGCATTAATATAAGAATGCATTTTGGTGCAATAATTGTATCCAGTTATTGATCACATAATCAATAGTGCAGAGTTGGTAGAACCTTTGCTACCATTTAAATCAAATCATTAACCAAAGCAATAAGAACCTAAATGTATAGATCTGTAAATAGTCCTAACAGTTGCTTCATATTAAACAGAAAAAAGGGACTTGAGTTTGGGATTTTTTTCCTCCCGGTTTCATTTGAAGCTGCCAAACAAGATGATTTCATCCTTTTGTTCATCTCTCCAGCAACCCCAGGATTAGGCACAAATTACCACAAGTGTCAGCCTGGGCTCCTGGAAAGCAACGGGCAGCTGCATAGGGAACTGCAGGCCGTGTCACGCCTGGATTGCACTGGCAGAGTTATCCAGGAGCCATAGTCACATGTTACACCTCATGGACATTTCCATGAGACTGGCGTTTGCTCTCAAAGCAAAAATCAAGTTGTCACAGGCTGTATCTGTGCTGCTACATAACACAGGGCCAGGGAGCAAGCCTGACTGCTGGCCATCTAGGCTACTTAGCTATTAGCTGTTAGCTCACATATCAGCGTGGTCTTGATATGTGTCGACTTCTCTCCCTCAGGGAGCACCGGAATGCAGCTGGCGCAATCAGGGAGGGCACACCAGGCTTTGCTACCTCTGTCCTGCAGGCATCCAGGATGCTCTCTTCAAAGCCTCATCCCATGCACTTGCAACACAGTGCCTGGGGTTCCTGCTAGAAAAACATCACCGTCATGGTCTGCAAACCTTAAGATTCAGTGCCAAATACAGCAATGACAAATACAGAATGTCACATTTATATCCCAGGCCTGTGGGAGCATCCTGTAGGGCCCAAGGGGGAGCCAGAGCCTAGTGATATGCAGCTGGTAAGGTTGTGCCTTTCTGAGCCACAGAGCTAGAGAACAGCTCCCAGACCTGTTTAGTTTAGCAGTACAAATACAGCTGCTGTGACTAGGATTGCAAACATCTTAGGTGGAGGTGCTTCTGCAAGGGCACATGAAGTGTATGGTGATGCACTGAGCCCTCTGATACCATTTGCAAAGGTGTCTGAGCTTTATATTTTTTTAAGCTAGAGCCTTTCAGTAAGGAATGTTGATTTCTTAACTGATCTTAATTTTTAGACACTGTTGATTCTCAGCACTATGGAAACTAAGACCTTTTCCAGAGCCTTACACCAGGCACCTAGAAACTGAGGAGTCTCAACTCATAGATTACTTTTGAAATCCCTGGTCTGAACCTCTGGCTCACTGAATCATAGAATGGCTTGGATTGGAAGGGACCTTAAAATTCATCTAGTTCCAACTCACCACCACCACGGGCAGGGATGCCACCCACTAGACCAGGTTGTTCAAAGCCCCATGCAGCCTTGAACACTTCCAGGGATGAGACATCCACAACTTCTCTGGACAACCTTTTCAAGTGCCTCACTTCTCCTCCTCTTCCTCCTCCCCTCCCCTCCCCTCCTCCTCTCCTCCTCCTCCTCCTCCTCCTCCTCCTCCTC
>NW_016690250.1:1204800-1315110 GCF_001604755.1 Lepidothrix coronata | reverse complement strand
AGCATTCTCTGAGTTACAGAAGTTCCCATTTATGTTTTAAATGTAAATCAAGCATAGCATAATAGACATATATTATGGTTTATAAACCTTAATCTTGTTTTGACCAACACAGCAGTTGTTCTTGTAGAAAAAGAACATGAGTCTAGGGAGTTTATTAGGTTAGTTTGCTTTAGGCTGGAGAAAAAACCCAGGAGAATCCACTGCCCCAGAAGGCATCAACAAGCAGGTGGTCTCCAGGTTCAATCCCTTGGGTTTGATATCTCTGCTTCAACCTGGCTGGTGGGATGTAGTGGAGAAGCAAAGCAAGACAAGCCATGACACAAAGGAAGGCACTGTGGTTACTGGCAATAGCCTCTCCTTTATGTGATGCCAACACATCTCGGTATAGCCAGACAGAATGAACAGGTACAAGGAAGCAACCACAAACAACTGTTTTTAACTGCCTGCACATGATCAGACACACAGAACCCTTCTTCTGGCATGTCTAGCACAGTCTTAATTAAGAAAGTCAGGAGCTGGAGTTGAAAATACAGTATCACATTTCCCATAATGTGCAAATTGACGGTTTTGTACAGTCAGCGCTGACAAAAATCTTCCCTTCCTACAAGTTCAAAGCAACTGTTGAATATACAGATGGGCCATATCTACACCTTTCCCCTCACAGCAAAAAGTGCTTTAGATGATTAAGAATTTAAACTGTATTATGGGCGAGAACCTTGGCTGTTTTAAAGAATAAGGGTTTCCTTAGAAACCATGAAAAGTAGTTTAGGAGCAGACGTTTATGAGGGCGAATATGTACACCATCAATTAACACCTTGTTTCTTTCACAAGTTCAGTTATATTTACAACACTGCTATGAAGCAGTGAAAGCAGACAGTTTTGTATGTGCATCAGGGCTGTGAAAGATAGACTCTGCGCTACCAGACAAACAGGGATTCACACCATATGGCTGGTTCAGGAGTTTTGACCGATTTAGAACAAATGCATGGTAATTTCCCACTGGGGTCAGGTTAGGATGAATATTAATACAGATCAGAAATGACAAACAGAGAAATGGACAGAGATTGCCCCTGGATTACATCCCCTGCTTCAGCCTTACAATAGGTTTTAAAGCTGTTTTCCTGGCAAAGTCAATGGTTTGCACCTGATTTCCATGGTACTTTATTTACATCAGGTCCCTGTAAAATCCCACCAAATGTTTCCGGTTCCAAGCAGCAGATCATCGGCTGCAATTTGACATCCAGAAGAGTTCATAGGCTGAACATATTTAAAAAGCAGCCAAACAAGCCAAGAGCTCAACAGCTAACAATGTTGAGGAAGTTGTAAACACTGAGCTTGGCATTGACAAACACTGCTGTCATTTCTACCTTTAGTGCTGGTTTTATCCAGAGATGGTTTTATATCAAACGCAGTGCTGGAATACCAGCACATTGCACCTACATACCCTGAGAGGCTGCAGAACTAATACATTACAAATAACATAGCAGTTCAGCTGACAAGCAGAAGAGTAAACTATTGTGGACTCAGATGGCATGAAATTAACCCTAGTTTTATCTTGCTTTCACTGAAGGAGATTTATTCTCCTTCCTTGCACAAAGATAATTCAGAAGATAGTTTATAATTGCCTATGAGAGTCTCATCAATTCAATTTCTGATCAGTTTGCGTAGTGAAAGTAATGAATAACTCAGTTTGAGCCAAAACTTGAATTCTGTACTTGGTGCAAAAATGGACATTTTGAGTCATAGTCCTCCCCCTCTCTTGTTTCAAAGATGCAGCACTGCGTTCGGCACCATGGAAAGCAAAGGTGTTGCCATTGAAAGTACTGTCCTTCAGCTTCTGCAAGAAAGCCCTTTTGGAGATGATGGCTGAATGGGGTTGTGTCCCAGAAGTCAGGTGGATCTGATCTGCATGCTCACCACCTGCAGGAACATAACAGTATAAGCCCCTGCTATGCTTAGGGTACGTTGATCCTCTCTACAGACAGATTTTGTTTTCAGCTGACAAGCTGCAACCATGTGAGTGGAAATTTTTCATGCAGTGGCTTATTTCAGTATGGCTGAGCTGAAAGAATTCAATTAAAAATGACTCAGCTAATTCTGAGGACAGGTTAGTAGAATGACTGTCTCCCTATGTTAAAAAAAAACCCCCACATTTATTTAAGGAACTCTCTAATGCAAATGCTCTGGAGTGGTGCCTTCAAATTTGGCAGGATGTGTGACTTTTCTACACAAGACTTGCTTTTTGCAGTTATTCTGAATATTCTCATGCAAAGTCTTTTAAAAGCTGTAATTAATACATGCCCTCTAATATACAAGTCTGGATTTATAAAACTGAATTTGTTAAGCATGTTGACATGAGGATTTCCCTGTGACTTCTTAATTTTCTTTTTTATTCATTCTCTATTTGGATTTTGGGTACCACTGAGCTAGAGTATTCATGTTATATATATTTTACTTGCAAAGAGAATATATGAAGGACTATTAAGCTATGAATTCAAAATTTAGGCAAGAGTTTAATTTCCCCTTGTTCATCCAATGTGCATAAGAAATTGGGTGAAGAAGACCATTTATCTCAGCAACTATCTCCAGTTAAATATCTTTTCCCTTGTTTGGCATGTTTTATTTTCTATATGTTGTTATATTTTCTAAATTTTGTTCATGGTCTAGTCCAAAGACAAATTTTCTGACTTTCTCCTGAGTTGCAAGATGCTCCTCATGGGTGCATCTTTGTATTCCAAACACAGACTTAATTTTTGCAACACTATCTTTTAGACTCTGATCTTCCTGCCTTTGAAATACTCTCATTAAGAAGACTGCTTATACATTAACAAAATCAGAAAACAGAACAGACCTAAAATTCGAGTCCTCAGAAAAAATGTCTGTACCAGGTTTAGACGCCAAAATGAAAGGCAGTTCTGAGAGACTTACATTTACTACAACATATGGGAAAAAAAATAAAAAACATGACCAAGCTACAGTTTCTTTTGAGGTACTGCAGAATCATTCCTTAAGAACAAATGCGTGTAAAGGGCCTCCTGCTGAATGGGATCTATGCAACTGCATCTTCTGACCCTTTGCAAACACAAGACCTCAGCTTAGAAAAAATATAGTAGGCTTAAAAATCTGAGCAGCCTATCCCAGTCCGTCTGAGACAGACTCTGTGAACCGCAGGACTTGCTTTTCATCAGCGAGGCCAGTGTTCACCTCCTGAACGTTTCAATCAGCCCGCTGGCAGATGTGCTCCCGTACAAGCCTGCATGCTCGCCCCCACCCCGTTGCTCCCAGCATTGTTTGGCAGCGCCACGGCAGAAGCGAGACAAAGATAAATGGAAGTGCGAAAGCTGTATTTACACAGCATTTAAACATACTGTAGGCTGGAGATTGAAGGGCGGCTTGCTGATAGGTGACACTGCAGGTTTTGATAGAGAGCACGCCTCATTCAGGTCATGTGGCCCCCGTGACTTTACTTGAGGGTTGTTGTTTCACCTGAAAAACATTTCTTTTTGTGGGGAAAAATCCAGACAATAGTGAAGTTTGATCCCTGATCAAACAGCAAAGCAGGAGCATTGTTCTCCCAGAAATGTTCTTCAACTATTCAAAGATCATCCAAATCTAAATACGAAATAAGTATGAGAAGGAGCATGAACAGGAAAGAGGGAACACCCTCCCCCCCAAAAAAAAAGAAATAAATTACTTTTAAAATGTGCTGGTTTTGCTTCATAAGCCAATAACACAAAGCAAGAATAGAAGTATTACATTAATTTTTCATCATTTGCCATTCAAATAATAACTCCATTTGGCACACCTTTAGACATTAGTCTTACACTTTACAGGGTGGTAATATTACAGCTAGAAGAACATGAAGCTGCAAGAAGTATTTCTAACAGAACAGATTTTCATCAAGGTAGGTCTGTTTTCAAACACATTACGCTGACAAAAACTGGAGTAAACTTACAACATTTTGAAGACTGTCAATCCATTTTTATCATATGATGACTTTGGAATTTTATGCTGAAGACTGGCAAAAAGGAGATATCAAGAGATATTACAAGATATGTCTTTAATGAACAATATTTTACTACATAGATATGAAGAAATCACCACACTTACCACATCTCCTTTCAAGAAATCCTTTGTTCTGTTGTGAGTCACTGACAAAGAACACAGAGTATAAATGGCGATAAACACAGTGGTATAAAATAACAAATAAATTTTCATTGTAAAGGATTATTTTAACCAGATCTTCTTAGCTGGTGAATAGAATACTTATGGCAATAAGGCAGTCAAAATCTTGATGTTACTGTTCTGTGAGTGCAAGGGATGAAGGACTATTAATGTTACCAGCATCTCTACTAGACATTATATTAAGAAAGGTATGTGGGTCATGTATGCTTGTTGTACAGCTAGTGCCTAAGCACCTTGAAGAGATGTATCAGTTGTTCCACCACAGCAGATGAGGTTGGATTCGGCTGCCTGGATGTTCCCTGCAGGAAAGTGTGTAGAGGTTTGTGGGAATTCTGGCCAGAGTTGTGGGGGATTATTTTTTCTCAAAAGCTGGTTCTGATTCTCAGAGGATTTATTCCTCATAAGACTTCACCCCTTTAGAAATGGGTGGAATGACCATGGATAGATACGCTGCTCTCCCTTCATATGCTGGGGGTTACAGCCCCTTTGGCTCCTGCTGTTCCCTCTTTGCCCAGGAAACTGTGCCTGCCTTATTGTAATGCAAAGTAATTCAGCAGAAATAAAAGTAAAATACTTTAACCAGATGAAATTTGAATAGTATAAAATCGTGATTTGTGAAGCAAAACTGCTGAATGAGTAAAAGAAAAAGAAGCATGAAACATTTCGTATCAGTTTTCCCATTTCAAAAGACTTGCCTGTAGAATGACCCATGCAGCATTCTTCAGGCTTTAATTAATTAAAAGCAGGGAGAAAGTTAGGATTTTGGCACAGGATAAATATTCCAGACTTGAACAGAAGATGTTGCTTTAATGACCTGGACACTATCCAGGAAGTATGCAAAGGCTAGCAGACACTTCTGACAGCTAATATATCTGATAAAAAAGAGCATTCTGGCCAATTAAAGAACCGGGGTAGAAATAATGGTTTGTCACCAAGTGTGTAACTGAGGCCAATTGGTCCAGATTAACCAATGGGTTATCCTTTGTAAGTGAATTTAAAGGTCACAATGAGCTGTCTGGGTAGGTAAAAGATAAAAATGTTAAATTAATATGGTGGCAAAAGATTTTCAAATGTGAGACATGGAGATAAAAATTAGATTTGCAAATCATGCAAAATCACCTGGAGTGGACTAAGCAAATTGCTCTTATGGCAGAAGGTCATTAAGAAAAAGTATGAATAAAAGTATGAATTTCTATCCACTGTAGAAAGCAGAAGCTTTTGTTAAGTGTTCATAGACAAATGTACTCCTGAAGGACTTTATTATAAATGAACAGCTGGGTGCATATACTTCTCTATTCTTGGGGTAAGTGAGGTGGAGCTGTTTTAGGGCAATCTAGTTTCCTCCTTCTACAATAAAACAACTGTTTATATCATTGGTAGCTGATGATACATTAATACAACTTGACGATAGACTATCTCTAATCTAGCCGTAAATGTTATCGTTTCCATGTTGCAGAATATCCTTTGTAATCCCATTGAAGAGGATTTTCTTTAAAATCTTCCATTGCACAGAGAGGCAAAGCTTGACACGGACTCTGGACAAAGATGATCACAGACTTCAGGATCCCCACAAGACCTATAGGAAGCTCAGGGATGTTCATGGGGATGGAGCTTTGATGTCTTTGGTTTGGCTATGGCAGCTTTGTGACAAAGCAGAGTTATGTTGCCAAACTACAACTAGGCATCTTGGGAGAGAACTCTGAAACCAAAAGTTTCCACTCAATGCTGGGAGGTGATATCTGTTCCTCCCAGCCTTACTCTTGACCTTCCCCTTGCTCAGTCCTGCTTTTTCCTGACAGACTGATGTAGGTGGGGTGTGAGTGGCCACTGATGGGATGAAAGGATGTTTACACAGTAAATGACTGTCTGGCTTCCCAAATGCAAAAGAGCCTATCTAGACACACTGTGATATCTAACTGAGAGCCAAAACCTTTCCAAACTTGACTCTCCCTGTTCGGGCAAGGTAAGATGTCCTGCCCTCGTGCCTACCCCTTGCACGAGGAATGAAGACACAGCCTCACAGCTCTGGTTCTCACCTGCCAGTGCTGGGGCCTCCCATCAAAGCAACTTGCCAGATGGCTGCTGCTCACCAGCCACTCCTCAAGAGCATCTCTGTCTCGTCCCTCTCCAGAAAGTCCTGTTGTGCTATGAAAATTATAAAGAGTCTGTCCAACACTTCTGATTTCGTGTGCTTCACAGCCAGCAACTGTATTTAAATGACTCTGTTTGCTGATACTTAAGAGACAAGATTCCCAAAATAAGGTAAAAAATATCCAAATAGCTGTTGCTTATTTTTATGAGCACCTGCAATACAGAGGCCCCACACATCACTGCAGTGCCTAGAAATGAAGATGCTTACAACAGGCCAAGTCTAGGCAGCCCCACAGAGAGGTATTTTGGTCCTCATAGCCTCCCAGCTGTGCCTGGTGCTTTCTTCTCACCTAGAGGGGTAACCCAATGCCCCCCAGCCAGGGAGGATGCAGCTTGCTGCTTCTTCTAGGTCCCACTTTCTAGCAGATGAACAGCCCGGGAAGGACCCTGACTGCCAGCCTGCCTGGAGCTGAGCTGCTGGAGACAGACAGGTGGACACTTTCCTTGTCTTCCAGGGCTGTTGGTAAGGAGAAGGGGAGCAGTGATAGCTCTGAGCACAGAAGCAAAGAGCAGAACCAAGGAAGCTGCAGTTGGCTGTCCCCTCCCTCCTAGCATGGTGTAAATATTTTGGTTTTAGCCCTCTTTTTCCAGCCCCAGGTCTGACTGTGCATGCAAACTGTTGCTCTGGACAGATTTGGGTGGCTTTGAAGGCACAGGCAGCAGCAATTTGTTTAGCACTGCTAGACAACATAGATCTCCACCCCTGCATATAGCATTGAGATACTTGTGCCAGGCTGTGAGATTTCGGGACTTCAGAAATGAGTTATTACATGTATATAACCAGTGATCATAAACAGTATTTATTTTTCTTTATGTGAGTACCTAAAACACCCAAAACACACACAAAGCAGCTATTTATTTATCTGAGGAGCATTTAAAATACTTGTTCTTTCATGGATTACTTGTGTAAGTGGATGAATTTAAACCACTAAACAGCTGATTCTGAGCCAAATTTTCAATGGATATTAAAAGAGATGAACACATACCTAGGAAAGTGTGCATTGCCACATAAGGCAAATGCATGCAAATGAAGATATCCAAGTACAATAGCCATAAAGCATTGATGAAAGGTATTTTATTGACACAGAACTAACCTTGTTGAATTGCAAATTTCGGCTTCATTTCCTTTTATGTAACCAGTGCAAAAGCAAAGAAAGGATCTGATTTCCTGGAAGCAGGTTTGTCTTATCTGTTAATATATAGTCCCACCTTTTACATTAGGTGAATATATTTGTATGCCCTTGGCTGGCATAATTTGGGACAAAAAGAAGATATCTTGGTTTTTCAGAGAGAAGCAGCTATTTTGAGGACAAACTCTAGGAAAGTATTCCATCATTTCTTTAAAGAAAATGTTGAAACAAATCATGTCTAGTCACAGCATTAGCAAATTGCCCTTCCAGTAGAAGGAATTAGAGTACCAAAACTTTTAGCATGTGGGAGTCAGAGAAACGAACACCATCTCAGTTGGAGGCAGAATCTGGAATCCTTTATTGGACTTACAAGCGGATATTTTAAGGGTCTGGGGTTTACATATTCACAGGGGGGTGAGCTATTACAAACAGGGGGTCTTACAAGGATGAGGTAAGGGAAAAACCCAAGTTACACCTTTTGGATTTAGCACTTACATCATGGGGAAACACCACTTATTTTAGGATTACATTTTTGAGGATTTACATGGGGGAGAGATATCCAATGTTTACAGAATACACAGGATTCAGAGAATACACAGAGAGGGGGAAAACAACAATGGATTTTATGCAGAGGCTTGATAACATCACAGCACAATGTCTCTGTATCTTGGCAGGATATTCCAAACAGGTGACATCCTGTCTGGTCCTCAAATGCAGGTTTTTTCCCCAGCTTTTGTGGCCCAGCAGTTTCTTTTTCTGGTATCCAAATTTTGGATTGCTACATTAGCACACGGTTTTCAAAGGGTAGACTTTTGTAGAAAGTGAGACAGCCAAGTTGAAGTTAGCTTGTGTGTGAGATTCCTTAGGACTGGAACTTCAGGAATACTAAGTGGTATATGAGCTTAATTTTCATTTTGACTGAGCTTAAAACAAGAGAGTATGTGGAACTGCGTGCTGTGGATGGTGTGAAAAATCCTGATGGCTGCTTCAGCTCAGGCTGGGGCGGCATCCGCCTGAGTCTGCCTCTGCCTGTGGTGTCAGTGTGCCTGTGGCGGAGCTAGCAAGCTCTTCTGGTAACTGTGGCGAGGCTGGTGCTCATGTAGTGCCATTTCAAGGATTGCTACACCATACGCTTAAGATCCCATTGATTCTACATTCATGCAGGCCCCCCAATCTCTTACTTGCTTTTGAAGATTCACTTAGGAAGCTTCTGAAACCTCTCTCTCTCTTTGCTGACACCATAAGAAAGTGAGGGAGTGGACAAAAGCACTCATGTAAAATAAAAATACACTTATTTAATATCTGAAATTTCAGTGGAACCACTGTTCTGCTTAGAGATGGCACTGTCCACTCAAGTGCTAGAGTGAAAAGCATCTCACTTGTAATGCACAGAGCCGGTAAAATCCCATTCAGAAATCGTAGTATTTCTTTCATGACATGTAATATATGGGGAAATAAAGCTCAGTCAAACATTCCCTCATCTACGTAACAATGTAAATTAGAAAAAAACCCTACACAAACAATAAGCAGAGCCTTCTTGACCCAGTTGACTTTCCTAGTTTATGCCTTGTTTTCTTCCCTTTCCTTGGCTGTCACTACATCTCGCCCCCTGTAAGCAGCTCAGTCTCATTAAAAGCAGCGTGGTGAAACTAGCCACATCATTACATTCACTTAGACGGAGCTCTTGTGGCCAGCACTTACCGCTCATAATAGCTGCCACTTAGGGTCTGTGAACCCCCCATTGGCACCTTCCTCGTGGTTTGTTGGTTGTTTCTTTTTTCCCCGTGTCTTACTCTGAAATTTACATGTCTTCAGAACAAATAAAATTCACAACAACAAACTAATTAATGGATTCCAGTTTTGACAGCTACAAGAAGACAGATGAGAAAGTAACATGCTTCTGGCAGCGTGTTATCAATTGGGAGGCACCAGTGCATCGCCTCTATGTGGTACAGTGAGCTGGAACCGACACTGACAGATGACACAGCCCTTGACAGTGAAGCCTGTATGAGCTGACAGCTCCACTTGCACTCAGGCAGGTCCACGCTCAGCACTGGAACTGAACCAGCCTGATGTGCAGAATATGCTTGCTTTTATCTTCCCCCGGCTGTACAGTGGGCAGACTGAGCAACACTGCCAGGTGGAGCACGGGACTTACCTTAGAAAGTTAAAGCTGTGACGAGCGCTAAGATTTTACCAGTAAAAATAAACTAAAATGGTTGACAAGTATCATTATCTTCCAACCAGTGCTTTGCTCTCTTGTTTGGAAGCAGGGCGGCTCCCTTGCTGGTGGGACTAAAGGAGTCTGGTTTCCTATGGACCAATGGGTATCTCTGGTTGGATTCTCAAGTGTCTACTAAGGGACTTGCAGTGAGTGAGCCTCTGCCACAGCTGAGCACTCTAAGCCTCCCTCTGCCACAAGGATTCTCCAGTGTTGAAGAAGGGCTGAATGCACACTCCTGCCTTTCTTTCAGGTGGATCTCTTTTCCTTGGTCAGCTGCCTGCTTTCACAGAACTGCAGAAGTTTGTGTCTTTGGGCCTATTGCCCCTCTGTCAAATTTGGTCAAAAGTACCCAAAACTTTAAGATCAGATAGTGCTAGGGTGTGGAGAGAGGGTGTGGATGCACATGCAAATACAGAGTGTGACAACATAGACCTCATTTCCTTTGAAAACAAGGATAGTACAGCAAGGGTAGAGTTTTTTCACACTATACTTTCAAGACATATATTAGTCTTCAGATTAGATTTAGTCTGAGTGTAGAGGCCCTGACAGCCTTATCTAATTCTTCCCTAAGGGGACAGGGATGCTAGAGGTACATGGGTAACTGCTCCATGCCGTGGTGAATTACAACCCTGCATCAAGTACCTCGTCACAGATTACTAGGATAGGTCTTCGTTCCAGTCCTCCTCTCTTAGTGTACATAGATGAGCTTAGGAAGAGACTGTATGCTTTTAAAGGAACAGAATACTGGAATAAATATTGTCTCATGGATATAAGAATATATTGTCTTAATGAAGAAACAGTCTGGTCAAATTAGTTTGAATCAGCCTAGATCATCAAGAAGCTTCCTTTCCTTCATCTCTAATGCTGTCATTTTTTTCTGATGACATTACAGAGGAACTCAGAGCCCTATTAACAGAAAAATCCAAGTTTTATGGCTCCAGCGAGGGGATTTATTGCAGCCAACACATCTCTCTCCCTTGGTCCTTACAGCTCCACGTGGCCCTTCTGCCTGCTTCCCTCCTGTTCATTACAGTCTCTTTTGGCCCTCGAGAGCAGCTGCAGTGCTCCCTTGGCCTAACGCCGGGGTGACACGAGCAATAACGCCGGCAGAAGCCAGAATGGCACTGGGCATACTTTTCCGCATTCAGCAGCTGTCAACAGCAGCTATTTGAAAGATAGATGGGGGTTTATATGGCTTTGTTTGTGCACATGTGCCTCAGAATACGGCGCTGAACTAGAAGGAACATAATTCCACTAGCTTCACTGGGACTATTTGTATTCTTAATATTATGTTCATGTTTTAGGGACTTTGCTGAATCGGGACCTAAATCTGTGAAATTTGTGTTGTGTGCACGTTTGCCTGGAGTTCTCTGTGCTGTAGCTACCCATGCATTCTCTTGTTCCAGCTACTCGAGAGCTTGGTACTACTATGTAACAGGAGGTACATTTCACACAATCTGTTTTCAACTGATTTAAAGTGTAAGAAGAGAAAAAAGTTCATTAAAAATTGGCCTATAAAAAGACAACGGGGCAATTTTTTCAAGTGCTTTACTCTGTGAAGCAATATGAGGATAAAATTAAGTTTTTTTCCAGATATTGATACTTGTGCTTATTGTTACACATCTAGATGATGCATAAAAAATAGAACTGATGGAATACTTCAGAAAAAATTGTTTAATGAGAATCAAGATTAACAGGAGGCATTTAGGTTCCTTTTTCCAGATGACATTTGTGCATCATATTCCCTTTCCCTACAAACCAAACAAAATCCAAAGACTGAGCATTTCCTACTTTTCAGGTGGATCACAGCAATGAGAAAACAGAAACGCATGAAAGCATGATAATTACTTACTTTATGTCAATGTTTAGATACTCTTATTCCCACTTCACAGTCGAGAAACAGTGAGGCAAAGAGATGCAATTGCCTAAAGCAACACTGTAGTCCCTGTTCAAGCCTTGGAAGTCCCTATTTCCACTGAAGCAATGGAAAGCCACATTTTTAACCCCATTTGGTCCCTCCTTCTTCCTGCTGAGGCCATCAACCTGGGTAACAGTGTGACAGCTCTCAGGTGCGAGCTCAGCCAAGGCAATGCCTTGGAGGGCAGCACTGCAGACGCTGCCAGTCCAAGTCAGGCTGGTCACATAGGGCTGAAATTGGTGTAGCATGCTATAACCACATACGAGCAGTTGTTGCTAAGTTCTTGCTTTGAAGATCTTACACTTATCCAAAAAGCTACCTTTTAGAAAGGACTTCAAGTATCTCAGCTTAAACCAGTTTAGAATGAACAGAATATAGAAAACCAGTGATTTTCACACCAAAAATTCTTTTCATAGGCAAAACCATTGTATTTCCTGGATCAAGACTTGTGAACATACATGTTGCACCCGGGAATATTTTTTCAAAGAAAAATCTTACAGAAGAGATGAGCTAAAGATACATGGTTCTTTCTTTTTTATTTCATATTGATGAAAACTAACTTTATATAAGCAAATAAAAAATGCCACTTGTGTGCTTAATTTTTAGGTATTAAAAAAAACCAAAACCTTCTCTGGGGATAAAAATATCTTATGCATACTGCTCCTGATTTAAGAAAAGTCTTCCCAAGCACAGGACAAATATGCCATGGGAGGTACTCAACAGCGTTACAACTGAGTGCCCTGGATAGTCTTCTGCAATGGTCAATAGAAATAACTATTTAGAGACCAGGCCCTCACTTCAGTCCCTCTAATATGAAATTGAGCAGTGAATTGACTACCCTTCATGAGGCACCTTGCAGCAAGAATCTGGGATGTTTCACTATTCAGAACTGAAGGCATTGTCCATTGGGTGTTTTTCCTCTGTGAGATTTTTTGCTTCTATATCGGTTGTGAGAATCACAACCTTACACACTTATAAAACAAAGCAAGATCACTGAACAGGCAATTTGTGAACTCTGCCTGTGTAGGTTAGGAGCTGAATCCAAATTCAGACTGGATCCAGATGAAATATTTATGAGTATGCATAGATAGATATTTACAGAGAGAGACATGGATATAGACAAATTCAGATTATCTGTTTTTCTCCTGCATAATCAGACTGTTACTGGATTGCTTGCTTGGATATATTTTAAATAGCTTGCATTTATATTCATGGTGTTGCACATATCTGTGTTCTTGCTGTTTTAGATAGATTTTAAAATATCATACTGAAATTTTATGGACCCTGATAAAGTTGGATAGCACACTTTCCTAAACAGAATGAAATTGTACTATCTAACAGCATACAAAGCTATACAAGTTATTCTTTAACCCCTTTAAATACAACACGAAGCATGCAAAGTTCTTTTTCTTTGACATTTTTTGAGCAAGTTCTCTTCAAAAAACCTCCATAATTTTTATCTGCAACTCAAGAATACATGCAATATTTCTTTACAGCCTTGATTATCAAGAGAATCTCAAGCAGGGGAAGCTATGGTGAGGCAAATTTTCTCATGGTTTACTTGGAGAAACTCCCTGACCTCATGAAGGCTCTCATGATTTATACTACTAGAGCATGAATGGAGATTAATAAAACATACTTAAATTTTCAGCTGAGTATGTACTGTGATACCATCAGCAAGAAAAGCGCTCTATTTTACACCAGGAAAAAAGACCTGAAATTTTTTCTTGGCATTTTCCCTCCATTGACTCCTGCATTCAGACAGGTAAATATAGTAGTGTCTCTGACTTGTTTCTTGTTTCTGTTTCAGAGCCATTCATGCAAGAGAAATCCACCAAGGGTTGTTAAAAACCAAACTCTCTGTGGCTCAGAAAGCCCCTGAGATGTAAATTTGTGGTTGCTAGAAGAGTATTTTTGGGAAATATCACTACGTGTTTTCTATATTCTCATACTTTCCTGTAGCCATCTGCCCTCTAACACTGCTGAAAACAGATGGACTAGATGGGCTAGATGGACCTGATATTCATTAGAGACAAATAGGTGAGAAGCAAATATAAACCCCCACCAGTTTAAATTCTCAAAGTTGTCCTGTAAGTAGGAATGTTTGCTGATACTGAAAGTTCATTAGATGCTGATACTGAAAGTTCATTAGTTTCTGATAATGACATTTTTCTCTTTTCTAATGACCCTGGGTCTTTTCCTTTGAAGTATATGTTTGTGTTCCTTTCTCAGAATTTATGATGAGTAAACAGACAAAGCCTATTCAAGATCTCCTACTCAGAATGGTCCTTGTCCCTGCCTCTTATTGCTGTGAAGAATGAGCACTTTGGTTTTTTGTCACAGAATCAAACCTGTGACAAATGTGAGAAATGGGGTTCCATTCTATTCACAGAATCATAGAATAGGTAAGATTGGAAGGGACTACCATTGGGGTCATCTGGTCCAATCTCCCAGCTCAAGCTGAGTCTTTGTAGGGTACATTGCATAGGACTGTGCCCAGATGGTTCTTGAATATCTCCAGGGAGAGAGACTCCACAACCTCTCCGGGCAATCTGTACCAGTGCATGGTCACCTGCACAGTAAAGAATTTATTCCTCATGTACAGATGGAACTTCTGGACGTCGGTTTCTGCCCACTGCCTCTTGTCCTATTGCTTGGCATCACCAAGAAGAGCCTGGATTCATCCTCTTGACACCCTCCCTTCAGATAATTATATACTTTGATGAGGTCCCCTCTCAGTTGTCTCTTCTCAAGGCTGAACAGGCCCAGCTCCTTCTGTTTTTCCTCATAAAAGAGATGCTCCAGGCCCTTAATCATCTTTGTAGCCCTCATTGTCCTTGCTTCAAGAGCTCCATGTCTCTCTTGCACTGAGGAGCCCAGAACTGGACACAGCACTCCAGATGCAGCCTCGCCAGGGCTGACTAGAGAGGGGTAGGATCTCCCCTGACCTGCTGGCAATGCTCTTCCTAATGCACTCCAGGAGAGCTTTGGCCTTCTTGTCCACAAGGACACACTGCTGGCTCATGGACAGCTCGTTGTCTGCCAGGACTCCCAGGTCCTTCTCTGCAGAGCTGCTTTCCAGCAGATCAGCCCCCAGCCTGTACTGGTGCATGGGGTTATTCTTCCCCAGATGCAGGACTCTGCACTTGCCTTTGTGAATTTCAGACTGTTCTTCTCTGCCCATTCTCAACCTACTGAGGTCCTTCTGAAGGGCTGCACAGCACTCTGGGGTATTGGCCACTCCTTCCAGCTTTGTGTCATCAGCAAACTCACCGAAGAGGCATCTGCCCCTTCATCCAAGTAATTGATGAATAAGTTAAACAATACTGGGCTCAGTATTAAACCTTGGGGAACATCACTACTGACAGGCCTACAACTAGACCCTGTGCCACTGATTATGACTCTCTGGGATCTACTGTTCATCCAGTTCTCAATCCCCCTTACTGTCCACTTGTCCAGCCTGTACTTCCTGAGTTTGCCTAGGAGGATGTTGTGAAAGAGTGTCGAAAGCCTTGCCGAAGTTCATGTAGACAACTTCCATTGCTCTCCATCCATTCAGGTTGGCTCATCATAGAAGGCAATCAGGTTGGTCAAGTATAATTTTTATCTTTAGTGAATCCATTCTGTGCATGGATTTTCTGCTGTAACTCTGAAAGACAGAAATGGGGAACTGAAAATGGTGACAGCAGCAAGGGGGAGAGAGTTTTATTCCTTTGAGAGCACTAAATACCAAATAAGAAACTAGAACTGTCTTTTTTAAATTATATATATATATATATATAGTGCTTTTTCACAGTAGATGAAGTGAGGAAGAGATTCTCCACTAAATGCATATTAGGGCTGAGATTCAAGACATGCAGCTTCAGTTTCTACCCTATCCCAGCAACTTCTCTCATTTCTATAGGAGTCTATCCATACTACTCAATGAAAGTTTTCACTCTGGCCTCCAGATATGCATGCTGCTAATTGCTTTCCTACTGCTGACTTTGCTTGGGATCACTGCGGAGAAGCCATTCACAGACAAGGCAGAGGTACCTTCCCTGCTGGATTCACTCCCAGGTCTGTTCCTAAAAGGCAATATGGAGGAGATTGCATTCAGTTTTGTAGAAACACTGCTCTAGTGAGTTGCAGCACAAGTTTCATGTTATTCCAGCAGTTCAAAATGAAGAAATAGATGGAGCAAGTAATGATTAAAATCTAAGATCTGCAGAGGCGCTACTTGGACCTCTGCTTTCCTCTCTGAAAAACCTGAGTCGGCAGCTGTCTTTATTAAGATTTGTTAAGCAGCTAGATTAACATCTGGAAACTCTAGACACTACTGTAAGCTTAGTAAATAATAAAAATTAAGTTAGCTTTCTGATAAAGCAGTTCTGATAGGAAAGAACAAGATTTCCCTTACACTTCCTGAGTGTGATGTCTTTAAAGGATGGCTCATCAGAAATGTACATAGCAATCCTGTTTCAAGACATTCTCAAGAATTTCCTTAATTAGCCATCCATCTTTACTGTACTTATCCCTTATAATATGTGCAGTGTTATATTTGTTATCTGTAACCTCTTTGTTGATTTTGATTCTTCTGAAATGCATTTTTCTCCTCCACTGAGAAATACCAAAAGGGCTTTCATTCAAGAAAATATGCTTGGCATCTGAAAGTTTGGGATATGTGGGAGTCACATCCTTTTTCTACAGTTTTATTTAGTACAATGTGAGTTCAACTCCTTGCTGTCCATGGCAAAATTAAGTCAAACTTAGGGAACTTGCAGTGTAGGTGCTCAGCTTTCAAGGGAAAGCCCAGGAGCTGCTACTCTCCTGGATAGAGGGCAGATGGGAGGAAAGGAGAAGAGCGCTACTTGTGCTCACAGTGCTGTGTCCCAGAAAGGCAGAGCACCACTCTCACAACTGCAAAACAGCTGTACAGCAGCTATAACTTTGGTGCTGGATAGGGAGGACTCTCTGGAAGCACTCAGGTGTCTGCAGGCTTAATAGGCTGCATTTTCAGTTAAAGATCTTAAGGATAAGGCGTAATATCTCCATGTTAAGCTTTTCACACAGACCCTCTTCTATTTTCCAGTACTTTTCTGACTCCAGAGTCAGGTGAAAAGCTGTAGAAGCTGATGAGAAAATATTGAGTGCTGGACTGAAAGGAAAATAAGCAATATTGTGATTTTGTTACCTTCTTAATTCTGGTCGATCTGGGGACCACATGAGCTCCTCCACTTCCTGCCATCTGCAGCTGTTCTGTTTTGACAGTCTTGTGAACTGGCTATGGGCTGTGCCACTATGCACATTTCGCACATTAAATACATTTTCTCCCAGTCATGAGCCACCATGTCCCTCTCTTGACTATGTTTGTTCATCTGAGTCTGTACGGCACAGACATAAGAGCAGTAAAAATCCAGGAAATGTTGAGACTGCAGCACTAGAGAGTGCTTCTCAGCTCTAAACTGGCTTAGCATACCACCAAAGCCTGGACTGCACAGAAACAAGGAAGCTATGATGCTCTTCCAGCAGTGCCTCTGAGAGCACTTGCCCTGTGGTAAAGGCACAGTTATGGGGCTGATTTACTCTTTCTGCACCTGGGGAATTGCCAGGGATCATTACAGGAGTGATATGAAAGAAGGTAGGAACTAGCACCTGGCTCACTGACAAAAAGACTTCAGGCCAAATGACTCACCTCTGGAGGAGTCAGACAGTTTTTCAGAGGACATGACTTACAAGGAAATTCAGTAGCTGGGATTTATTTATTCTTCAGGGCCTGTTGAGCTTTTTTTAGCTCTTAAACATTGAATCTGCATACACAAAGAACATAGACTTCAGAGTCATGAGTTCTGAGGACAGATTTCATAAATGGTCACTTCTTGTGACTTACCCACAAACGAAGAGAAAGCAGTTTTTTAGCATCTTATTGTTTCCCAGGTCATAAGACCCTAATGCTTCTTTATGTGAAGATGGCAAGCTGAGCATTTGCCTCTGGTTATAAACACATCATTTGTGAAAGCATCCATCCCGAAAGAGAGGAGTTTGTTTCTTATGAGAACTGTCTCCTTTTTCCTTTGTTTCTCATTGAAGCTTTGCCAAAGAGTTCAAGTAGACAGCAGTTTCACAAAACTGAGAGTCACCTAATGTACTTAGTGTATTCGTAACTCTGACAGTTTCTAAATATACTGCTAGAGAAGGACCAGAGTGTTCGGGAAAAGACCACACTGATAAAAATGTGAACATCCAGTACAAATAATACAATGGATTATTTGGCGCATAACTCTAAAGTTGCATTACTTTGACATCCTTCACATTCTGTGCAATAATTTATACCTCAAGTCCTTCAAGCATTTACTGCAGTATGAACTATATATGTTTGAATAAACACACAACTTACTCTGGATATCACTGAAAATTAACGGGCATGTTTGCCCACATGAAATTGGGGATATTATAATATGTGATAATTCTAATGAAAATTTTACTTTTTCCATAATATCTGGAAGTGATTATATTATACGATTTCCATGAAGAACCTCCACAGCTAATTAAAAGGAAACAGCTTAAAATAAATTGGTATTTATTTCCCTTTGAGAAGTCATATAACAAATTTGTTAAGTATTTTGTCATATAACATTTCCATCTTCAGAACAACCTCTTTTACATGGGAGAGAAAATTATTTGATATCTGCTTGTGATAAAATTACAGGGTGCATATCATTGCTGCTTCACTACATTGTGACTTGAAATAGTCTGAATTAAACTCTAAAAACAACAGTTCCAGACTGACAGCTTTTGCATACTTTGCAAGATCATTTTTAGTTAACCAATTTTGCTGTAGATAATATAACTGCAAACAAAACTCATTTACAGAAAGCTTTTTGTGTTTAGAAATTTAAATCTACTGGTTAAAGCCTTGCCACAGCAGCAGATTAAAAAAAAAAGTAAAAAAGGTGCATTTTTCTGTTCTATGGATGTTAATTGAGGTTTCCTTGTTACAATGAAGGGTAACACAGAAGGTAATCTGAAGAAACTTTTTATAATACACCTTACTGTTCTTACAGATAGCACTTTCTCTACTTCTACTGGCCTGATTTACTAATTTCATGAGTATTACTTAATATTTCTATGTTTGTTGTTAAAAATGAACAACAGTCATAAATAATGTAGGAAATCTAATTATACAGAATGGTGTAAGTAAGAAATTAAAAAAATGTTTTACTAATGAACTGCAGCTGCATTTTACAATTACAAGGAATTCTGATGTCTTGATGAGCTGAATCATGTAGTTTGTCTAAGCACAAGGTGAGCTGGAAAAATAAAATACAACTGCTTTCCGTAAGCAGTTCTTGTACTGGGATCAGACCTCACAGTCAAGGTAGAAACAGGAGCAGCAGTGGAGGCTGACTGGGGAGATGTGAGAAAGGTGCCAAATTCCCAAGAAGCTGACATACACATAAATGGTCCTTTGCAAGCTATTTCTCTGTCAGCAGCAGTGTGCAGCATTAGGCAGGCACCTACTCTGCCTGGGTCTAAAACCAACTCTATACAGTTTTGTCAGAGCTAGAATTTTCAGCATTTATGGATTTGGAGACCAGAGGAAGGATTCAGATCAATATTAAGATACTTTTTTTAGAGTTACCGAGATGAGTTTTAGTGGTATTTTGCTTGCACTAAGCCTCCAGCTGCTGTTCCAGAGGGGTGGAAATTGCTCATAGCCCTGTGCAGATGCCTTAGATACCACAGAATATCTCAAATAACACCAAGTGACTACTTTTAGGTAACTAAATTGAGACTTAGGTGTCCACATGGAGATTTCTACAGGTGAACAAGATATTTAATCTTCCTTTGTAACATGTGGATTTCTACTATTTATAGTCAACAGAGACCTGAGTTTGTTCTCCATGGTCCTCTGACAGTATTGACAGGGTTTCAATTTACTGAGATGAGAACTTAGATACCTGCCTCCCACATAGACATCTAACTATATGCATCTATATCTGGAGATGAATCCCACTCTAAATTCCGGTTTAAATTCTGGGGGTTTTTGTTCTTATTGAAACTGAATATTTTTTTATTGCTGTTGAAACTGTGTTGATGTCTAAGATGTCTGCAGTTTGAGATTGAATAGCTCATTAATTAAGTCAACTTTAAAATCTAGCTTGGTGGTGGCAGAAACAGCACATTCACCTGTGGCACACTGGCAAGATGGTAACAATGCAAATTAATCACTACAGAAGACTACAGAGAGAAAACTATGAATTAAATATAAGTGTGCAGGTTCTCTTCCTGCTGCCATGTAAAATGGACTGCTCTGGAAAGCAGCATTGCTTTTAACTGAGCTTTTACTGTTGTTCATTGCAAGGCAGTAAGCTCCTCTCAGTCTAAAGGAACATGATACTACCAGAAGCTGCAGAAAATGTCCTTCACACGTAGTCATCTGCACATGGCTCCAGCCAATTTGGTTTGTTCCTTACCTCTATCAACACCAAGATGGACTAGAAATTTTTAAAAATCTATATATCTGTCAAAAGTGAATTACTAAGAGATTTCTGAATTTTTTTTCTGATGTTGCACCTAAAAAGCCAAAAAGGAAAATGAAAAATAGTTTGTTTCATCAAAATTCTGATTATAGATTAGAGAAACAGCAGGAAGAAATGAAAAATAATACTGAACTAGGCTGGACTTGAATGGTCTTGGCTGGATGAAGAAGAAATGCCTGTGGACAAACATGGAAAGCTCAAAAATGGTGTTCAATTTATCTAAGTAACTTTGTTCACTCGGATTCAGCTTGCAAAGCTTGATGCTTGAATAGGATATATAGTCACAAATTTGGATGTTGTAATGGGCAATTACCCTTGGGCGAAAAAAAATGAGGCAGATTTTGTTCATCCTATTGTAAATTCCTAGGTATGAAAAGTTGGGTTCTAAATATTTGCCTTCCTGACTCAGGACAATTATTAGACATTATATTTTAGGGAGTACACTTTATAGCTTGCAAATAACAGTCACATGTTTTAATGTATTTAATTTTACTGGCCTGACTTTCACATATTTTAAGAGCTCTCTACCTCTCCTTGGCAGCGTAAGAAATTTATCTTGCCAGAGGGATATAAAGGGTCTATAAATGAAAATCAAGGCTCAGTTATTCTATTTCTGAACATCAAGGTCTCAGGTATTAGGCTGTTTGAGATTATTGTTACCTACCCGACCTTAATATGGAAGTGAAATCATACAATGAAGAATGTGCTAGGATGAGTGAAATATTTCCCCCTTCTGTTGCTCTATTTTGTTTCCTTGCAGTTAAGAGAAGCATAAAATGTGGTATTGAATCCCATTTGTTTGATATTAAGATAATAATTTCATGCACATACCCATACAAACAATGCTGTGATGAAAACTGAATACATTCCTGCAGCCTATGAAAACCTGTAGTAAATAGCCTTACTCTAAATTAACTAATAAAACTTTCTAATTACACATGGTAAAAGGGTAAAGGAGAATGATAGCAGGAAATTCCTTTTGCCTCATGCTACGGGTTTGAAAATTCAGTGACATCATTCCTATTGCCAGGCACTAGAGGAGATCATAATGGGATATAATTGTTGCTTGCTCATTTGATTGAACTCCAAAACTATATCAAATAACACTTAATTATGCACATAGAATACCATTACAGAAGAGAACTCAGAACTGAGAGCTCAGTGCAAGCAGAAGCTTTTAATAATTACACAACTCCTGTAGAAGCAAAGAGATAACTTGCTGCTAATTAGTCTGGAATTTTACGCTCACAATATCCTAAGTAAATCTAGTGAAAATTAGTTGGGAGCCTGAACATACAGTTTTACTATAGCTCCATCTGGTATGTGCCCTCCAATTATCCAGCACGTTGGCTAGCTGTTTGAGGGACACATTTGATATCTGGCCAAGTTTAAAGGTCTGCTGGAGGTAAAACAATGCCCATCCTTTTACAAGGGGATCATTGTTGCTCAACAATAAAGCTCTCTGGCTTATTTGAATGTCAACAATTCAGAAAAGTTGATGTTTGGAGCCATCAAATAAAATGTTTTTTGTGAAACAGTTTATTATTTCAGTGGTAATTATTTGAATCATTCATGGTAAAGGATGTTTGCTAATGAGAGCTTGGCTGCTGTAAATTCCAGGGAGACTGAATGCTCTTTGTGCTGACAAAAAGGCCCAAATCACTGGAGAGCGACTGACTGGACAAATCATTCATCTATGCAAATGCCAGCTGAAATGGTCAGATGCATTTATTACCCTCCTCATTATAGTAAACAAGGCAGAAATCGTGACTGGCAGTTATCAACTTGCCCTGAAGTGTGATTTGTTCTCCTACCACTATTTAAATGAGAGGAAGAAAGGCATGCCACCAGGGACTTTGTCGGTTTATAAAAGAGTAAATGTCACATAGCCCAGTGCTTAAAGACTTTTGATTGACAAATGTTTTATTTGACATATCAAACAATAATGGTTTTCATATCAAATAGTCCATATTTGTTAGCAGAAATTTAACCCTTGGAAGAGTGAGAACTGATTTCTCAGAATGCCTGAATCCACATGAAAAGCTAGAAGTAAAAAGAAACTCTCTAACTGGGTGGACTGGAAAGACTCGCACAGTAGTGTAGAAACATGTTTTTAATGCATGCTTCAAATGAACTGCTGTCTCGCTTTCAGAAAGCATCTCATATTGGCAAGTCTAACAGCACGTAGCAGAAGGAAATAAAAGAATGATTTATTATTTTTTTCCTAAAGGAAATACAAGAGTCCTTTGGGAAATCTAAACAGGACCTGCCTCATCCTCAAACTATGTTCCTAGGACACTTATGCTTGTATTAGGACAGGATATAGCCTGATTTGTTTGAGGAATGTATGCATTTGACAACCAAAAATATTACTGAAAAAAATAAAAACAAACAAAAAAAGAAGCAAACAAGAACACAGATCAGAATTCTTATTTGTATTATGAGTGTGTAATCATTGCTACCTTTTATTTGAACAAGCACAGGCTTGCACAGGTGATCTGTCATCATTGAATATGAACCAATTATTATATAGGTGGCTCTAAGACCCTGTAGACATTTTTCCAAATCATAAGTCCTCTGGTATTAAACAAGAAAGAAATGACACATGATTCAGTGATGTTTCATATTATTTGCTGATGATATCTTTTCACTTTAGCTGATGCAAGGAGCAGGTGGAAAAGCATGTATGTTCTACCCAAATGTGAATGTACACTTGACTGTTCAAGAATGACCTCTTTCAACTTTATAGAAGTGGGAGGACAAACTCTGAGACACATCCTTTAAATATTTTCCATCCAGAAGAGTAAACTGGGTCTCAAAAATGAGATCCTGAAAGTGAGGAAAAATTAGAGATCATTAGGTATTCTAAGAGGAGAATAAAGCCCTTTGATTGTGACTTTAAAGGGGGGGGACACATACACCCATACACACATGATCCTACCTGCCTGTATCCTCTAACCTATGCATACTGTTGAACTGAGATTCTGCAATCCACACAGCCTGGAAGAGAAATACTAAGTAGAAAAGAAGCAAGAAAAAGCATATCAGAAAGATTATTTGGATTATCTGGGAAATATAATGTGATTTTAATAATGGTATTATTATGAAAAATACTACTTATTAGCCAGCATGATAGAGGGAAGAATTAAAAACAATGTCTATATAATGCTTTATGGCTCTTGTGAATCAAACATTAACTGATTCATTTTCTCATTAGTTCTGTGAAGTAACATCATTAATCCTCCTCTGTGACGGGAGAGCATCTGCATACATAGATAGGTTATAGATATTTAAGGTCACTCAGCTGGCTGCAGCAGACCTGAGTGTTACTACCTCTAGCATCTGATCTCCACTTGTGTGCATAGCTACTACTGTATGCTAGGAGTATGTACAGAGATGTTGCCTATGTGCTGAAAATGGGTCACCACAGCATTAACTTGTACTGCACACCTCTGCTTATCAACATTTAAAGATTCCTACTTTTTAACATCATAAAAAAAGCACTTGTCATCATGGCTATCACTACTGTCCTTAGAAACACAGGGTTTTTCATTGCAACATGAAATACTGATTCTTATTCCTAGTATCCAGTATTCAGGAGTTAGGAGGGCCTAGTGCTTGAGAGTAGCATCCTTGGCCAGTCAAGCTGTGCTGCCTTGCATATGGAAGGAAAAATCATCTATAGAAACCACAAGGACATCTGAGATATACCTTGCAGACAAAGGACTACAAACATTCTTGCTGATCGCAATCCAACAGTAGTATTTGATTTTGAGACATCATGCAAGGATGACTGTCAGAAGATAATTATTGCAAATACAGGGAAGAAAACATCCCCAATTTTTTCTAACATGGCTTCTATTGTTAGATCTAACTGCCCCCTTTCATTCTGATCATAATGTATTCTGGATACACATATTAAAAAATGAAAAGTAATTTGTTACCAGCATCTGCTTTATAGGCATTTTGAGATTACCCTCCTGTCTTGGGATCAAGGCAGCTCTTATTCATGGGAATCCCTGCTCCCCATCCCTCCTATGCCTTCATGTTCCCCTTTGATCCTCCTCATGCTACTGATTTCTTCCTCAGTCTCTCAGAAGCTGGTGTGTTTAAATGCTCCCATTGGTCTTCCATTCTAGCTGCCATCAACCTCCTTCAGACCTGTCATGTCATTCCAGAGTCATCGCTTCTGCAGGTCTTGAGGGTGCTGCCACAAGGGGCCGATTTAACATGGTGGAAGAGGCAGACAAATGGTTAGCTGCAGAGACAGGACAGGCCAATGGAGCTTTGTAAAAGATATAAATAGCATTCTTGGTTTCCAGGATTTTGCAACTGAAGAAGGCAAGGTGCTAATGAGGTAGGGAGGAGCACCTGTTCTTCAATGACATTGCTGGCCTCCACCTTCTCCACTGGAGAAAAAGTTAAAGGAGTTGATTAATATAGTTCAGGAAGGTTTCAGGATTAATTTCCAGGAATGTGAAGTAATCAACATTTTCTCAAGCAGTTAGTAGGTTCAGTCAATAACAATGCCACCTTCAGGACCAACTATGTGCCCAGAATAAGTGATCATCAGGAAGCCAGGGACAGGACAACATTCAATCTGAAGGGTTATAATAATAGAAGAGGGAAAAATTTCACTAACAAGGCTGAGTATCTTTCATTAATGAATATTGGAAGGTAAAAGCAGGCAGCAAAAAAAGCCCTGTTTAATTTTGCTTGTTATTCCAAGTAACTTGGTGTCCCCTGTGTGAAGATGAGTGGGCTGCACGCACATAAGCAGTTTTCTGTGCATCCTAAATCCGTGCAGAAGCTGCAGATGTCACTGCAGCTTCAGGCTTGGACCAATGATCCCTAGCTATGTCCTCTAAACAGTAAGGAAAGCTTTCGGTGCCAAGAACAGAGAAATCAATAGATTAAAAAAATCCCAATAGATTCAAACCAAACACCAGTCTTCTGGTGAAGCTGCTGTATTTAAAAACTAAGAATAAAATTGTTCTGCCCTGAAAAACATATTAATGTGTTCTTAGCAACTGGACACTGTTACCTTGTTTTTGGATAAACTAATTAGTTGCAGTACCAGTAACTCACTGACAAATCTCATGCATGCTACATGGAGGAAAAATCTCCAGGAAGAACTGACCTACCTACCGTCTTCCTTATGCTACTTCTTAATGAGTTAATTCTAGTCACTTTAAAGTGTACAAATCAGTACAGAAGCAGGAAAAATATTTTATATACATTTGTAGTTGAAAACTATTTAACAGTCATAATTATGTGAAGCCATTGTCCCATGTGCCAAATAGTCTGAAACTGAAGGGACAATGAAACAAATAAAACAAACTGTGAAAACATTTCTACATTAAAAAAAATTGTTCCTGACACAGTCTGAGCTGTATCTGATAAAAAGTTATTAATATCAATCTTTTTATTATTCAAAATTCTTTCAACAACTGCATCCAAATTAACATAACCATCTATTTCCATGAGAGCAGGAATTCATGCTAATTGTACATTAATTCCCAGGATGAATAATTGAGGTATCAGATGCAACAGCTCAAAAATCGAAATCTTGTTTAGTGCTAAAGTAACAAGTTATAAGCCTTACGTTAATCAAGAGCACTGTACATAGGTCTTCATTAACATACTGGGAATCAACTCGCAGCTGATAAAATCCCAGACCATGTAGGTTTAACAGCATGTGACTCAACCATATTTAACTCAGCCTGCACATATCTGTGTCTTTAAAGTTTCACAGTGCTGGTAATTTTATAGCTAGGAACCAAAGCCTCATATTATGTTATGAGACCTCTCCAAAGTGATAATGATGCATGGATGCAGAAAAGGAATTATTTTAAAATGATGCCTAGTTTTTCTTGTTTGGGATCAGCTAGCATTTACTCTCACTTCCCTGCATTTCTCCCTGTCAATGCTGAATGGAGAACTTATATGTAGATGTTCTGCCCATTACGATTCCCCTATGTACTAGTATGACACTATGTTGCTTGATATTGCTTCCTATTAACTCTCTCTTAATAAATATTACCTAGATCAGGAATCTATTTCATCAACTAGGGAAACTAGTAAAATTCTTGTAAGAAAATTTGACAATTTCCAAAGCTAAAATGTGCAAAATAGAAGGAGATAGCTAAATAAACCAAGACCCAGGGGTTGGAGAAGTCCTTGTAACTTGTAGTTTGCTTGTTTCTGACTAGCTGTAAGACAGAAATAGAGCATCCAGCTCACTAAGATAGAAAATTCCAGTATAATTATTAGACAAGAATGAAAAACACCCCAGAACTGTGGCTTTTATATTCCGATCATTTGAATGCCAACACGGTACCCATGCACACTTCAGAACTGGCTTAGTCCAGTTGTTTTTATTGCTGTAGCAAACTCCTTACTAAACAGAGAATGCTTGGGTCAGACATCTGGCTGTGCTGTTTTAAATTAGTACTGTATCCATACTCAAGGGACTTTCACAAACTAAGGAGATCAAAAGTGTTTCCTGGGTGTGGGGGTGTGTGTGTGTGGGGGGGCGTGTGTGTGTACACATATGCAGTTTACAAGCACACATACACAGTGTATTTTTTAGCTGTTGGTATAGCAGGGAAAAGAAGGTGGATACAAGTTTCTAGTTAGAAGCTGAAGCTCATTAAGTTTCTCCTGAAATTGGCTGCTAAAGGCTTATATATTTAGGGAAGTGTCAGTTTCTTTACTTACACATTATCTGCTCAAAACAAAAAGGACAAAGAACAAAACTAGAGGCTTCTTGCCGGTTTTACACACCTGCCCTAGCAACATGAGCCTTCTTTCTCAATCCGTTTTCCTCGTTTGCTCTACATTCTTGAAAAATGCTTGAATGACAAGCTCAGATGGACAACCGGAAACCATTTATCCTCAATTCCGAGAGCACTGAATTTCTGCTGACGAATAGACCTCATCTCATTGAGAAGATAGGTTCCTTTTTCGTGCCCTTGCTTGCTGAAGAAGACTCATTAGGTTAACCAAGAGGTCATTAGGTCATTAACTGCCCAAGTTGTGGTAGATTTCCCATGACTTTTTAAAGCTTGCATACATTTAGAACTTCTAGACTTCCCTTCACTAAAATTCAGGAATAATTTTGTTTTAGAAGAAGGAAACTAAATAAGACACTGAATTCTAATATATACTCGGAACTATTCCATCACAAAATAAGCTTTGCAATGCGCTTTGTATATTTCCTCTCCTTTCCTTTTTTTTTTTTTAAATAAACCACAGCAAGCACAGCAAGCCTCCTTAACTTTTTATAGGTATATTTTCTTATATTGTCTTTTAATATATCAATTTTACTTTTCATACTTGCATGATATCTCTAGCAGTTGAGAAAGGTACTAAATAAGCATATGGCTTTACTGTTGGCATACTTACACGTGTGAAAGTCCCTTTTCTGCATGCAGTGGATGGACGTGCTATTTCTGAAAGAAAACTTTTGCGTATCTGATCCATCATATCGGAAGCCTAAGACAGTTGCAAAGCACCACCACCAGCTTCTCCATTCATTGCCACTGATAACAATGCTCACATTGATCTGATTGGAACAGTGATATGAACTTCACTTTTCAACGCTTTCGAGGTTTCTAAGCCCTGGATGGAATTACCTTACTGTTTAGCATCTGTAACTCTTCAGCTCTGCTGAGTTCTGATTTGACTGATGGTACCATTGTGCAATGTGGCAGCAGTGGATGAGCCACAGTCAGTTTTGTAGCCATGGAACACAACTGACCTATAAAAATATCTGTGGTCATATGAATGTATCGTAGAGAGTTTAAAATAGTTATGTGATGCTTGATGAGAGACTGATAATGCCTTTTTGTGAGGCTATATGACATATCTCTACTGAAATCAATATGGCTCAGATGTGCAAACACTGAAGTACTGCACTGCAGCTGTACCTATTCCCTTGGTTTTTGTGCTAAAAAAAATGCAGTGTGGACATTACGCACATCTATCTCAAAACTACCAGTCTTTTGCTCATTGCTGCCAGACAGTTCATACAGCCATTATGCTATAAAATATGAAATGGCTGATAAATTTCTAAAGAAAAATTACTGGCATGATAAAGGAGACTTCAGCTAATTAACAATTACTACCAATCAATATAATAAGCCTGATAAAACACTAATTGTCCTGCTAATTGTTAGAACGTTCCTTTCATCATGAAATTACAATGAGACCTTGTTTAAATGTACCTTGCAGCTCTCTAGTTGTTATGAAGAAGGAATGAATTGTCCCTGTTCCTTGAGAGCACCTGACTGTGATACTTCTCTGCACTCCTAGCAGGCTGCAAGGGAAGCCTAGAGAATAGAAGCAGCCAGCAGTGCACCAGGAGCACTTAGTGTTAGAAATCTGACATTCAGAAGGTTAAAGCGGGGAGTCTGGTTTGAAGAAAGTAGGTGCTTTGCCAGAATTGCCTCTGGGAAAAATTTTATGGCATAGACACCTAGAGCATTTACTTGTCTGCTGGAACAGAAAAACGGTGGTAGCCCAAGGGCTAAGGGAATATCCTACTTATTCTTTCAATTGTTATTCAGGTTTCAATGTTACCGTATATCTTGCTAAAATGTTATACAGGTTTTACATTCCTACTCTTAAATTTCAATTGAATGCTATAACAAGCATTTTGTGTCAACACAAAAGCTTAATGAGATTGTATCTACCTCTGTGTCTTTAGATCCCTATATGAAGCCTATCGCTGGTTAAAATTAGCATATTATCCTTACTGGATCCTACTGCTGCTGACAAAGAATTCTGATCTAAAGATCTGTTTGAAGAGTCTTGCACAACAACCTCCTTGTATAGAGTAGATTTTGCTATCTCAGATTCCCTAATCCTCATTAAAAACCTCATAAAGACTTCAGTCAGCACATCCTTTAGAGGCTTTAGAATTATTGCTCATATTTCTGCACAAAGACAAAAAGAGGAAAGATGTTCAACCATAATATGTCCAGGTAATACTGTATTTTGATAAATTAGGATTTTCTCATTCTTTATGCTTTATTCTTAAAGCTTAATTACATATCAGGCAGAGTGTTTCCACACTAAGGGCAGTGTTTAGCCATTCAAATGCTGAATTTTTTACTGTTATATAACTTTTATATATACATTAATATATATATATATCTCATAATGTATACTAGGGACTTCACAGGAGACATAGCAAGACATTGCCCTTGCCCCAATGAATCTACAGTCTAAATTCTTTGTGATCTACCAAGAACCAATGCCAACCAGTAGAGATATCTTTTTGGACAAAATGTCCAAAGTAAACACAGCATGCAGTGGGTGAGCAATTGGCTCACGGATCAAGCACAGAGGCAACAGTGAATGAGGTGACATCAGACTGGTGACTTGTCACTAGTGGGGTTCCACAGTGCTCCATCTTGGGCCCTGTGCTCTTCAATATCTTCATAAACAACTTGGATGTAGGACTGGAAGGGATACGAAGAAAGTTTGCAGATAACACAAAACCGTGAGGAGCTGTTGACTCCCTTGAAGGCAGGGAGGCCCTGCAGAGAGACCTCAACAAGTCAGAGGACTGGGCAATCACCAACCACACAAAGTTCAACAAGGGAAAGTGCCGGATAGTGCACCTGGGATGGGGCAACCCTGGATGTCCGTACAGACTGGGGAATGAGAGGCTGGAAAGCAGTGCCATGGAAAGGGACCTGGGGGTCCTGGTTGATGGCAAGTTGAAGATGAGTCAGCAGTGCCCTGGCAGCCAGGAGGGCCAACCGTGTCCTGGGGGGCATCAGGCAAAGCATCACAAGCTGGTCAAGAGAGGGGATTGTCCCACTCTGTACTGGTGCAGCCTCAGCTTGAATATTGTGTGCAGTTTTGGGCACCACAATATAACAGCCTAATGGCTGTTAGAGTGTCCAAAGGAGGGTAATGAAGATGGTGAAGGGCCTTAAGGGGAAGCTGTATGAGGAGCAGCTGAAGTCACTTGGTCTGTTCAGCCTGGAGAAGAGGAGACTGAGGGGAGACCTCATTGCAGTTACAACTTCCTGGTGAGGGGAAGAGGAGGGGCAGGCATTGATCTCTTCTCTGTGGTGGCCAGTGGCAGGACCTGAGGGAGTGGCCTGAAGTTGTGTCAGGGGAGGTTTAGGTTGGATTTTAGAAAAAGGTTCTTCACCCAGAAGGTGGTTGGGCACCAGAACAGGCTCCCAAGGGAATTGGTCACAGCACCAACCCCGACAGAGTTGAAGAAGCGTTTGGATGCTACTCTTGGGCACAGGGTGTGACTCTTGGGGATGGTCCTGTGCAGGGCTAAGGATTGGACTTGATGATCCTTGTGTATCCCTTCCAACTCAGCATATTCTGTGATTCTGTGATTCTGTGAAATACTGCAGTTGTGTAATAGTACATAAAATTTAAGCACATACTTGTACTGTGGCACATTCTTTATTTTTTAATAGAAATACAAGAAAATAAAGATAAAATGCAGTAAATATGATCAGCTACAAAACCAGCATTTTCATACAGCACAGCAGAGAGAGAGAAGATGCTACACAAAATATTTTTATGTGGAAGAAAATAAACAGAGGGAGTAAAAAATTTCCTCTTGAAAAAAAGAGTTCAAGCTGACATAAAAGCCAAAGACTTGTTAGACCTGGCCCATGGAAACACCTAGAAACATGTTCAGATTTACTTGATCTCATTGACTTAGTACACTTTCTCTTCCATTTCAAAGATTATATGTAATTTCACATATCAAAAAGCAGTAATGCTGGTCCAAGAAGCAGTGAGATGTTTCCCATGCTGGGTTAATATCCTGGGATGCAGAGGAAGCCAGGAAGAACAACTCACACCAGTGGCAATGGTGTTATGCATACGCAGTCTGTGCTGCTTTGCAGTTGGCACTTGGATAAGTTTGTTGTATTAAAAGTAACTCACTGATTAAAATGATTTCATTATTTCTAGGGTTCCATTTACCACTTTAAAATACAAAGCTTTGCAAAGTGATAGCAAAATCCAGATCAGTTTCCTGCTGCAATCAGGATCTGGAGACTTAAAAGCCAGGTAGTTTTTCCGAATGAATTGTTTATTTACAAAATGTTTTCTCAACCAATATGTTAGAAATAGCAACACAGGCCTCTTTCTTTTGCAACCTTAAATAAAGCGTTACTCTGTTTTTAGTAGGAGCTGTCTCCTAACTCATTACCCAAGGCTCAGGTAAGCTTCACTGTTTAATCAGCAGATTCTTTGTTCTCACTAAAAATTCCTTTGGTACATTTGCCTTTCAACAACCACCTTGCCTGGAAAAGGGGACCTGGACATCTTCGGCTAGTGCAGAATATTAATAAGTCTTGGACCTGCACTGCCCAATAGCTGATGTGTGGGATCTTTACCTCCTCGTATGGCAAGATTCCCTCTGGACATTTTTATCAGTAATCACAATGGTGCCTTAGGGTGACAAGTGAGTTAAAGTAACGGACTGTGGATCCAGGTGACCTAGTCACCTGTCTTGGGAGTCAAAAGTAATTGAAATGTCACTAGCCATATCACTCCCTTATGTACCTTTGGACACAAACAAAACTTAGTGTCATTTATCCACGCCGGTTACGTGGCCTTTCCATTCTTTACATCTAATTTTTAAGTAACAATATTCCTACTGACTTCAGAAAGAGTTCCCCTCACAAGCAAGACATTCCAGTGCTGATAATAATGAGGAAAAGCTGAAGGAGAAGCAGAATGCTGTTAAGACATGAATTTGGTGATTACAAAGTTTGATTTACACACAGAAGACAAGTCTCACTCTTATTTTACAAACAGGTGGCTTCCTGTACTGCTCTGCCAGTGTATTTCCTTTCAACACAGAGGCCCATTTCTGGAACATATTCTATGCCTAGTTTTACTGATAATGTGGATATAGAAATATGTATAAAGTGTTTGTGTGCCATAGCTCACTGGAAATTATCTGTCAGCTCCAGATGTGGATAACTGTTGAATAAAAAGAGATCATCAATTGATTTTTGCAAAGGCCATAGAATGACAATTTGACAGTAATTTGGAGCACATCTTGAATGCACATAGCATGACTTTGAGACAGCAGCCTAGACAAAAAGGACACTGTCACCCAACGTCCTCTACCCCCTTCAATAAATACTAGTCTCTCTGCAGTTTTAAAATGCTACCTGCTATTGGGCAACCTCTGTGAATAATGATGAAGTTGGTTTTGTAATTTCTTTGCCTTGTTAAGGATGTGTTCAGACATAGCACATCCTATTTGCTGTCTAAAAGCTTGGGGATGGTCTATGCTAAGTGGAGAGAGGTGTACCTCCAAGCAGTGATACTTTCTGTGCCTCTTAGGCACCTCTCATAGGAGTAAATGGGATAGGCCAGATCACCTGGAGGTATGCCTGTCTCCTCATGATTTATAGAATAAGCCTAGCAGACTATCCAAACATAGAACTCTGACAATGCTAAATTTAAGTAGAAGGAGTCTGTTTCAGCCTCTGTGAGCTGGCAGATGAGTGGACTTATAGAAAAACTTCTCATATTCATCTTCTGCACTGACACAGAAATCAATTTTAATACAGTATAAAAATAAACATAGGATGGGAATGATTTGGCCAAACATACACCTTTGTACAAATGTCTGAACTAGTTGCTTGCTCTCTCTTTATAGCTGCTAATAGACAGAAATAAAAAATTTTGGGTTCCTGTTCTTAGGTGATATATTAATGCTAAAGTAGAAGTCTTAAACTAAAAGTCTTAAACTAGTTAGATAAATTGTGCCTTGCAAGTGTTCCCTTTTTCTTCATTTAGTTTACAAAGAGAGGATAGCATGAGATGTACAAAACATAAAATGAAAACAATAACATAAACAAAATAAACTACAAAAATTCAGCTTCATGCCTAACCTATTTTCTGACTCATTAAACTTATTGTTTCCAATTTTATTTTGTATTACAAATTCAAACTTTAAGTTGGCCACTTCTTGGGAAGGTGGTTATTGAAAGCACCTTTATAAACACTCTGTAGCTAGCACCTGATTGTAGGATTGAGGTGAGTCTAAATGATGCCAAGAAGGATACTACACTGATGGCACTGAAACCTGAAGGGTCTACATTCCTCTTCCATAGAAGCAGTGCCTTAAAAGTTGGGGCTTGAACTGTTATTTTAAAATAGCATGGCAGCATCTTAGGCATATAAAACACGTGCATATGTACGTGTATTTCTGTATGTGTGCACATAGGTGCATGCAGGGGTATGAATTGCCTATAAACTGGTCATCCTGGCATGTCTGCTTGTGGAAAGCAGGGTTGTGTGGTGGCCTGTCTGCCGCTGCAGTTAGCAGTCGACAAGTACTCTATACTAAACTTAAAAATTTCTATATTTGCAACTTATTATAAATATACAGAGTTTATATTAAAGCATTACACAAAAAGTACCTTAGATAGCAAGTATTTTGAATATTTTCTGGATTTTCAGAATTATATTTGACTACTAGCAACTCCATTTTCTACTATAACTGAACAGTCCCAGGTACAGTCCACTAGCATCACTGGAGACCTGAGGAGACTAGACTGAGTGACAGCAATTTTGATAGTCAGTGCAGAAGCTCTAATTGGAAGTGGTGGTTGGGAGAGAAAGCACAAATGCTTGGATGCCTGTACCAAATTAAAGGATATGGATGCAAACCATGATACGTCCTTTGCAATATGCCAGGTAGGAACCCAAGAGGCACTGCGGTTTGCTGGAGCAAGTACTCATTAAGTTTAATTAAAATCAGGGCTTGCCTTATGATATGCCGGGGACTCCAACACCACGTCAAAAGCATAACCCAACTGGGATGGGGTTAGGGCAAGGCTTATATGCTGCCTGGTGTAAAAACCTCTGGGAGAAACCAGTCTGGGGGTCATCACGGGCAGGTGCCCACATCACTGCAGTCTTCATGTCTGCAGAGGTAAGATGACACAAGCCAGAGCAGGCCTGAGTCACAAAGCACAACATGGCAATAATTTGACATGCTGGAGGGAATGGACACCATCCAGAGGGACTTTAACAGTCTTGAGAGGTGGGCCTATGTGAATCTCATGAGGTTCAACAAAGCAAAGCACAAGGTCCTACACCTGGGTCACAGCAATCCCAGACACACCTACAGGTTGGGCAGAGAAGTGATTGAGAGCAGCCTTCCAGAGAAAGACTTGGAGGTGATTGTTGATGAAAAACTCACCATGAGCCGGCAGTGTGCACTCGCAGCTCAGAAAGCTAACCACGTCCTGGGCTGCATCCAAAGGAGTGTGGCCAGAGGTTGAAGGAGGTGGCTCTCCCCCTCTACTCTGCTCTTGTGGGACCCCATCTGGAGTACTGCACACAGTTCTGGTGTCCCCAGCATAAGGATGTGGACCTGTTGGAGCAAGTCCAGAGGAGGGAACGAAGTTGATAAGAGAACTGGAGCAACTCCCCTACGAAGACAGACTGAGAAAGTTGGGGCTGTTCAGCCTGGAGAAGAGCAGGTTGCATGGAAACCTCATAGCAGCCTTCCAAGTATCTGAGGCTGGCCTACAGGAAAGCCGGAGAAGAGCTCTTCCTCAGGAACTGTAAGGGTAGTAGGACAAGGAGTAATAGTACAAACTGAAACAGGGGAAATCTAGGTTAGATAGACAGCAGAAATTCTTTACTGTGAGGGTGGTGAGACACTCTTAACAGGTTGCCCCGAAAGGCTGTGGGTGCCCCATTCCTGGAGGTGTTCAAAGCCAGCCTGGACGGAGCTTTGAGCAACCCGGTGTAATGGGGGGTGGCCCTGCCCATGGCAGGAGGGCTGGGACTAGATGATCTTTAAGCTCCCTTCCCACTCTTAAAATTTCATGATTCTGTCATCCTGTAACAACCCTCCGCCGCCCGCTGCCCGCCGGGACGATGCGGGCCCGCCCCGCGCCGGGGCTCGGGCAGGCGCAGCCGGCGGCCCCGCCCCCGCCGCGCCGCTTCCCCCGGTTCCCGCCCCCGCCGCCTTCCGTGCGGGGCTTCCGGCGGCGCCCGGCGCGGCGGCGGCACCGGCGGCCTGGGCGGCTCCGCCCTCCGGACGGGGTAGGGTGGCGGCGGCGGCGACGCCGCCGGGCGGGTGCGGGGGGGCCGCGGCGCCGGGCCTGGCAGAGCTCCCGTGTGGGGCCGGCCCTGCGCGGCGGGGGCTGGCGGCTGCGGGCGTGTGTATATATGTATGTATGTGTGTGTGTATGTATGTATATGTGTATGTATGTATGTATGTATGTATGTGCGTGCGTGCGTGCGTGCGTGCGTGTGTGTGTGTGTGCGTGTTCGCGCCCGCCCGGCGGGGTCTGGCGGGGCCCGGCCGCGCTGGTGCCCGCGCGGCGGGGAAGGGGCGCGGAGACAGCGGCGGCACCGGGCGGTCCCGCCTGCAGCTGCCCCGCCGCTGTCCCTGGGCCTCGGCGGGAGCTCCCCTAGGGGAAGGGAACTAGCCGTGTCGTCAGAGAGCGCGAGCGCCTAAGGGGTGGGAAGTGGTGGGGATGGGCTGGAGCAGGGAAGGAGGAACAGTGCTGGGAGCAGACAAAGCGGGCAGGGCTGGGCACGGGTTGTGCTCCTCTCCCCTGCGGATGTCCCGCCTGCGTGTTACACATTTACACCTCTACACAGTTGCCCGATCACAACACCACAGAAGGCAGGGTAGGAGCTGAATTAGAGATATTTTGTTCCTTCTTTTTTTTTTTTTTTTTCCCCCACCTACCTGCTTTGGGGTGCTTCACTTGTGGATTGTTATTTTTTACCAGTGCAGGCTGATGAATGGGTATCATTTGGACTTGAATGAATATGATTAGGACAAGGTGACACGTTTTTAAACTGCACCAGGGGAGGTTTAGGTTGGACATTAGGAAGAATTTCTTCAAAGAAAGGGTGATGAGATATTGGAGTAGGCTACCAGAGATGGTGCTGGAGTCACTGTCTGAGAAGGTGTTTAAGGAAAGAGTGGACGTGGCACTTAGTGCCATGGTCTAGTTGGCGTGGTGGTTTTAGGTCAAAGTTTGGACTCAATCAGAGGGCTTTTCCAACCTAATTGATTCTGTGACAGTGGGAGATAACAACTATGTGGCCTAATAGCTGTCATCAATGTGGTGAGGAAGCAGCTGACCAGCAAGTAAATGCTATACAGGGTCTAGAGGAAATGTCAAGAGAAGATTGAGAAGACAAATAAGACAAATGCACTCAAATTCCTTTTTAAAAGTAGTATTCAATGGGGACTTTTTTCTTTTAGTTTTTTGGCATGAAGAGGAGAGTTTCACCATAGCTGGAAGGGTAGTTGGTCGAAATGAAGTGGTATAATGCTGGTGACATTAGGCTTTGGATAGAAATGGCTACCTACTGAGAAGCAATTTCTTTTATCCGTGAAGACAGCCTTCAGAAGGCAGGATGGCCACCATGAGCATGTCATAGGTGCCGAAGGAACTTTTTTCTCCATTATATTGCAATTCTAAACCACGCAATGAGTCTGGTCCTAGCAGAAAGGCAGTCAGTGAAGTAGTGTGAAATTCTTCGGTTTTGTCTGTTTTGGTGCTCATGATGGCAACACAAGGAAGATTCTAGATAGGTGGAATTTGCCATATATTCCAAGTTTCTTCAAACTGCAAATTTATAAGTTAAAAATGTGTAAAATGGCTGGTTTTAGTGCCAGAATACATTATGTGAAGAAACATAGCAGGTAGGGCCCGAGTCTAAAGTATGCTGTAAGAGCTTATTAATTTTTAATTAATAATTGCTTCTAGTTTCAACAAATTGAATGTAGATGTTGGTATAATCTAGGTAATTAACAGCAAGAGATGCCAACCTGTGGTAAAAGTACTCTGTTTTAGACTGTAATGTAAGGATCCAGTATTCCCTCTGTGCATTAGTGTACAAAGATAATTAAGAGATTTCCCATTTAGCATCTTTTATGTAAGATGCATATATTGAAGTGCATTAATCTTTTTAGAGATAGTACAATCTATTGCTTTTGTCATTTATATGTTCTTTGTAATTTGTCAATATTGCTGTTTCTTTTATAGTCAAATGAAAGAAAACTCTGTTCAATACTCCCAAGTGTGAGATTAGCAAAACTCGTGTGTCATGTGAAAAGGGGAAATTTCCTCTACTCTTAGTGTGGGGAGAGTTCATCAGTGATTTATTAGTCTGTTAATGCCCAGAAAAGCTGAGACCCTCATGCCCAACCAGTGTGTCAGTGTCCTGTTATGGGGACTGTTCACTGAACAGTCTGTCTGAATCGGAGGGCAATTTGACTGCCCTTTTCAGGGGGCTAAGCCAACAGGGTAAGGGAGACCCCTCAGTGGGTCTTCACACTTTATTAGACTGTGTAACCCGCTGCCAGTGGCTGCCAACACCCATGAAGGACTCACGGTAACAGTTTATGGGAAAACGGTCTTACAAATAGAAAATTGTGACAGGTTAAGGTTCAAAGATTGCCAATGATAGTATCTGACTGCAAAAAACATTTTCAAAGCAATACACAGACAAGTTCTAGTCCCAGTAAAAGTATTCAGCGTGCACAGAGTGGTTCTTACACAACAGGGTTCCCTACGAGGGGAGAAGACAGGTTCAGCCTGTTGACTGATTCCAGCAGTTACAGTGGAGTCTTCCGTAACTTTTCCACCATTCTCAACTTACTTTTATACTATTTCTTTTTTTTTAGGTGGAGCTTGAGTGACTGTAGTCATAAATACCTTTATTACTGATTGGTGTAAAATTGTCTTACTTCATTTTTGAAGATACAGTCAAAAAAAATATAGAGTGCATGCCCAGTGGGCAGTGGTCATACTTGGAGGCGGGTAACTTTGGGATGGAGGTGTGCACTAATATTACAGTCAGGCTTTAATGAACCAAGTTCATCTGAGGAGAGAGATTTTGCCACAGTTGTTGGCTCAGCAGCAGGACATCTCCTACCTTCCTTGGTTGACAGGTGCTGTGCCGTTTGTCAGGTGCAAAGTACCATGTAGTTCCCCTCCCTGGAAGGATTTCCACAGAGCCTGGTTGTGGTGTCTTCACTCCACCCTCCGTTTCATCCTCCATAGCAGGTGCTTACTGTTGTATGGGGAATCATCGTGGAACTGCCAACTGCTTTCCATCCAGGGAGTAGCAGCTGTGTTTTACCCTGTAATTTCTGTACCATTAGAATTTCTGTTAGGATTTGATTATAACTTCTCAGTTTCCTCTAATTTTTATCCCCAGCCATCTTCCCACACTGGTGTAAACAGGAATTATTGCCTCTCTGGCTTTAAGAATCAAACCTGGTGTATACATGTTGTATATACAATATTTGCTTCTCTTGAAATAGTATGAACTCTTGTCTATCACGTGCTTTTCCAGGGATGGCTCAGGGATGAAATATGCCATCTTTTTTTTTTTTATATAAATTTATTATCTGTTACTTGTTACATTTTTACACAAATCCTGCATTAGTCTTAGAAAACTTTCTGTATGCATAGCATGAAGGGAAGAAAGGGTAGTCATGATAGAAAAAGGGAATTTGCCCATATAATTGAAATAGTTGTCAATTAAGTAATATTCTGGGTAGGAGATATTGTAAATAATGTGATGCACTGTAATGTATTTTGAAAGAAGGTAGCTTCTCTCTCTCTTAAAGTTTTATTCCAGGTCTAGTCCAGTGTGGTTTTCTGGAGTCCTGTCTGTCTTGTAAAACTAGAAGTAGCATTTCAGTGGCCCTTTGAGCTGATCTGACTTGGGGCCCTTGCAGTCTTATTGCCCCCTCGAGCCGGCACTGACTTCATGTTTTGGTTCAGGGAGAACAGACTTGCTTGCAGGAGTGTTTAGTGTCTGCCTGGGGAAGCCCCAGGACTCATCTGACTCCCCAGCAGTGCTGGCTGGAGAGGTGGCTGTGAAGCAGAGAGCGATAGGTCTGTGCAGCATGAGATGGGAGGGCAGAGCTCATGCAGCCCTGGAGAGAGGCTGGGAATCGGATCCAGCCTGGAAGTGCAAAATGGACATGTAGACATAGGAAAGCACCTCACAATGTTATTGTATGTTCATAACATATTGCTTTTTGTTTCTAATAAAACTGTTAGTGTCTTCTGTGCTAGTCTCTGGTGGCTGCTGAAGGTTCTGGTGTTTAATAGCAACATTTCAGTCAATTTAATGATATGAAAGAAACCAAATAAAAGAAGTAGAAGGCTGCTGCTTGGGAGGAGGATAAAAAGATGCATTTAAAAGAAACCTTTATTAATCTTCACTTTGGCATAATTATGCCTGTAAAAAGAAAATCAATAATATGCAACAGGCCAAGGACGCTGCCAGAGATTGGAAGGCATAGTTACATGGGCTAAACGGATCTCTTTAAAATAATCAAGCAGTTTGTGGGAGGGAGGAGTTTTCCACATAAAATTTGCATGTACATGAACTGCTCTGCTCCAGAGCTGTTTGTCTTGATGCTTTGCATAGATCTGAGTCTGCATTTTTATCTTTTTTTGCAAAGTTAAATCCTTTTAATTAGAAATCGGTTTGACCTGTGTTAGTTCCTGAAAAAATCTCTTTGTATCATCTGACCCTACTGATCTGTATTTAATGTAATTCTTTCACTAGCTTATTATCCTTTAACCTCTGGAGCAATTTTTCATTGGTCTTTTAACTCCACACAATCATTAATGCTTGTTTTAAAATGCCAGAAGAAGACTTCCTATTTGTATTGTAGTCCTAATGCTTACTTAATCCTTCTTTTAGAATAGTTTTCTCTTTCCTCTTACTTGTTATCTGTATTGTTCTTAACTCTTTAGAACTAATTTACTTCCACTTCTGTTATTTAAACTAATACATTTTTATGAAAGCTCTCTGTTCCTACTTACTTACTTTTGAGCCTGTTGACTAGTGCCAGCCAAAATTGATAAAGTTGTGTCAGCATCAAGGATATGAAATTTTTGCAGGTTTTATGAAATCATCAAGTTGCCAGAGTGAGAATGACCCACTCTGTTTCTGCTAATGGAAAATCTGCAGCATGATTTCAAGGTAACTGCTCTGTTAGATGTGGCTTAAAGTGGCCAGCTAGTTGATGTACAGCTCTGAACCACTCCACGATTATGCTGCTCTTGGATGAGCTGATAAGGAGCACAGCTGGGTTTTACAGCAGCACTGTGGGAGCTCTGGGCTGTGGCTAGAGGCAACCTGAGTTTGCAGTGCAGACACGAAGTTGTGTAGGTTGTGTATGTGAGATAAAGTGATTCCCACCTGATCTTGAAGTACCCCAGCTGAATGATTCTTGAAATTGAGATCTGGAAAGCCATAATTTCCATGGAGCAACCTTCAAATCATGTTAATCGGTGAAATTTTGAGTTAGAGTGTAGTGTATATGCTGATTTACCCATGATTCCAGGGCTTGATAGCAGTACATTTGTTGAAGTTTAATGTCTTTTGGCATATTTTGTATATAGATTTTTTAAGAAGGAAAAATCTAGAAGGAGAATGTATGTGTTATCTTTGCTTACATCAAAGCATCTCTGCTTTGAAAAAATAGCAGTTTTCAGTTTCAAGTTGTTTACTTTGGGGTTTTTTTTGTTTTGTTTTGTTTTGTTTTTAAGGAGGAGAGATTCGGGATTGTGCTGCTTTTTTCCCAGTGCCTTTTCTAAAAGGTGGTTCAGGTTCTCTGGGGGAAACAGACATTACTGGTTGTTGGCATTCCAGGGGAGCTTGAAGTAGATCCAGCACATTGTCTTATGCTCCCTTCTTCACTGAATTTCAGAAGTAGTTCATGTTGTTGACAGCTATGTCAACATGTGAAAAGGAAGGACAGGAACTAAACAAAAGGCAAATAATAGAAGAGTCAAGAAAGTGAGAAGTGAACACTTCTTTAGTAAATTTTCTTTCTGTGATAGGTAAGAGGGGCAAATAGTGCAGCCTGTCCTTATCTGTTACAGCGCCACCTTGTTGGAAACATTCAAAGAGAGCTGTTTGTACGTGTGTGTGTGTGTTTAAGTATGGGAAACAAGCAACTGACCCGAGAAACACAAATGGTGGATTTGTGTAGAGGCCTACAAAAGTCTCCGTTTGTTTAATTATCTACCCTACTTTAAGCTTATGCTTCCAAAAACTCTGAAGTGTGGTCTTGCTTGTACCCATGGCAAACACTGAATATGTGGTTTGTCTGCCTGGCAGTGTGAGGCATCATGTTAGTTGTTGTTTGAGCTGTCTTCTGCAATAGAAGAGTCGCGTCTGTTGGTTCAGAGATTACCACAGCATGTAATCCTCTGATAAACTAACTGGCAACTCCAGTACAGGCTGTTGAAGAAACATTTAATCTATTTTGAGACATGCTTAGTCATCCCTGTTTTGGCCTCTTAACAGGTTGCAGGCATTACTCCTTATTCTCTCCTATTAAAGCTGATGAACAAGGTAATCATAATCAGAAGGCCAGTTTGTGAGAAATGGTTTGTGTTACTGGAGGATGTGAATTCATAGCCCAAGTGTGTTGTGTACTGTCAGTGGAAACTGGAGAATACGTTCCACATTTTGTTGTGTGTTGGTAAACCTCACAGTTTACATCATGCAGGTATGGAGCAGCTGCTAAATATGGGACCAGCATATGTAAGAGGACCTTTATTAGTAGGGAATATGATACAGCCCTTCTGTGTCCCGTAGCCAACATTCAGCTATAAATGTTTCTTCACTGTGGTAAATAGAAAACTTGAGTGACTTACCTTGAATTTAGCTTTTTTTCATTGTTAAACGTATTTATTTGATAGTTTTACTTGTGTTGGTGTAGGCTGTGTAAAACACACTAGTATACTTAATTAATAGTATGTTTTGTGTTGATTTTTTTAACTAGCTTAACAGTATGCAGATCTAGTACATTTTATGTTTAGTGGAATTATTACTTAAGTGAAAAAATTTTCTCTCTTCAGAAGTAAAATGCTTTCTATGAGAACTTCTGATGCCAAGACTCTTTTGAAGACTTACTTTGTTGCATGGCTTAAAGGCAGATGATATTGTTAATGAATTCTGAGCATCCTTCAGGAGACTGGTGACCCTTCTATCATTGATGTATGCTGTCATGGACAACTTCAAATGGTAAAGATGGTATTTTTGTGAGTCTTTCTCAGATTAGTACTTTGATAGAGGAAGCAGCACGTTAAGTTTTTGGTTTAGATTAACGGCCCAAAGCTTGCTTTTTTGACTCTGAAAACCATTCACAATGCTTTTAAGAAAATGCTTTTCACAATGGTTTTAAGAAGCTGTATCTTCACAATGTGAAGCTCTGTCTTGGGATACTCTTTTACAATTGTTTATGGCAAGAGCCACATTTAATTTCATACTTGATTTCATTTCCCTAAGTCAGTGCAAGTTTTTTTTTTCTTATAAATCCCTGGAAATAATGCTTAATTTAACCATTAGTTTTTTTCTTGCTTGAGGGCAGGTTTTGGCTAATGTTTCTTCACACTATTCTCTTCTTTTAAACACAGTAAGTGGGAAGCCACACTTAGTAACCTCCAACTAAACAATTATCTTAAAATAAAATCTAATAGTTTGTTAGTATTTTAGTAGCAGTACTTTGTTTAAGAGGATATTAGAAAGAGCACAATTTGCTTTCTAAGAATGTTGTGTCTGCTCACTATGTTTATTCATTCTGTTTTATCAGCTCTTTTCCAAAACACCACAAGCAGTTAATGCACCTTATAAAGGACTCCTGACTTTTTGATTCTTCCTAAGTCAAATCTAGATGTCACCAGTGTTTCCCATGTTAACAGTTCTGAGCATGTTTTACTATATGTGCCTTCGGCGCCGAGCTAGGACAGCGACGAGAGGAGAAATGAACAGTCGGAGGGCGATTGAATCAAACACCCGAGCCTTACCTATCAATGTTGAAATAGTTCAGTATGCCAAAGAAGTGTTGGATTTCAGCTCTCACTATGGCAGTGAAAACAGCATGTCATATACCATGTGGAATTTAGCAGGTATTCCAAATGTGTACCCTAGTTCTGGTGACTTTACTCAGACTGCTGTCTTTCGAACTTACGGGACCTGGTGGGATCGTTGCCCCAGCGCTCGGCTGCCGTTCAAGAGGACACCATCCACCTTCTGTAGCCAAGACTATGTGGAACTTGCTTTTGAAGAACCAGTTTATCCCACTGCAGTGCACATTCTGGAAACCTATCATCCTGGAGCTGTAGTCAGGATTTTAGCATGCTCTGCAAATCCTTACTCTCAAAATCCACCAGCTGAAGTAAGGTAATTTTTTTCTTTCCTTCCTTATGCTTTCCTGTAGGATGTTAAATGCTACACACAGTGCTGTTTAATGAAGTTTACTTCCTAGTATTTATCTGTTTTGCATCCGACCCACTAACTAAAATAATTTACTTTATTTCTGCGTGTTTTTAAAACTGTGGTGACATGTTTTGATAACAACTTCAGAGATGTGGATGTTTTGTAGGAATTATTGCAGCTCCTAATATCAAATTTAATTTGTGTAATGATAGTTTTTGTGTTGGAATTTTTATGAGGAATAATTATTATGCCTGTACAGAAACGACTTTTGAAATGGCAGGTCTGAGTTCTTCCTCCAATAAGAAAAGCAAATTGTGTGAAAGAAGCTGAGGATTCACTGTTGCTGTATCACCCTGCTTCAAGTAGCCATAAACTTTCTTCTCTGCATGCTTTAGGTTGCGTGTATAGTATAATCAGGCACTGTAACTATTCATATGGAAATGAGACTAAAACCAGAAGCACAGAACAGTCAGACAAAAGGTGATGCCATTTGTCAGATCTTTATTTTTGTTCTGATCAAAGGGTGTGAGCTGCACTTTGTTTTTACACTCACTGCATAGGCTAAAAGAAGCTGATTTGATCCTGTTGGTTTTCCTCATAGTAGAGTCCTGATGAAATTTCAGTTGGGGGGTCAGGAAGATGGTGACCTGGGGAGTGGTAATATAGTAAAATAAAACACTTTGTATGAGGTGTGAAGCTCTTAGTGAGGAGGTGAGGAAATAGAAATGGAAGGAGAAAGAGAACAGGTCAAAGTACATAGTGGGCAAAAGCATTGGGAAAAGCTATCAGTATATGCAATCAAAGTACTCCATATCAGAAGAGATTAAATGATACCAAAGCTATAAAGAAAGGGAGAGCTGATAGAAGAAAATGTATGCTGTAGAAAATAGTATGCCAGCAAATACTCTATTATGTTGAAATGCACACTTTGGTGGCATAACCAGTATTAGCTTGGATGTCGGGTGTTTTTTCCTGCCTTGCCTTTTACAGATGCAGCTAAAAAGCATACTTATAGGTCTAACTTAGTATCCCTTGCTTCCTAATACTAGGCCATTGATGTTCATTCGAAAATTCTTGGGAAATTGAGTGTTATGTATTCAAAATTCCCAATTAGTATCTTTTGTATGATTCTGTCATATACTGTTCTTAAGAGCAGTTGTTTGTTTTACAAGTTTCTAGTGAGAATATTCTGTACAGCTCAAAAACATGAATTCAAGGAACAGTGATGAGTGAAACTAGTAATAATAGGCCACCTAACTTCAGAAGAATGAGTGTGTTTGGCACTGTAACACAGAACTTATTTATAGAATGATATGTGATGAAGGCAGCTTTTAAGACTTTCAAGTTTAGAACCTAGTGTGAAATAACTTTTGGGCAATTACTCTGTGAACATTCTTTTTACTTTTTTATTTTATGATGTAGATTTTTTACTTCTTTATGATGTAGCACAGAACTTATGTAGAGATTATTTCCGTAACTTGATAATATTGCATTAGGGTAATTGTAACATAGGGTGCTTCAGGGCACCACAAGGATATAGTTCTGATTGATAAGCTAATGCTATTTTATGTCTGTTTAGGTTTAGGTTCTTAAAATAGTACACCTCGGTAAAGACCGAGAAGTGTTGGAGGAAAGCTCAAGAAATGTTAACTGAAGGAGCTACTTAGTGAGGTGCATTAAAAAAAAAAAAAGAGAAAATTGTTCAGAGAGATAAAAGGAGATGGAAGTGAAAATACTAATATAAAACTTTTGGATATGCGCTTTATGACTCCTCTTGAGGTGTGATCAGTGAGAACTCAGACTCCCTTCTTCATGATAAAAGATGAAGCTTCTGTAGGACCCTGCTTTTTAATTTGTAGGCAAGAATACCTTCTGTCCTGCCTGCATAGTTTAACAACATTTCTGGTTAGAAAAAGGTTGTCTCAGGGATCCTTGGAACCAGTTCTCTGTGCTGCCTCTTCAGTACTTGTTAGTCTTGATGCGAGAGAAGTGTTAGAGGGACTTCTTTTTTTTCTTTTGGCTTACCTTCCCTCAGCAGGACTTGTCTGTTCAGGGCTGCACATTTGGTTTGTCTCCTTTCTTCTAAAGGAGACAAACATGTCTTATACATAGTGTCTTGAAGGGAAGATGAAGGGACCTTTTCTCCACATGAGGTATGCAATATTTTTTCTCTGTTCATTTGCTCACCTTTATGAGGGGAATCTGAGAAGTTGCAAGGGCGCGGTCTGTTTTCTGCTTCAGTTCTTGGTCCCTTGTTCTCACTTCCAAAAGTTCTCTGAGATGTCAGCTAAGAATTATTTTTTTTGAAGATGGAATGCTGCCGTAATCTCAGATGATTCCTTGTTTAACTGATGTTTTGGTCTTGAAGAACTGGCATACTATTTTCTTCTGTTAAAAAAGGCCATGTCCTACTTACTCAAAAGGCACTTAGAACCTTGTTTTCCTCTTCTGACTCTTTTGATACTCATTTTTAAATCGCCTTATTACCAAAAAACCTTCCAGTGCTGCTTTGTTTTATCAGCTGACTACGGGTGTGTTTCTGAACACCGGTGTAGAAAGGGCAGGTGTAGTGGGTTGACCCTGGCCAGATGCCAGGTACCCACTAAAGCCACTCTGTCACTCTCCTCTGCAACTGGACAGTGGAGAGAAAAAAAAACAGCTAAGGATTCATGAGTTAAGAGCTGGGAGAGGTCACTTACTGATTATCTTCACAGGCAAAACAGATTAAAAGTGGGGATATTACTTAAATTTATTACTAACAGGATCAGAGCAAAAGAGTGAGAAGTAAAATAATCTGAAAAACACCTTCCCCCCCACCCCTCCTTCCTTCCATGTCTTCCCTCCTCCCCCCCAGTGGTGCCAGAGGATGGGGAATGGGGGTTACAGTCCACCATGGGCTGCACCACGAGCTGCAGCGGCCTCAGCTCTGGCATCTGGTGCACCCCCCATCCCTCCTTCTGCACTGACCTTGGTATCTGCATTGTTGTTCCCATATTCTCACTCTGCTCTTCCCTGGCTGGAATTTTCCTCTGCACAGCAACCTTCAGTTCTTAAATATGTTATCACAGAGGTGTTACTCCTGAGTGGCGCTGCAGGAAGCCCGTTCTGGTGCCAGCGGGCATTGGCTCCACGGGACAGGGGAAGTTTCTAGCAGCTTCTAACAGAAGCCACTCCTGTAGCGCCCTCGCTACCAAAACCCCGCCACAGAAACCCACTACAGCAGGTCATTAGGAAGGTTCTTTTTCACCAGTTCCTGCTTTGATATAAAAAGAAGGCCAAATTAATGGTGGACTCTATGTTGAGAGGAAAACATTTGAGATTTGCTTAAATGTTTAGTGGATTATACTAGTCCAGTTTAGTAATCTTTTTTCTCTTTGTTTAATATTTAAAACATCAGCTCATCCAAGACTTTTCTGTGTGCAAAAGCTTGCAGCCTACAAGAGGCTCTGTAAGGAGCTGGTGTACCGGAATACTTGCTCAAGAGGATTTTATATATTCTTGTTGAAAAATGGCTAACACCCACATGGTTGGCCCATGTGTTCACTTTATGCTTCAGTTGCAAGGAAGAATGACTCATGCAGGTGTTCAGAAAGAGGTCTTTGGTTGTGTTTCTTTGTTGCTGGTGCACTGAATACTGCTATCACAGCTCTGTATGATGCTGGCTCAGGTGAACTTTATTCAGAGTGTTTATAGAGATGGAGTCAGACCTTCATGGATGGGAATAAGCATGTATTTTTCAGAGGGCATGTAATTGTTTCTAAATGATCCTAATACTTAAAACATGACAGGTAATTTGAAGTTTTTTCATTATGGTTTAACCAGCATCCAGCTGAGAATTTTCTGTCCTCTCATATTTTTGGCTGCTTTAGAGACAGAAGGCACTACATCACTCTCCTTCACATAAACCAATTTTTAAAATTCATAAATGTCAGAGAAACTGCTGTTTTAACACATGGAGACCTTTTGCACTTTTCTTTTGTACCACTCACACCTTGATTGGTGAGAAGTGTTTGGTAATTCCTTAAACTATACTAACATTCCATGTACAAATTTGTTACATGAATTATCAGAGTGCAGAAAGCCTAAGAAAAAAATAGTAGTGTGAGATTGAGGGAATATTGTAATATAAAATCTCAGTTTTTATGTGGGGAAGAAATCAATCCCTATTTTTGATTGTGTTGTGTTATGATTACCACTAATGTGGCCTTGATTTTATACTGTGGTGCACATTCTGCATGCTTACAGTTTGGTGACAACGATGAGTTGTCACCAGACTTCAGCCAGTGGAAGAGGCAGAGCTCTACAGGTGAAACCTTCTTATCAAAGCACACTCATTGCAACATCTTTGATCAGTTGTTACTGTATATCTGCAAGAGGTGATGACAGACGATGTGCTACCTGCAATCATTTGATGCTGCTTGATTTTTTGAGAGCTACCTAATTAATTTGGTACAGGGAAAGGGCTAGATTCCTTTGTCTTCTTTAACATTATTTATTGAGGTTCAATTTCTCTTTGGTTTGAGTTAAATAGTTCATTGAGCACCTTAAGTTTGGAACAAATGCAGGCAACCTTATTAGAGAAGCTGATTTTGGTATGTACCCTCAAACCAGGATTGACTGTAAAAATGCCTTTCTTATGAAAGATTTTTAAATGGGTAACCATAAAAAAAGAATGCTCCAGAACAGAAGACATGTGATTCTTACTGAAGCCTCTTGGAAATTTAGACTTTTTTGATCCCACTGTGAGTTCTTCAATCCCATTCAGATTGTGTGCAGCCCATTAAGTATCACGCTGGTGATTCTAGATGAAGAGATCACTTCCAGTTGCAGTAGTGGGTGTGTTGAGTATACCTACACTTGGGAAGAATCTACCAGCCCTGACTCAGAGTGATTGCTGTTGCTTGTTCTTGTGTGCAGTGCCACCAAGGCAGAGAAGAACATCAAATCAACCTGATTGACTTGAGGTTTTCCAGATAAACCAAGAGCTAACTCCTTTAAAGTTAGATTGGTGGGCTGTTGATGAAAAGAAGAATATGACAAGGACAGTGGAAAATTGTCACTGGTTTTGTTGTTCATCAGCATTTGGTATGTAATGTGGAATTTCACAAGACTGTAAAGTCATCCTACATGTCTTTCATTTTCTCTAGTTTATTACAAAGACTGGAAAACAGATACTGCTTGCTGAAGTTGGTTATTGAACTCCAGTTTGGTGAACCTAGATCTCCAGATGCATTATTTTTTTTCCAGAGCTCCACTACTGCTAGATAGTCCTCTCTTCAGGGTACCAAAGGGAAATTCAGTAACTGAGACCCATTCTGTTAGAAGCTGATGGTCCAGCATTTGCTAAATTAGTGAAAAAATAGCCTTGAGTTTCCCTAAGGATGGCTTGAGTAGGTACCTGGAAGTGTCTAAGCAAAATTTCAGATGGTGATCTGGATGTGTTCAAGAAACATCACATGTGCATTGCTGACATTAAGTATTTGCTTAGAGAATTGACCTATGTGAGAGGGTGTGACAGTGGGACGTCTGTTATTTTACCATGAGTTGGCATTAATTTCATAAATTAATGAAAGCTTTTCTCGTGACTAAGTCTGTCTTATGAAAACTGTTAATTTTAGGGTAGAATTGTCCACTCTCCTGCATAAGTACTTTCTGATGTGCCACGTGTTCATGTCTTGCATGTTTGTTTTTAGTTCATGACTATTTTTTTGACATAAGACTTCTGGAAGCCTCTCATTGTACTGTAAGGTGCTTAGAGAGCAACTTGATATAGGTTAGGAAAATTTATCTGTGCATACCTGAAAATGTCAGTTGTGAAATGGAAGTTTCAACCAATATGGATTAATTTCCCTATTTTTTTCCTAATTAATTTTCCTAGTAACAAATATCAAACTTCTGCACCTTATATCATGTGCAATGTTTTAATGAAAGTCCACTTTGCTTTCTGTCATGATGGAAAAAGTTTAAGCAATTTGTTCTGCAAATAAAGCATGTTTGATTTTATTTTATTTTTTTAATTGATATTCCTCTCCACTCCCCCACCTTGCCCCTGCATGGAATCTGGTAAGAAAAGCCAAGATGCTGAGATACTGGGGAGCAGATAGAGTACTTCTGAGATGCATGTGCCAGGACAAGTAGTCTGAGAGAAATTTTTGAAGCTGGGACTAGGGTGATCAAAAAGAGATGGAATATGGAGTAAGATGTGGAAGTGTGTAGATGGGTATCGAGGTAAGCATACTGTCAGAGAGAGTAGCAGCAGTGACTGCTAGAGGCTTCCTTCTTTAGGAATTAACTAGACTTGAGGGAGGAAAAACATGGGTACCAGTGACTGAAGGATTTCCATTCACTGGATGAGGACTCATGCAGATATAAAGAGCACGTTTCTGTTTTCAGGCCTTTTGGCAAGTTTGGAAGAGCTGAAGACCTAAGGAATGTAAGACTTGATTCTTCCAGATTACTGAGTTGGAGACAGGTTTCTCTGTCACTTACAGGAGGAAATCTGAGGTCTGTGTGTGCAAGTAAAGATGTATGTACAGTAATTTTATGCATGCCCTGAACCTCCTGTCACTGGACCAAAGAGGAGAAAAACTTCTCAGTTTTTCAGTTTGGAAATTCTAGCGTTTTTTGTAAAGAACCCTTTAAAAAAGGACTTGAAGATTCTACTTTCTTTGCTAATTTGACAGTGAACTACTTTTAAAAGGAATATTTTGCTTGTCTAGACAGGTAAACAAAGTAAAGTTTAGATTATTTTTTTAGTAACTTGCAATACTGTAATTTAGACAGGCATGATGTTAAAGAGCGAGCTGTGGGGTTTGGGGTTTTTTTGTTTTGTTTTGTGGAAAATAAGAGAGGTCAGATGACTGTATGTTGGGGTTACATGGCAAGACTGTTGCTTGTATACTTAGACTAACATGCCATCATTGTGAAGACATCTGTAATCCATTTGTTATGATTATCTTACCTGTGAGATGTTAGAAAAACTTGTGCACCAGTAACGGTAACAAGTGTGTGACCATGAGTCTACAGCTTGTTTTGTTATTTAACAATGCAGAAAAAACATGCTAAGGTCATGAGTTAGTGTGCCCTGTTAAATTCATCCTTAGGATATTTATAAAATCTAGGGAAAACATAAATTTTGTTGTCTTTTTAACCGTCTTTCTCACTTGTTAAATACTTCTGACAGAAGAAGCTGCCCTCTTACTGTGTTCAGGAATTGCTTTAGTAACTTTGATTTTAATCCCTATACTGTATGTGTAATTTTTTTTTTCACAGATGGGAAATACTTTGGTCTGAGGCACCTACAAAGGTGAATGGTCCTCAGGCTCGGCAGTTCACACCTTGTATCAAACAGATAAACTTTCCTACAAACTTAATCCGACTGGAAGTGAACAGCTCTCTTCTGGACTATTACACTGAATTGGATGCAGTAGTGCTACATGGTGTGAAAGAGAGACCTGTGCTTTCACTAAAGACTTCAATGATTGATATGAATGATATAGATGAAGATGAGGATGAAGAAAAGTATGGCTGTGGAATGGACACCCTTAATAAACAGTTCAGCATCGTTACCCTCAGGGAATGGCCGACTAACGGATATTTTGATAAACTGCCTTATGAGGTAAGAAAAGAATGTTTATACTCAATCATTGTCTTGATCATTAAGGGTGCAAAGGTCCTTTACAGGGTACTGGTCGAGATTGGTTACAGTTCCTTGCGAATCCCTGTGAATTCCTTGTGAATTTCCTGCAGTTATTGTATAGGTATGCCTGAATTATGTAAGTCTATCTACTTCCATGGATGGATGTTAGGTATTTGCATAGTTACTGCAGCAGTTATTCTTGCCTTGAATTTCCAGCTCTTGAACTTGGAAGCTTCTAGCAGTTTTCCAATAGTTTTTAGTCCTCGTGCTTGACAAACAAAATATACGAAAGAGATACGAAAAGGTTGAATCAACATCTGAAAGTGGAAATAGTTTTTAAGAGGCTAAAAGTTTGTTTTCCTGTTCTTTCTTGTACAAAACTTACAGAACTTTGTTCTAGGGACTGCCATTATGTTTTCGTTTTATGAAATAAGATTCTTCCAGCCAGCTAAGTTTTGAATTGTGGTGCAGGTAAAATGTCTTATAGATGGACTTCTGTACACTGTCTTGTTTCAATGCTTGCTACTTTTTGTTCTATCATTAGCACAGAAAACAGTTATGAATAAACTCCTTTCAGATCCCCTGGAAGCATGGCAGTTGTGATTGTGCTCAGAGTCAGTAGATAAATATTTTCTTTCCTGTAATTTCCAGTATAATGAGATTGTGGAGTATGATTACTGAATACTGTGTGCAGGCCAGGCCATTCTCAGTGGGATGTAGCTGTTTATGGAGGCTGGTACCCTGGTTAGTGTAAGAATTGAGAGACAAAACAATTATCTTCACCTCTCCTGAAATAAACTGTTTGTGCATGGTGGAAAGGAGCCTCTACTTGCCAGTCAAACCTCTCTCTGGGCTTGGGCAGAGACAAGTTTGTTCCTGCTCTTCAGTGTGCTGCAGTGTGCCAAAAGCAGCAAGTGTTTATTTACTGTGGTAGCTCATCCAGTGCTCAGCGTGCTCCTCACTCGAACTAGACTTGCTTTTGAAAGTGAAGGGAGTGTGCTGAGATGGCTCTGATGATTGAAGGGCACTTACAGAAATATCTGTTCAAATCAAATACTGTTTTGGTTTTATGACATCTTTTGTCTCTAAGTACCCCAGTTTGAGACATGAAGACCATGGTTGAGTGACCACGTGTCCTAGTAACCTACAGAAGTTTACTGTGCTTGTAAAGAGGAAAGAGAAGGGAAGAGAATGTAACAACTCTTATCTTTCTTCTCTTGAAACCAAACTTGAGTTTTGTTTGGGTCTTTTTTGTTGTTGCTGCAGTGGAATAATAAATGAGGATACTAACTTCATCCTGAGTTAGCTCTAGTGGTGGTTTGGTTTTGATTTTTTTCCCTAGAGCCAGTGTATTATTTAATATATTTTACTGTTGGTGCTTGAATATCAGTACTGAAGTAAAAAAAGTACTTTGCATAACTGTTTGCAAATATGTTGGTTTTAGTAATTCAAAGAAATTAATTGTAGATAAAACTTCATTTAAATATAGGATTTTTTCTTGTTTGAAACGGCTGGATAAATTGATTTGTAGTATAGTAGAATACCAGAGAGATGAATCAATCTCTTTACTGTTTCATGTGATCACAGAATCATTAAGCTTGAAAAAGACTTCTAAGATCGTCAAATCCAACTATAAATGGTTGATTGTACATATTAAAATTTTAATTTAGGAAATGTTTGTGTAGTCTTGTTACTCTTATGAACTTCTGTCTTCATGTACTTTTTTGTATTTTTCTGCTTTCCTGTTTGTCTACCAGCTTCCTTTTTTTATCCATTTTTAACATGTTTGGTTCATGAATAAGTTTATATGGTCTATCAATATCAAGAACATTTTTTTTTCTTCTGCCTTGATTTAAAGAAACTGAAAATATGGGTGGAATATTTGTCAGAAAACTAGAAAAGACTGTTTCTGGATTGGTTTTGTGACAGCAGTAATCCCAGTCTACCTCTTTCTAGTCCAGCTGGAAGGTTTGGGCATCAGAAAACCAAAAATGTTGTACTTTGTAGTGTGACAGTTTTTTATCATATTGGATATGGGAACAATGCTCTGCATGGTGTCTTCAAGACTGACAAGTGTCAGAGTTTTCTGGGAACTGTTCGAACTGTGTAAGAATGAAGTAAGGCAACTGCTGTCTCCTTCCAGTTTTCATTTATACAGTATATGAAAAATTGTATCTCTTTGTAAGGGCATATTGATTGTCAATGTGTAGCTGTCCTAAGTCTTCATACATATGCCTATTCTTTATTTGAGTTGTTTTGAGGCTTTTTCATACTACTCTCTGTAATTCACAAAACACACAGGCTGAGTGGGTTGTGCTAAGTAGGCAGCAGTTCCTCCAGTCTTTGTTTTGCCTTTGTTGTCTTTCTGAAACTTCCATAGACTATCCTTTCATAGACTGTGATGTTCCTCAAAATGGCATTAGGAATGGCTTGATGCACTGTGAGCTCAAAAATCATTGTAAGAATTCTAGAGAAACATTATGGACTGTTCCTGCCAAAAAGCTGAGAAAAATGCTTGACTCATAGGCACTGACTTCTGTAGAAAAAAGTGTGAACTCTTGGATGACCTAGGTGAGAGAATTTTTCTTCCCTGATCATGAATGGTGTTAACCAGCCCTAAATAGCTGTGAAGTACTTGTACTATCTATCATCTCCTCTCCAGAACTACCTTAAAATTGAGAAAGAATTTTATAGGAGACACTTCATGTCCTTGTCTTTCTTCTCAGTTCTTTGACTAACTTGTGCAGCATGTAAAGTGGAAGGAGTATGGCCTTAGTCTTAGTTGGCTTTGCAGAAATGCTTGAGACCTGAAGGCCTGAACAAATTCAAAGCCTTTGGGAAAGGTGAAGAATACCTGCCACAGCATACATCTTGTGCAGTTTGGGACTCACCAAGATGTGCCAAGTACCAAACCCCCACCTTTTGTTCTCCAGAGGAGAGTCAGGAGAAATCCTGCATGCTGAAGTCCAAAATATATTTTTTATATAAATGTTGATATAAAAAGATACAAATGACATCTTAGTCATTCCTTGAAGCTAATTTTTCCAACAGCTGCCTGTAAGATTTATGAGCTGTTTGTGTCTGCTGGGGAAGTGAATTTCACTGTTAAATGAGGACTTGGCACCTCTGTTCTGCGAAATGGGTCCCAAAAGTAAGATCTGCATCCCTTAAATGGTACTTAGGTAGACGAATCAGAGCAATAAGCAAGAGCATTTTTAAGTGCAATACACTTTTTTCCCTCAACAATAAACTTCTTGCATCTTTCCGGAACAAACTGTTGTAGACTTCCAAGATTTTATGCCTTTCTTTGCAAAGGGAAATTCATGAGGTTCTTATAAGTTGTCCTAACAGCTGATGACCATATGTCACAAGATTCCTTTCAGCTGATAGCCAATATACTGCCAGTTGCTGTAGCAGATTAGACTGACTAGTGGCACATGGAGAAGATCCCTCCAACTTTAGTCTTCCTGGAGTTGCAGTTTTTTGATTGTGCAATCTGCCAGTAAAATCCATTTCTGTTCTTTGGATCAAGAAGGATCTTAAAACTTTTACAGCCTTCCACTGCTGAAAGGATCAGAGCCTGTGGCCTGGTGATGTAAAATCGACTCCACCAAAGCATGTTATGTGAGTAGAATAAAGAAAAAAGAGACTTAAATGGTTGTGTTTTGTGAAACAGTTGCAAGATCCACTTTTCAGGTGTTCACGTGCAGTATTGAATGTGCATGCATTTGCTGATGCAAGCCATACGATTGTGGAACCAGGGTTGGGTTTTCTTAAACTATGTTGAGAAAGTGCAAAAGCTCTAGAATACCATCTTCTCCTTCCTGCCTTTTCCTCTTTGTGCACATATCCTTTGTCCTTTATCTGAGCATGTTTTAGTATCAATTCTGATTGGTGTCCAAGCTGTTGTAGCAGCTCTGGCTGCAGAATGAAAAAATTGCAAGTCATTCATTTGCGTGCTTCTGAATGAGTGGTGTGCATAAATCTGTGTATTTTTGTATTGTAAAATCATTTCATCTTCACGTTGGAGAACTGAAAAAGGAAATTTGTAGAAAGTGCAGATATTGTACATCTGACCATCATCCAGGCATTCTTTTCTGACCAAGTCAAGTTCTGCATTATTGTGCTCTAGCCACAGAAAGTATTTTATTAGGTACAAATGGTTGTTGCTTTTATTCAGCAAAAAAGCTTTAAAATGCTAGAGAAGCTTTTGGTTCAGTAAGTGTTATTAGGAACTACACCATCAGTAAAATTTTACTCTGTGTACTGAAGAGTGGAGATCCTCTCTTAGCTTTTAAGCAGCTTTGCAATAGGTAAGATGTCATTTTTTTTCCCATGTTATATTTTTAACTGATCATTCAAAAAATATGCATATATGTGAGATGCTGCAATCAGGGACTATGGCGATGATAAAACACACATGGGTTGGGTATGAATCAGGATCCTTTCTGTGCTTAGCACACAATGATTTTGTTTACTGCTGTTTGTTGAATTGTTGTGGATAATTATGATTTGGAAACCTCCAGTTCTTGGAGGTTCTCACTGTAGTGGCCATTGATCTCACCAGATGTTTAAAGCTGGCCTGTGCCATGTTTGCCCTGGAAATGGGAGAGAAAGTACTTTTGTACTTTAAGTCCATCATAGCCTGAAAAGGCAATCAGTGTTGTATAAATTATGTTTTGTGTTCCTTTTTATACTTCCTTTTGTTGTTTTTCCAATAAACTTTGTTTTTATTGATTGATTTGATAAGAAATTGTGAAATGATAATGATTGTCATATTTTTTCATAAAGGCAGAGTAAAAACTCTTTGTAAGAAACTGCATTATGAAATTAGTTTTCAAAGCAGATAGTCAGTTCTGTAGCATTCTTGGAATTGCCATAAACACAGCCTAGTACAGTACAGCCTATCATGTCACATACTCATGGTATCAAATTGTATGTTATGCTAGGATACACATACATAAAAATCAGATTTCTGACAGACACCAGACTCCAGGCTAATGGTGATTAATGGTTATTAGCCTGCACATTTGGAACTTGTTACCCTTTTTTAATCAAGAGCCAGAAAAAGAGCTCTTTATAATGTAGTGTCATAGTAGTGATATTTCATTGTATGTTTTCATTCTAGATGTTATGAAGTAGCAAAATTTCAGTAAAAAATAAAGACAGATTTTTTTTTTTCTGATTGAGACCTTTTTGTGTGGTGAGAGTTCTCATCTCACATGTGGAAAGATTGCAACAATCCTATATATTATGAAATACTCATTGAAGTCGTTAGTTAGTGTAAAGGGACATTGTTGAGGCATTTATAGTTTCATTCACCATTATCTGTACTGCTCGGAACTTACAAAATGACTTTTTTCTCATTGAAAAAAATTTGTGTTACTTTGCCTTTGTCAGACATTATTATGTCACATTAATTGTAGACATAAATTCAGCTAACTGTGCAGCCTTTGCTGAGCTTTCAGCTCTAGAAATCTTAGTATGTAACACAGGAGAAAAGTCTGAGGGAAAAGGCAGTAATAAAATAGATATTTAGGTGGCTTACAGAGTGTGGAATGGCTGAAAGGTTGCAAAATAGTTTGAAGCTGTCTTTCAGAATATTGAAAATTATTTTAAGTGAATTGATGATCTTAGAAAAATAGGTATATGTTTAAGTATCTGCTGTTCAGAATGATGAACAAAACTGTGTTAAGCAGCTTTAAAGCTTAAGTATGGGACTGAGCCAAGGAAAAATCAAGATACTAACTTGGGATTATATCTATGTTAGCTCCTAGTTATTTTGGTCTTTCTCAGATTCCAAAATGTCAACAACCTAAATGTCAGTTGGGTGCAAACTTTGTTGATTATCATATATTAACTGCAGTGCATTTATATATTACTGTTACATTGAAATGGCTCTGCAGGTCCTCTGCATCAATTTGAGTCTTAGTTCCAGATACCTGCAGAAACAAAAAACCTAGGCTGTTTTTAGGGGAAAGGAAGAGCAAGGAGAAGGGAAGAGGGGAGGCTGGAAATCGAGCGTGAGAGAAACTGAAGTATATCAAACACTTTATTTTGGCATTGGAGTTGAAGTTAAATTTTTTAAGAGTCGTAGATCATGTTTGAAATCCAAATGCTAAATCTGGAGCTGAGTAGGAAGTAACATTTTCCATTTTGCAGGAAGTTGAATTGTTTTCTTATTTCTTCTCTTCCAAAAATGAAGCAGGGAGGAGGGGAGGTGGAAGGTAGCTGCATCATAAACTAGTACACTGGAAGTACAATCTGTTTGGATCTCACGAAAAGCTCCATTTTTGTTTTATGTCAAGCATTTTATTCTGATTTTTGGCGGATTTGTTTTATGAATCCTTCTAAAACGTTAAAATGAAACATGTTGGTATTTTGAAAGGACTAAAGGATTTTCTGCAGTTTAAGTTGATTTGCGGGTGGTTTTGTTTTTTTAATTTACACTGATTCATTTCAACAAGTTATTGTTTCCCACTCTGCTTGAAAACAGTCAATTTTACTTATATAACTTGAGTGCAGGTACTTATATCTGTTAGAGACAGCCCTGATAAAGTAGACATTAATTTTTAGATTTCATTTTTCAAGTCCATTTTCTCTCATTTCCTAAGTTAAAGGAGATTTTTTTTTTTGTGGGGGGGTGGGTGTTGTTATTTCCTGAAGTGAGTATTTATGTCTCTCTGTGTGTTGATTTTTCTTTAGAAAGGAAAACAGAGTGTGATAAGAGAGGAGGGATATTTCTTAGTTTCTGAGTGTGAGATAAGTCATTACAAAAACATTTATAGTGATGCTAGTCAGAAGGGCTGGTGATTATTCTGAAACTCAGATGATTCAACTGATACAGATAAAAATGGGGTTTTGCCTTTCAGATTTGACTCTAGCGTAGAAGAAAAATGCTCTCAGTGTATTACAGCAAGGAAGAGATTATGTTGTAAAAGAAGATATGAATATGTTAAATTTTTTACCTGGTTGCGTAATTCAGAGAGGATATAAAATAGAAGACAAAACACTGATTTTTTAAATCAGGGAGAAGAGGAATAAATCTGAAATCAGTTCAAAGTGTGGGGAAACTGGGACATGGTATGGTTTTTCCATATACTTTGCAAATATGCTCCCATCTGAAAAACCAAATCCAGAGAAGAAAGAGGATGCCAGTTCTGTGTTCTGATCAAGGGCAGGGCAGATACTGTGAAAGGAAATATGTAAACATAGTGTTTACATATATATCACTGTTTAAATTAGCATGGGTAAAAAAACTTTTAATTTGAAAGCTTCCTGTCACTTTCATATGCTGATTTGCTTTTTCCTTTCTTGTTTAGTATGTTGTCAAATTGAAAAGGCAGTGCAGTCCTATTTAATAGTTAATCAATGATTTTTTTGAAAAGTTACTTTTAACTAAAAGGTTTTACTTTTCTTTGAAGTTAGAACGTCTTTTCTTATTACTTTACAGTTTTCCCTTAACACCTCAAGTGCTATATGACCACCTGTGACTTTTTTTTCTGTTTTTAATATAGCTCATCCAGTTGATTTTGAGTCACCTTACAGTACCAGACCTGTGTAGACTAGCACAAACTTGTAAGCTACTCTATCAACATTGCTGTGATCCTCTACAGTACATTCATCTCAGTTTACAACCTTACTGGGCAAGGATTAATGACACATCTCTGGAATACCTACAGTCCCGCTGCACTCTCATCCAATGGCTGAATTTATCTTGGACTGGAAACAGGGGAGCCATCTCTGTTTCTGGATTTAGCAGGTCAGTGTTAAATGTACAGAAGTGTTTTGACAAACTCTGTTTGCAGAGCTGCTGTACAGTAGTTTCACTGAGTATTTGAAACCTTATTAGAAGACAAATTATTTACTATAAAGGGGGGGATTGTTATGATGTAGAAAAAGACATCAATTAAAACAGTAATAGATACTGAACGCAGCAGCAGAAGTCTGTTTCAGTATGTAGGGTCTGCGTGTTCCAAGCTGGTTGTGACTGAAAGGCTTCTTCCAGGAGTAGCAGTGTTTTGCTTTCTTCTGGGCTTCTAAAACGCTCTACTAAAACTGAGCTGTCAGAAATCCATCTCAAGAGGAAAACGTTTGTGATTGTTCTTTGTACAGATGAGTCATCAGTAGGACTGTATTAGAACAGCTGTAGTAGTAAACTGATTGCGTGCTTGCATGGTATGAGCCAAGTAATCACTAGAGTCCAATGTAAATGCAAATATTTTCATAAAAATGATTTAAAACATTAGTCCTCTTGGAAAACAGGGGGGTTGCATGTGCATATTCTGTTGAGTTGAAAATATGACTGCTGTAGGTCATTAAAATAGCAAATTTGCAGGGATTCTTCTCTGTATAACAGCCGTGTTCTCTGCTTTCTTTAAGATATCATTTCTTGCTTCTTTGCTCATTAGCATTAGTTAAACAGCTTCTATCAATGCATTTCATTTAAGCAAAAATGGCCCCTTCAACTAAGGGGTAATCAGCAATGTCAGGTGAAAGCAGAAATGGACTGATAAGAAACAGACGTGTTTAATATATCTGAAAAAGTTGTCTTAACTTGTCTGAATAAAAAGATTAAATCGAGTATGCAGACATTTTCTTTCCTTTTGTGCCTGAGTGCCTTACCTGAGGAAGTAAAATATTTTTAAGAAATACTTTGTCAAGATGAGAATGTTGCTTCTGTTTTTCCTGACCTTCCAGTATAATCCAAGAAACCTATGCTCTTTTGTGTTGATAGAAAACGCAAATAAGCGTCAGCTAGTTGTTGAATGGGGTACAAACATTTCTTCTAAATTTGGATTTCATATTAGATACATTATGCAGAGGATAAATATGCAAGCTTTAATTGAGAATTCAACTCTGAAATCATGAAGTGCTTGCTTTCTGATGCTTGGCTATTAAGTCTGTCTTCTGAAAACGTATGTGCATCTTCGTGGCAGCCTTTTTTCATTTTCATGAATTTGGTTTTTTTAACAGAGTACTGCTAAAGATTTTTGTAGTCTCGAAAATAATTATTGCCAAATTTAGAGAATTATAAACTGTATAGTTCTGGTATTTCTGACTTCCAGTTAGTTGAAAATAGCTTTATTGCTAATTACTTTTTTTTTTGCTTCAATGCTTAACTAATAGTGGCACTTATGTGTATTCAGCATTTCTAAAATAATACATATTCATTATTTGACTATTAATAATCTGTGAATAAACATGTTCAGTTTATATTTGTTATAAGGGATTATATTTATTTGTAACAAGGGGGGAAATGTTTTTAGACATTGATGCAATTCTGAAGTTATCTGCAGTTTTAGGAAAAAGTATTTCTTGGAAGAGGTCCATGCAGTCTGGGAATGGGACATGCAGTTCAATTGTAAATTTCTGAAGAAAAGTTATAAGCTACATAATTTTCATGTCTAAATTCTGCTTATAATTTTCCCTTCTGAAACAAAACTTTTCTTATGTAACTAGGTCTGGTTTTGTATATTTTCTTTTTTCTATTGCAGAAATAATTTTACAACTCTTTGTTCTGTAAAAGTGTCTTTTCTAGTAAAATTTCCCAACACAAGTTTTTCTTTTGACATTCTTCATCAGCATATTTGTCAAATTTTCTGGCCTTCAGGAGAGGAAAATTTGCTACTCATTTGCTATGAAAGTACCTAGTAATAGAGGAATCTTACTAGAATAAGACTTGCTTTTCAAAAGTGTTAAGGTAACTTTTGTCAAAAAAGTAGCTTCCTGGTAAGAGATACTGTTCCTTGGCAGATAAATCTGTCAATAAATGGCGGTTCTATTGCCCTGGCTGTCATTAAGATACAACCACCTTGGGGATATTACAACATCCAGGACACATAACCATGAATTCCCACAATTTTTCCTTTTGTCCAAAACCAGGACATCTATACTTCTGTGGTTTTGTCAGCATTTGGTGTTACAATTGGCACTGTTGAATTAAAAACTTTACAGTTTGTTATGATTTCTGCAAGTCAGGACACGTTTAAATGCTACTCTTGCTCAAATCTTATTTTGGAAAATATCTTTCAAAAACTTTTTTATCTGTAATTTCTTATGACAGTCTTAAAAGTAGTAGCTTGTATAAATTTGTGTGTTGCTTTAAAATGTTCATATATGCATGAAATTATTGAAAATATATATTTTCTTATAAAATGTATTGAAGTGGAAAGTTTTTTAAAGAGTAATTTTAAAAAATGTGACTGAAGCAAATACTGTATTATCATGAGAAGACAGAATGCTTCAGGCGTATGAACATCCTGAGGCAAAGCTGAAGGTATTTTAACTTATTGATAACATCTACTCCTTAGGGCTAAAAATTACTGTCATAAATTTTTCACTTTGGCATATAATATAAATTAACTAAACTTTATATTAGATTGAAATAAAGTGTACCAAAAAGTGAAAGACAAATGAAATGAGTATCTGAGCAGTCTCAGGAGTCTGGAATGCAAAATGACTGGGATTAAGGAAAGATTTCACAGCAATCATTACATAAGCAGCTCTGCACTTCTCTTGGCTTTAAAGGTGTGGTGGATCTCTTCATGCCAGGTGGGAATATCAGCGTGGGAGGGTAAGACCTATGTAAGAAGAGTGAGACAAGTCAAACTGGAGGTGTACTAAATATCGAAATATTGAATAAATACTCTGAGGTTTAAATAGCTGAAGGACAGTGACAGTTTAAAAACAAGAATTCTGTATGCAGATTTCTTTGGATCACTGATAATGCCATTAACTTGTTTAAATTCTTCTGCTTTAAGTATCTGAGGTATTAAGATTTTTATTTACATCTGACATTTTATACTGTGAAAATGAATTAATAGTGTTTTATTTTCAGGTTAGTGGTGCAGTGTTTGCATGTCAAGCACATCCAGGAATATTTCTTCAACAATTTTGTTGTTCATGTTTGAAGGCTTTAGTCGCTTTTAGTAGAAGTGTAGTTTGACAATGTTTAGCTTGGCGAGGCTTTGCTACAAATCAGACAAGCAGGAAGGTCAGAGAAATTACTGAAATATGCAGCAAATAGTCACAGAAAATAGGAGTAATGTGGCTTTACAGGGATTCTCAATTTAAAAATCATGTCTTATCTCTTGCTTTAGTTTCCACAGGTTTTTGGTAAAACTAGGGTTGCTGTAACTGACATTAAGTAATAATGTTTGTTTTGCATTTTTTTCTTGAAATAGTTTAATCTGTGTTGAGAAAAACACAAGATCAGGTACTCAATATTCTTCCTACTTGCATGCAATGTTTTAGAATTTGGTTACCAAAAAGAATGTGTAATATGTGCTAGAATGGAAAATATCATTGTAACAATTAGAATAGCTTAGAGAAAGGGAAGGTGACTTAATTTTGATCATCTTACTAAGTCTCACTCTCAAGCATGCATACTTGCATGCACCAAGACAACCGAGACGTGTCCAAATCAATTTGTGTAGCATGTGGTCTCGCCATCCTATGCTGCTTCTGTCCTTCATCTCCTAATTTGTGTGTCCTGAGAAACTGCTCATACATACATTCAAGGATCTTCATGACCTGCTAATCTGACTTCCACCAACACACAGCACTGCACCAGCCCTTGTAATGCCATTTGTTCTTTCTCATGCTTCTGCACCTCTATGTACCCAGCTGTTCTCCGCTCATACCAATCTTAACACTTTTGCTACAATTATCTGTACTAAATGCTGCTGCTGTCATGTAACACAGCAGCCTTGAAAGGAAAAACATCACTGTGAATATAAAAATATCTGAACATGTTTTTAAGAAGCATATTAAAATGTAATTCTACAAACCATTGTATTAAATGCAAGACTGTAACTGCAAGACAGGAAGTCCTCTGCTGAGTTTGTGCAAGTAATCGTATAGATAGAACTACCGTGAGAAGGAAAAGACCTCAGGATCTTAGAAGTGAAATGAGAAAGAATAAAATCCAAGTGGGTTCTTGACATTTTTCTTGTCTGGTGGCAGGCTCTGGAAATAGGGGACCTGAGTGGCTGGAGGGAGCATGCAATTGGCTTGAAGCAAACCAAAATGGATCTTTTCAGGAAATACTGATTCTAGCAGGCCAATACCAAGGAAGGCCAGGCAAATGGGGCAATGTTATATCTGTTAAGTAATGGAGGTAACATCCCTGATGTGGATGCTAGTATAAGGTAACACTACAAAGGAAAGTGCTAAAGAAAAAAAACCAGTGTATCCAACCCTATGTTGTTCACAAATGGAAGTTGCTTCCCCTCTCCACCCTGCCCATTGGATAACAGATTCAAATGTATGTCAATGAGTATAAAATTAGTACTGAAAATTTCAATTGAAAATAGATTTGGTAAAATCAGCATGATTGACAACTGTTGTGATAATTGTGTTTAAGAAGGATGAGTAGATGAAAGAGAACTGGACTGTGATCCCTGCTTGCTGTAGAGTTTTCAGTAATTTTGAACTAGGGGATATAGAGTAAGTGGGGATCATTAAGCTAACACTCAACTATAGGTTTTGGATCCAGTGCAGTTCCATCAGAAACCATTGGAGCAAACATGGTGTCTTAAGCACCCTTGTAAGCATATGTCTGAAGGTATTTTGAGAATTTTGTTTGAGAAGTCTTATGTTCTGACATGAACATACCTTAGATTTTAATTTTGGATCATGAGATATGTTTATGATACAGACATGAATTACAAGATTAGAAGTTTTTAGCTGACTAAGCGATCCTGATAGGTTTAGCATCACCATGAGCAAATATCATCCTAACTGCTAATAGGTATATTTGATGTTTCAGAAGAACTTCACTAGGACCAACTCTCTTCCCAAAAGCTGAAGGAGTTGAAAATGAGAAGCAGTTCTTGAGACCAGGAAGAAGGTGATGGAAAGTGAGATTGCTTTTTTTTTTTTTATTAGAAACAGCACAAAAAACTCTGAACAAAAAGAACCACTCCCTCCCCCCCAAAAAACCTGCAAAACCAAAAAAAACAAACCAAAACCCAAACCCAAAAATATCTTAGAAAAAAAAACCAAAACCCCCAAAACTGAACAACCAAAAAACTTGAAACACTGCGGTCTAGAATGAGGATAAACTTTGAGGGAAAGACCTAATCCAGTAAAAGAAATGTACATGTTCACATTATTTTAGATTGTTTAGTTATATTTTAGAACAAATACGAAGGCATGAAGAGAAATCACTTGAGAAATTGTGTGTATAAAGTATTGATAATGAAAGCAAAACTTAAAGGGATGGACGACTGCAGAACAGAGGAGAGACTGAAATCAGGCACTGGTCAGTCTTCAGTGATAAAGGAGAGATATGTGAAGAAATTTTGATTTGGGTAGAAGGTACTTTTTTGGATGTTGTTTGTTTTCAAATTAGCTAAGTCGGAGCCAGTCGTCCGGAGTCTGTTAAGTCTAAGAAGTACGAAGACCATGCCACATTTGTTTTGAAAGCATGAGAACTTGTATTCTACCTTGCCATATGGCTCTACATGGAGATCCATGTAGAAAGACGTAAGCAAAAGCCTCAGTTCTGAGCAGTCTGTTAAGTGCAAACAAAAATGAGGGTGTCTCCATTGTTTAGAGAACTCTGCAGTTCTGCCTAGTTCTCTGTCCTGTGCTGTCTGGTGACTTCCTCAGGTTCCTCCTCTGTTTCTGTTCATCTCTTTTCTACATGCCTCTCTGCTCATTCTTGTGCCCTGCTGTATGTCCCTTATCCCCCTTGTGTTTCTCTTTAATGTCTCCTAAATAACCTTCTCCAAAAGGGCAGCAAAGCCATGAAGGGCAATGCTCGTTGCTGTTACTGTGTTTGCTGTCTGCCTGTGTGTTTCAAGTGTAATGAGTTTAAATAAAACATTATGAGGATAATAACTCCTCAAGCTGGTGAGCCTGGAGTTCTTCTCCAAGTCTAGGAGGTTAACTGAGCATTTCCCTGACTTGGTAATATTAACTTTTAATAGTCCTAGAAAGAGAAAAGCATTGATCTGTACTAATATTTATAGCAGCCAAACCCTGTTAAATTATGTGGCAGTTAAACTAACATCCATTATTGTAATGGTGTAATTCATAAAATATTTATTCATTACCAGATTAAAAGCTAGATGTATAATAAGTGGCAACTGACAAAGTTTTATGGAAAATATTGCCATTCAAACAAACGTGATAATTTGTTGATGAAAGAAGCTGTGTGAATGTATTGTTAAAGCACTCATTAAATAGAGGAATTGGCTAATTGGTAATCAGCAATGTATCCGTATATCTCTACTCTGATTTCCATCCTGCATTTCTCCATGACAGTGTTGAACTTTATTGCTAGTCAGAAAATAGCAGCTTAATGTTTAAATACCCAATGTTAATTGTTGTGAATTGTCATGTCACTTCAGCTCTGATATTCCCATAGGAAGGCTTATCAGTCTAGGCCAATTCACTGTATCCAGTATGGAAACAGCAAATAAGTGCTTGGTGTTTGATTAAACTGATTTTACAGGCTAAAATAGATTCTGCAGAGGGGCTTCAAAGTTAGGCAAAAATAGCGGAGGAGTAAATTTGGATACATGGCAGAACTCCTGTGGCTCTGGGGCTTATGTCTCCCCTTTCATGTCTTAGATCCTCTCCTTGTTTCTCTTCACATAGGCTCATAGAAATGTTGGATGTTAGGGACCTCTCAGGGTTGTCTAGTCCAGGCCCCCACTTGAGGTACCAGTGTCCCCAGTGCTAGATCAGGTCAGTCAAGGTTTCAGGTGACTCTTGGAAACAAACATCCAGGGCTGGAGTTGCCACCCTGGAATCTCTCCCTCTGTGTTGCATAGGATCTGCATAGTCAAACTAAGGCTATGTAATATGCAAGATGAAAGGAATAAAGAAGGACGATGATGAATGAGAAGTACGACTTGAGTGAGTAATGAAAAAACAAGGAGAAGGTTTGAAAACTTGGATCTTGAAAGATGGATTTCAAGTCCTACGCTACTGTTAGTGTCATTGAGGAATGCCTCCCTGAATGTGTCTGCTTCTAAGGCCAGCAGTTTCAGCAGGAGCAGATGCTTGGGAAGGCTAATAGCTCTTTAGTTGTAGCAATAGTAGTTTTTGTCCAAACAGAAGCCTTGTTTCTGCTGTATCAGTTAAACCCAAGAAGTAACTTTGTGGCGGAAGTATCAGGACCTGAATCTGCTTTGTCTGCATGAAGGTTTTTGTAGGATAGAACTGGTAATAGAGCAGGTCAGAATATTTGCTGAGAGAAACTAATTCGTGCTCTTTCACAAGTAGATCCATTATTCTACGAAGTCACATGCAAAACTCGTTGCAGCCTGTATTTTAAGAAGTTAGATTTTTTTCTACTGGAGAAACCATAAAAATACAACAAAGACATGGCAAATGTGTAGGGGGTTTTATCCTATTAAATATCAAACTTACAAGCTCAGTGATTGATTTACAGTTTGAAGGTTATCTTTGCAATAAAAAGGGACTTAAGCTTGTGACATAAGCTTGTGTATTTTTAGTTAAAGCTGGGATTAGACATAATAGAGCTTGAGTTTCTGACACAAGATCTCTGACAGGAAGTGTAATTCATGTAGAGACCATCAAAGTTTCTAAATTTTGGATCTTTAGTCATCTGATATCCTGATTTTTTATAATTCTAATGAAAGTAAAGTGAAATAGTTCTCAGGAATTTCTGTGTTCTAGAACAGCTACCAAATATTCATTTTGACTTACTCGTTAATGAAAGGAATGAGGTTTTTTTTCCTGAAAGTCTTGAAACTGCTTGGTTTAACCACATTTTTACACTTGAAGATTTGTCTTGGATAAATATGAAATTATTGGGGGAAACTTGGAGGCCATTGTCAAAATTGGCCTTGGACAGTCTAGAAGCATTTCAGACATTATCAGTGCTGTACTTTGGTACATTGTCTCAGAGTAAATGCTAAGAACAAAGCATGTTCCAACTTTCTAAACAAAACAGAATTGTTAAGACTAATGGCTTTTCTTTGTTGAAAGGAATTATTTCCTGATTTACATGTTTCAGATTTTGACAGTATTCAGACTCTCACCTGAAAGTATGTTTATTTTTCACTTAAAATGTGTTATTTTACAGGTTCTTGAAAGTTTGTGGCTCTGAACTAGTACGTCTTGAATTGTCTTGTGGCCATTTCCTCAATGAAGCGTGCTTGGAGGTCATCACTGAAATGTGTCCAAATCTTCAGGAATTAAATCTCTCATCATGTGATAAAATACCACCTCAGGCTTTCAACCATATAGCCAAAGTGGGGAGCCTAAAGCGTCTCATTCTCTACAGAACGAAAGTGGAGGTAGGAACAAGTATTTTTAACCTTTGCAATAAATATTTTCAGTCCCGGTAAGGTAAAGTTGTGTATTTTTTTCAATACTGAAGAATTCAGTTAGGTCTAGCAAGGTATCTGATGGTGATTTGGTAACACAAGGTAGTCAGATTAAAGGATAGCCTGTCTTGAATGATTGGCATTTGCTGTGGCTATGCCACAGTCACCATGAAGCCAGTGCCCCTCATTAACTTCTTACTTTGTGGTAGTTGCTCTGAAGCAGTTGTTATTTTCTTCAGACTAAAAAACAAATTGGTGAGCCATGCTTTTAAGTGCATTTTGTATAGAGCTGAGTTAGTGCCTTGGGTGTATCTGTTCTGTTTCTACATCATTAATCTTTCTGTAAATCTTGGATAAATCTCCTTTATTTCGTTTTGACCGTTGGGTCTAATTTACAAGGCTTTCTCAGATCCAGGGAAGATCATTGTATCAAAGGTAATGATTGTATAATTTTATTATTTTCTACTGTTGATTGATCAGAATCTTCTTGATTCTACTCAGGTAACTTCTAAAGTTTGAGACTTCATGCTTGTAATAGCGCAGTAGCTGAGATATACTCTGAAGTGATTGGTAACTCATTTCTCCTCTATCGCTTTGCTGAACAGAGCTTGAAATTAGATTGAATGTAGGTGGTAAAGATTTCCTGACTTTGAAGCCCTTAAATTGTGAAGATTCATTTCTGCCTTTCATGTGTATGGACATGCATCTGCTTGTAGCTGCCAAGAACATTCATTCATAATCAAGTTTTCTTAAGATTGTGCTTCCATTTTATACATAAGTGTAAACAAAAGGCACTGTTCCTAACAAACCGTGGAAGAGAATTTCTAGAAATTTAAATAGGTAAATTAGAGAGCATGCTTTTGTGTTACTTGCTAATGTGAAGCCACTTAACAATATACATTGTGCATCTCAGATAGAAAAGTAAACTGGAGAGAATGAAGATGTGGAATAGGATTTGAATTAGAGCATTAGAGTTACAAAAACCACAGGTTTGTAGAAATAACATCACCTTTCTCAGCATTAGCTTCTCTTAATGCAAGTCTTTGGATTTCTACACAAAATAGGCTGCCATTCCTTCTGTACTCTTCAGCTGGTACAGAGATGCTTGGTAGTAAGTGGTGGCTCTATACAAAACAGGATAGACTGATCAAGCATGCTGTGAAGTGAGTAAGACTTCTATAAAACTTGTCAAAGCGCTGTAATATAGTTGTGTTCCTGATTTTTGTGAAATTTCTACTACTATCTTCATTGCTGGAGCTTTTAAAGAGCAAACAAAGAAACAATGCTAATAATTAGTCAAGAGCTTGGCTCAATTGTATTTTTGCCAACTGGATCTGATCAGTGAAAAGAATCTAAAGCTGTGAATCCACAAAGGAAAACTCTTAAATGATAACAAGTATATATTTATTGAGAGAAAGTAAGTAAGAAGGTGAGAAGAACAGAGCTGATACAGTCCTCTGTTAAAGTTCTATCTCAAAATCCAAGAAGAAGAAACCAAAAGAAAAATCTGTTCATTTCATTTAGCCTGTTTTCCTAAATAATTCAGTGGCTTGCTTTTTTTCTTAAACCAAATAATAACCACCAAATTTTCGTTTGTTAGAGCACATCTGGGTAAATAGTACAACTTTTTCTTTTGGCTGTGAATTTGGACATGTGTTTAAATAACATTCTCCATCCTTTTTGTCAGTATGTGATAAAACTGTTCCTGGTTTTGCATTATGCTTTATAAAAAGTACAGAATGAACATTTTAATAAAAGAAATCGTATTTCTTCCATATACACTCCCAAGTACCTGCCCAGGTACAGGATTTCCTTGCTCAGTCTAAGTCATGTGGTAGTCTTTCCTTTTTTTTCGCTTGGCTTTCAATGCTAAAAAAGAAGAGGAAAAAAATTCTTTCAACATCTAAATTTAAAGTATTTGTTGTACTTTTTCCATTTATATGATTACTATGACACTAACAGATAAATTCTAAGAAAACGCTCTCAGAAAATTGACTACTGTAATGGTTTTTGTGTTAGGTACATAGATTTTGAGGACAGTGAAAATGTAATAAAAGTGGTAACGTTTGTCATCTGAGCAATTGTTATTACAGTTTCTTGTTATTTTAGCTGTTTCCTTTGAATAGGTTTTGTTTTTAAAGGTGTTGCCATTGTCTCTGTAATCAAAGCTTCAATTTTTAAGTGTCTGTTTTTAATGTTATGGGCAATGCAGGTGTTCTGCTACTTATTGCACTGCCACTTTGGAAGATGGCTGTGTGATCTGGAGAAGGTTATGTTCTTTGGTCCTAACCCTACTGATTCTTAAGGCCATGTATAATGTTATTTCCTTGACTTATTGAGAGCACGTTTGTGTGTGTAAAATTGTTTTCAAACCTCTGAGTTGAAAATTCTAATGCCTCTGAATTATTCCAACCTCTCTGTTAGAAGAGGGAAAGCCCAGCGACCTTCAGTAACTTTCCAGTAACTAAAAAAAAATGGCCTGCATTGCTATAGTCCTCCCCACAAAATGCAGCTCACTTTTCCAGTACTATAAGTTCACTTTTAAAAGGTTTAATTCTTAAAGATTGTTTGATAATGTGTATGTTTGAAATAATTTGTGACTTCCTCTGAGAAACTAATCTCAACATTTTATAAATGTAATTTCTGTGCACTCAAGACCACTATTATACTTGTGGGGTTTTTGTGCTGGTGGTTTTGGTATCTACTGATGCATAGTGTTTATTCACTGAGAGTGTATTCACAGCATAATTTAAGCGCTTATTGGCATTGATACATTTGAAGAATACAATGAACAATGGAAATATTATTGTATATACAGTAACTGGCAATGCACATCTTTTTGCTTTAAGCATGAATATTATCATGATTTAATGCTTATCATGAAGTATTCAATCCATATAAATAATTCAGCCAAAATTTTATTTTAAAGAAATGGAATCCACAATTACAGTAGGAGAACTTGTCAGTCTCCTTATTGCTGGATGTAAATTGTAACATAAGATTACATATTATAAAGAATCAGAATATCATGCAACATTAAATATATAAAGAAAAAGTTTTTACAGTTTGTATTGCAATTATATTTAAAATACAAAACAAACTAAATTTAAAGCTAATTGCAGTGGGCAAAGGACTTTTTTTTTTTCACATATTTTTAAGCAGATGTTGTATTTATAAATTTTATCTCTGATACCTTTGACCAAAAGCAAATTTGGAACTTGGGCAGCTGTGAGAAAAGACACTGGAAATCTTGGATACCAAAAAGAAGCATAAGAATCTTAGCAGTAAATGTAATAGCTCTTATTTTCTTATGCCATGAGCAGTAACAGAGTTAATGCTGCCATAAAATTGTTCTACAGAGTTTTCAGAAATAACCTGTTACGGGTCATGTTATACTTTTGAGAGCTGTTGTCTGAGGATTTTCAGTTTGGACAAAATTCCTTTGGCTTGGGTATAAATCTTTAGGATTAAGAATTGCGAGCAAATAGTGGGGAAAAAAGGTGAAAGCCTCTAGCTGGAATGTGGATTTTTGGACATAGGTTGAGCTGGTGACAAATAATTGTGCAATAAAGCACCTCAATGATGCTTTCTGATTTCATGTTGGGCTCATAGGATGGAATTCTGTCATTTGAGCTTGTAATGTGAAGAGTGAGGGGAAAGAATGAAGGTGTAAAACAAATTTACAGACATAAGGGAGGACATAATTTGACCAAATGAAGCAAAACCAAAATACAGTAATTGAATTAACTACAGAGACTATTACTTTCATTTAATTAATTCAGTAATTGTCATGTTGCTGTGTCTCAGTCCCTGCTGTATCCCTGGCACTGCCAAGTAGCTGTAGAGAACAAAAAGGTGCCCCTGTACATCCTGAATCCCAGCTTGCAAATTACACTGCACCTGTTTGTGAGGAAGCAAGTGTTCTGACTTTTGAAAGACTACACCTGCACTCAGTAATAAAGTTCATTCGACCTTCATTTCCATATACTCTCATTCTTCTCTTACCTGATGCTGATGTAGTGTTCATATTGAATCTGTTTTTAAACCTGTGTCATGAAGTTTTGGAGGCAAAAGTTTTATCACTGTCCAGTTCTTCATCTCAAAAATAGTTCAATAATCCAAGTGCATTAGGGGGAGATGGGGAGCTTATTTTTAGCAAATACATTCCAATTCTCTCCCTTTTGTTATTATATCTTCTGGGGTGATAGCTGATGGATGCTTGAGGGAGAATAGACTTCCTATTCTAATGCCAGCTTTTACTGTATAGGAAAATGATTTTGCTGCCATATTTATTTTGAGTCTATAAATGAAAATGGTCTGCGTTAGTGTCAGAAGGCATCACTCAAATATGCTTTGATTGTGGTAATAAAGGGCAGGCTAGAGGGTTATCCCCTTCTGCAGACGTCAGCTGAGAAGTCATGAAAGGGATTGGCTCCTACATCTGTTGACAGCTTTTTTCAGTCAGGTTGGAGACACCAGCTGACCTGGAGCAAGGTGATCTGGGATAAACAGTCTCCAGAAGTTCTTTTCCACACTCGGCTCTTCTGTGATTCTGTGACTTCGTGCTGATGGCACTAATTGTGGACTTAACCCATGAGCTTTGTTTTCCTAATGTGTGACCAGGACAACTGCCACACTTTTTCCATCAATAAAATTTGTATAGTAAACTGGTGGTTTTGTAGCTGTGGTATCAGGATAGATACACAGAAGGCTGAGATGCTCTGACATGTATGGTACTATATAGGATACTGTACATTGGGGGGTGTGTAAGGAAACCAGACTTAAAGAAGGGAGGAAGCAGTCTTTAATGAGACCCTAAGATTCTTTTATCTAAGCTTTCACTTCAATGAAAAATTTGAAGAAAAAATTACAGAAGAATAAGAGTCTTGTAAAAGATTTAGGCTCTTGTTTCACTGAAGGGCTGGAAGAATTCCCAGCTTATGTCATACACAGTTCTGAGAAAGGGGAAAAACAGCCTGTTGTTTGTCTCCAGAAAAAAAGTAAGAAATTTAAAAGTAGCTTTTCAGATTTGTCTATAGAAAGAAAGTTTATTAAAAGGTGCAGCCTATTTCTTCCCTAACCCAACCCCAAAGTAAAACTTTGTTGTTTTTCTTAAGCTTTTCCTTTAATCTTTCAGAGTCACACTGTGGTACACTTGTTTTCATGCCTTGTATGATAGTGCAGCCATTACGTGACAGTTATATTATAGTGCATCATTTGTATTTTTCAAACCCTTTTTATTTTTTTTTAATCTCTGAGTACTCGACAATGAAACTGCAGTGAGTAAATAGTCAAATATTCAAAGTGCATCTTTCACAGGTGAGTCACATCTGCCAGACAGAAGGGTTTTCTGTTTGAACAGATACTGAGCTCAGGCTATCTGTTGGATGCTTTCCTTTCGTACTAACATTAGAAATGATTTACACTTCTTGCTGTATCATGAATGTAAAAAATCCTGAAAAAAGCCAAGTAAGCTTCCGTCTCGCCAAATGTATTTCTCTGGCACCAGTATTTGGTTTCTCTGCTGATGGGTTGTCTGTTCAAACCAACAATGCTTTTGCATCATCTAAGTCAAAACATACGTGTGATGGCCAAGATCTTTACAAAGACAGGTAAGATACAGTTTAGTCCAGTATCAGCTATTTAGTTGAACTATACACAACAGGTAACTGTCTTCCAGGCTGGCATGTGTTACAGAGTAGAGGGCTTTGATGTTTGAGCAGTCCTGTCACCTGTCTTGTGTGGAGTAAATTAGGATTTCAAACAGTAATCTCATCTCTTGTCCAAGGCATGATCAACTCTGTCCTTTGTGACACACATTTTTCTGACCTGTTCATAAAGATTGCAGAGAACCTGCAGTCAGTCTTCCCTTTTTCTGAGGTTTAGGACTAACTACGATGCCCTAAAATATTTCTGAAATCTGCTCTGTAATGTTGGGTTTAGCAACACTATTCATATCCTTCTGATCAATTCAACATCAGTCTTCTCTCTGAAAGCAACTTCTGCACTGTATGTTTTCCTCATCTAAAAACGTCTTTCCTGGGAATGGAGGATAGGACAGACGATTTTATTTGCCCCCTTTGAACTCTTCCTGTTGTCTTGCCATCTTACAAAAATTAAGTATTTTAGTAGGTTTTGTTTTGGCTTGGATGGCAAAAGAAATGTAGACCACTGAAGCCATGACTCCACGAAGAAAAAGTAAATCTTAAGTTTGTTTACGGAGTGGTTTTTTGTTTTGTTTTGGTGTATTGTTAATCATCTACTCTTTTCTCAATCTCTATAAAAGGGAGCAGGTGCGAAGCTAAACTTTACTTTTGGTTCAGAGAAAACTCAAAAAATCTCCAAACTATACATGTCTTGGCTGATAGGCTCAAGAATGTTGTTAGATGGATAGTCTTTGATTTGACTGTCTCTGCTTGGCTGAGAAAGTGAAATTAGACTCCAGGTTAAAGCTTGCTGATACAGAATTTAGGTGGCCTCAGCTCCTCTTGTGAAGCACTCTAACATTTGAAGTTTGGCCTGTGCTACAGCTTCAGGATGGGATGATTGCCTTGCTCTTTTCCTTTGCTTGAATAGGAGTGTTATGGCTCATGTTGTATTGCAAGTCAGAGAGATGAATTGTACAGACAGATGGCTTGAAACAGACAGGTTATTACAATGATAGTCCTTCTATATGTAGTGCATATGGATTCTGTGAGCTGCCATTCTCTCCTGCTATTTTCTTGTCTTTTGCCACCTGGATTCTCAGTTGACTGAGGCACAGCTAGGCATGCACAAAGGTTTTTTTCTTCTTACATGACATATGCAAAGCCCACCTCAGTTACAGAAGAACAGGCACTGCATCTGAAAGAAGTCTGGTTTGCTGTGTGTGGGCATGTATGCACCCCAGAAGAGGAATTAATATAGCCAGTATAATTAATGTTGAGTATGTAGTTGTTTACTCTTGGGCTTGACTTGGCATGATTTGTGATGGTATGACATGATATTCTACCAAGCTCCTTTCTATTACCCAGATTTCTAGTGCGTTTTTTAAAGTTTTTTGGGTTTTTTAAATAATAGTTTAAAATAATACTTTAGGTGTTACAGGTTGTGAAAAGACCTTTGAAAATGTGGGCTCAGTGCACGTCAGTACAGGAAGGACTGTCTTAAATAGAGAGGGACGAAAAAGGTACTCTGAGAGATGCATCACATTCCTTTTGAAGTTAACATAAGGAGCTCAGTTATCTATCAAGATAACTATGAATACTAGTCTTCCTATCTATTTTACCCTTTCTGAAGAAGTATGGAATTGATCTCACACCCTACAAGCTGTTCAGAGTGACTGTTCACTTTTGTACTATTTGTGTCAATTAAAGAAAGAGATCGCTGGTTCCTGTCCTTTCAGGCCAGTGTGTAAATTCCAGTCTGGAAACCATTACTAAAAAGCTTGGTGGAATGCAGCAAGGTACTCAGCTTTCCTGTGGAGTCATCTGAATACTTGCAGAAACCCTGTTTAGAACTGTGTGTGCAGTCAGAGACTGCTTTTTTTATCTCCAATATTTAGGGTTTGGAGAGAGGGATTTGGGGATTTTGCTTTTAATTTGTGCACCTGAGTAGGTTCTAAAGCTCGTAGCTTTCACTGAGTTAAATAGTAAAGACTGTGTGTCATTCTCTTTGAGTTAGTCGTTTATTCATGTTTAGTGATCCAAATGAAACATTTGCTTAGTTAGTGTGTAATTTAAAATGAATTGGATATTTACACATTTATGAGCTTTAAGATGTTCTTAATAATGTCTTTAATAGTGACTTTTCAATGCTCTTGTGTTCCATTCCCTAGCTACCTTTTCCTTTAAAAACATGAATGAAAGTTAAGCAAGCAAGCAAGTGAATAGTGACTTTGTAAGACTTCTACCAAGATATATGTGAGGAAGGCTTACTCTTAGCATCTACTTTTAGGCTGCCTTTAGGAAATCAAATCTTGGAAGGCCAAGTTGGAATCGAGATTCCATACCTGTCAAGTGTTGAGTGTTTATAATTGCTCCCCGGAGACACCTAAATTAGATGTCTGAAATGGTATCTGTGAATACCCTGTGTCCCTGTTCTGTGTCCCTGTTCTGTGTCTGCCAGTCTTTCTGTGCAAGGAATCACATGTTACTTCTCAGTGATAGGACAAAGGATGAGTTTGTGCCAAGTTTCATTAGAAAGCAACAAACTGAGGAAACTACATAAAGCATTTAACTGTAAACTTTCTGCAAATAAGTAAATTTATATTTTAAAAACCTATAAATTATATTATCCATGCGCACGAATATTGTTGATGAGTGTTCTTTTTGGAATTACACTTAATAGCAGTAGATTATTTGTCACTTGTGTATTGCTTGGGCTTTTTATCCGCTAGAAACTGTTGTATATCCTGTAGAAATCCACGTACTTTTATTGTTACTGTGTTGTGAAGCTTAACCCTGTTTTCAGCTCATATAGATTACAAAGTCCTAACAAAGTGATGTTTTAAGTATGATGCACAACTATTTGTGATGTGAATCCTAGACTGTTCTTTTTTTGCACTGTGCATGTTTCCAATAAGAAAACAAAATATGACTACAGACAATGCAGGAGGGTCTTTTCTGTATCTTAGAAACAGAAATAAAAATCCATGAAGTTTCACTTGCTGTGGAGGAGACAGGCCACGTACTGTACATTTTATAAGATGCCTCTGATGTTTCAGTCCAGTTTCAGGCTGAGCAGCATGCAGTGCTTTCTGAAAAGAATGACCACATTAAATGGCAGGAACAGGGCTGTAAAATACATGTTACATGTTTCAGTCTCCATGCTAATAGTGACAGGTGCTCCGTGGTTGTCAGCATCCTTGTCAGCACGGAGACTCTTTGACATTAAAGTCACCAACTGATGCTGTGCAGCTCTATTGGCAGTTCCATCAGGCTGCAGCTGATCAGCGAATGTCAGAGCCTCTGCTCTTCTTCTGGTGTGTCGCCAGCTCTCTTGTGTTTTCAGGCTGGCCTTGCCTGTTATTTGATCTTGCCACACTTCTTCTGCAGCTTTGCTATGGGAAATGAGCAGATAGGTCAGTGGTACGTGGGTATCTTCAGGGCAATGCAACCCCCCATCCAAAGTGATTTGCATAAAGGTTTGTAATGATTACCTTTACTTTAAGCCAACCAATGGGTAAAGTACCCAGGGACTCATTAAGTGGCATTTGTTCCCTCTGTAACAGAATTTTGAGCTGTATTTCAGGAAACGCAGTGGCAACCTTTAATGTCTAATTGACCTCTTTGTTTCACTTTCCATATTTCCTTCGGATGTGTTCCCCCTGGCAGCAAACAGCCCTGCTCAGTATTTTGAACTTCTGCTCGGAGCTGCAGCACCTCAGCCTGGGCAGCTGTGTCATGGTGAGTACTAGAGCTTCTTGGGGTGTATGTGTGCATACACTCGCTCGCTTTGGAACTCAGTCTGGGGTTGTTTCACAACAGTGTGTTAAATGCTAGGCTGATATTAGACTCTACTCGCTTGGAAAGTCCAACATAAATGCAGCTTGGTCATATACGTAGGGGTTACATACCAGTTTAGTGGGCCTAAAGCATATCTTGTAGGCTTTTTCATAGTTCTTCAGGCGTTTTTTGACAGTTTTTGGACATTCTTTATATGCATAATTGCTTTTTCTTTCCAAGGCTAATAATCCAAAGTTAATAATAATTACTTACTTTTATTCAGCTCAGATCATCATTCCTAGCAGCTTAATTCTTGTGTCTGACCGTGCAGTAACAACCACAAGAGCAATATCTTTTGGCAAAAGCCATTTGAGTTGTAGACTTGCTGGGCACATTCATTGGTTTGAAGAAAGTGAATACAGGGACAGCAGCAATTCCTGCAGGGCACTCATTTGAGCTGTATTGCATGTGCACATCTGAGCTGTGTGTAGAGGGATTCTGGCTTGCTGCTATCCCTGGTGGTAGCAAATTGCTGATTGGGGCAACTTAGTCGAGCTTCCTCATAGTTCAAGAATCACAGAATAGTTTGGGTTGGAAGGGATCTTAAAGTTCAGCTGTTTCCAACCCCCCTGCCATGGGCAGGGACACCTTCCACTAGACTTGGTTGCTCAAAGTCCCATCCAACCTGACCTTGGACACTTCCAAGGATGGAGTATCCACTACTTCTCTGGGCAACCTGTTCCAGTGCCTCACCACTCTCACAGTAAAGGATTTCTTTGTTACCTGAATCTACGCTCTTTCAGTTTAAAACCATGTGGTAGTTTGGTCTAGGCCTTCCTTGGTGACCAGTTTGAAGCCAAGGAAGTGCCCAGATTTACCCAGTATTCCCTACGATTTTTATGTAAGCCGGGCTATACGAAGAAAGGAGGGAAGGCCTTCGCTCTCTTTCCTTCCGGCGACTTGGAGGTGCAGGTTCCCTGCTGTTGAGTCTGCTGTGTTGGGGAGCGAGGCCTGGTAAGGCCTTGTCAACCTTGGGAGGCGGAGGTTGCCGGCGGTCGTTCCAGCGTGACTCTCCGTTGTCCCAAGGAGAGTAGTAAGATAGGTTTTTTTGCCAATTCTTTTAGTTGCTAGATATTGGGCTACTAATCAGGATATATATATATTTTATTTTGGTTTTCTTCCTTTTCCCTTTCCCCTTCCCTTTCCCTTGTGAAAATATATATATATTTCAATTGTATATAACTGTAATGTAAGTGTAAATATATTTATATGTATTGCTTTAGCTGTCTCTCTCTCGTTTCGGTTTTCTTGGTTGTTTTTTTTCTCCCTCTTCTCCCTGAGGTTTGGGGGGGAGGGACGACTTCTTGTGGTAAGGTTTGGAGACTTGGCAGGGAGCCAGCTTCAAACCATGTCAAACCATTACCCCTTGTCCTGAGTGCATGCCCTTGTAAAAGTCCCTTTGGCTTGCCCAAAGTAATTAATAAGACAGAGATGCAGCAACTGATCAACCTAAATTGGAAAATAAGCATGTTCCTCAGTCTGCAAGTGCTTATGGTTGCAGTACCTGTGGTCATAAAAATAGCTGTAATAATCTTTTACAGGAAAAACAACTCTGAAAAAAGTACTTTTAAAAGAAAATAAACTTTTTGGTGCATTTTGATCTTTAGTTTTAAGTGAATTCAAAAATATTTATGTCTGAAACTAAGTGAATTTAGAAACACTTATGTCTGGAATTTATAGGAAATTAGTTTTATTTTTGTCTTTTGTAAAAGTAGACCTCATTGTACTCTACAGTGAACAATTTTCAGAGCTCTTTAGAAATTACATGCTTAAGACAAATCTGTAGGTGTTAGGAAGCAAATCTTGAAACATGCATATATGTCTGGAAAGATGGTACACATGACAAAGTGTTTGCTTTCCTTGCAGATTGAAGATTATGACCTTATAGCAAGCATGATGGGAGCAAAATGCAAAAAGCTTCGTAGTCTGGATTTGTGGAGATGTAAAAACATAACTGAAAGTGGAATCGCAGAATTGGCTTCAGGCTGCCAGCTTTTGGAAGAACTTGATCTTGGTTGGTGCCCTACGTTACAGAGCAGCACAGGCTGCTTCACGAACCTTGCACGTAAACTCCCAAACTTGCAAAAGCTCTTCCTTACGGCCAACAGGTCTGTGTGTGACACAGACATCGAGGAGCTTGCTGCTAACTGTACACATTTACGGCAGCTGGATATATTGGGTAAGAAAATACGGGAATATTGGTATTTATTTGGCTGTGTCTCAAAAACCTTGTGGTTAAAAAGGAGACCTTAAAATAATTGTTTCTTAAAATTATGGTTTGGCATATGAAAAGAAAAGAGGAAGTTTTCCTCACTGCAGTAGGTTTCTGACTCAGAATCCAGTGGGTTTATACCAGCTATGTACTTTGACTGCTTAGTATGAATTGCTTAAACTGAGATTTAAGTGCAGGATTTTTTCCAATAACTTTTAGTTTGATGACCATAGCTTTGTTTAACTGAAATCGTTCTCTTTGACTGTTAGAAGAACCAATTTCTTATCCTTTTTCTGCTTTTATTTATAATTTTCTTTCTATGACAAAGTATATTTATAGTATGAGTCTGTGATCAATAAACAGATTTTGCTTTTGTGCAGTACAGATACACTATGCAATACTGACTTTCTTTGTTGCTTTTATCAGGAAGGGAATTTGAGTTATTAAAGATGAAAAGGTACTTACCAGCAAAACTTTACACGGACTTTCTAGAAAGGTGGGAAGGAAGTGGTGAGGGGCAAAAAGTATAGCAAATCTGAAATTTTTAATCCTCTGCAGCTTCCACAGTTAAAAATATTTTTAGAAATCTCAAGTAAATATACGTTGGATTCTTGAGTAAGGACTTTGAGAAGTGTAGTTTTGTGGGGTACTGAATTTATTCTTTATATGGTGGAATATAAGATTTTGTCTTTGTAATAATGTAGGACAGCAGGGTAGTTTGTGGCATCAATGTGAGAGTAATTTCTTTATGCTTTGACAGCCTATTTTCACTGGGTTAGTTGTAAAAAGAAAACTTAAATGAAAGGGAAAAAACCCTAGCTGCATTGTATATTTTTAATATTTAATAATTTTAATGAAAATATTACATTTAGGTTGAGAGAGACACTGCAAAAAGCTGAGAGCCCTCAACTCAAATAATGTTCCAAGCAAGTTGAAAGCTATCAGCATTTATCATTATAAAATATTTAACATACGGCTTCAGATTGTCACTCCAGTACAGGTAGTACACTCTTCTATTGTGAAATAGAGGTTATTCATCTTTGACTGACAAAATGGTCTTCTGACCAGTATGGGAAAGGAGGATGAACAGATTAAAAACTTAACTTCACATAGTACAAATTGTGGAGACCTGATGTATATGTCCACAGGAGGTGCTGTGTTTTGTGTATCTTTAAGAGAATCTGTTTTGTAGCTAGATTACCAAGGGCACATTTCCCTATTCAGACATACAAAATTTCCTAATGGCATAGTGAATTAAGTCTTTCATAAACATGTATGTGCTCCTGACCACCAACTTCCATGTATTTCTGTTGCAATGGCATTGTGTCTGCCCATGAAGTGGTCAGACCTCTTCACTGCATCTGGGGCTCCCCAATGAAGAGTTTGGCTGTGTTAAGCCTGTGGATAGTCTGCCAGTTCTGTTGTCTCTCTGCCAGCAGTGAAGGCTTGTTGCCACACTTCTTTAGCATTTGAATTCACGTTTTAATTGTTTAACGTCTTATTGATGTTTGGGGGGGGTGTTGAAAAATGATATGTGAATGGGGAAAAGGAGCTTGTTCTGTTGCCCAGGTGCATACCAATGTTCCTGAGTCAAGTGGATTTGTAATCAAACTTTCTCAGTGAGGTTGCATGTTGGGTTCAGATAAATGCTCTGTAGGGGATATGCAGTTGAATTATCTGCAAGATGTTACCAAAAACCGTAGTATTCACCTACCAGACCTCACTTTCTTCCTACAGAGAAATACTTAGTAGAGTGAAAAGAAGGTTGTCTTCTGCTGTAAACCGGTCAGTACAAGGTGATACGATATATGTGAAGGATGTGAAGGACTTACCCCACTTTTTTGGCAACAGCAAGAAAACTGTGTTAATTTCTTTGTCTGAATATAGTAAGCACTACAATCTATGGTTAAAAGAAAGAGCTGTCAAGTGGAACAATGTTGGGTCATCTGGAGGTAGAGTTGCCAGGTAACTCATGTAAGTGCAGAAGTCTCTGTTGTCTGAACTAAAGAGCTAGTCTCTTACTGTGCAGGAGTACTAAGAAAGTCATAAATCTCTGTATGTGCTCTAACTTTTGGCATCTGATGTAGGGCCATCCTGTTACTTTAAGCTGCATAAATGTGTAATATGTTTTTGTCCTTTAGAAGAAGTGTGACAACAGGTCTGAAGCTGTTAGAGGCTGGAGGTCAACACTCAGCTTTGCAAGAGTAACCTTGAACAGTGGGTCTTCCCTGTGATGTGAACGAATGAAAGATGTTCTCATTATATCCTTTGTCATCTTCCAAGTACAGAAATGTCTGGCTTGTACATGCATTGTGGAGGGTGTAGAAGTATTGTGTCTAGGTTAGCACTGTGTGCTGTAAGGCAACTTCTTTTGCTTCAACAAAGCTGCATAAAAGCAAGATTTTTTTTTGCTGTATATAGGCACTTACCTAAGTAGAGGTCAGAATGTCTTACTCTGCGCTGTAGTCACCAGCGTTGAATATACTATACTAGTGTCTCTGCAGTTGCTAGAACTTATAAACTGGCTAGGGAAAACTTCTTGTTTCAGTTATAGATTATTTATCATCACAATAGCTTAAGAGCTGGAGGAGTCTAAGCCTCTGAAAGAAATCTTGTTGAGCTGTAAGTGATGCAAAACGCATGTTATTATAGCTTGGATGCTGTTTTAAGGTGATAGGTCCTGCAGCTTGCTACCCATCTGTCCTTTACCATAATTGTTTGGCAATTTCCTTGTTACAGAGTCAGAGGACTCTGTAGAAGGTGAAAACTGCTGTTTTTCAAGAGCTCCATAAACTTATGGCTCTTGTAAAGCATTGTTGGATTGTGGTGGTGCATCCCCTGCCCTCCCCCAAGGCTGCATTATGATTTGAGACACCTTAAAACACTCATTTCACAACATGGATGTCTGGCTATGTTTGTGCTGTGTAAAACATACTTCATAAAGTAAACTGTTTAAAAAAACACATCATGGATTGGGTCCGTATCTGCTGTATTACAAGTTTGGAAGAGGAAGTGTGATGTAAGTGTGTCACTCAGTACATGAGGATGTGCTTCTCTTGAAGTTTTAGTTCTGAGCTTTCTTTCACCTGTTGTTACAAACTGAGCTGCCTGCTTATAAGTATCATTTCCCTGTTGGCCCACATCTTTTCCACTGACTGACATGGCATATTTCCACCTTGTGGTAGGATGATCCAGCTGTGATCATCTGGCAGTCTTGTAGTGATGCAGTACATCAGCTGGTGCTGTCAAAAGTTAAGTGGACACATCCAGACCTGTAGTTAAAAACTAGTCTTCAAACTGTGATATAGTGTTGAGAATGTGACGAATCAACCTGAACTGACAGTGCTGAAAGCTTTTCTTGCACATAGCATCAGCTGTTTATTTCTGTTTCTGTGGAGTTCCCAGCTGCTGTCAAGGGTGAAGAGTAAGTCATATTAATCTCGCTCCCCAAAAGTTCCAACTGCTTCTGTCCTGCACCAAAAAGGTAATGAAAAATAGACACCCTTGTTACCGCAAAAATTCATGTATTCCTATCTACATGCCGACACCTCCCACACCTTCCTGAGCAACAGAAAACCCAACTGCCCCCTTGCCAGCTGTCAAAGTTTTCAGCTTTATCTTGAGAACATCAACACGTAGTTAGTCAATTCAAACATGAAAATGTGTAGCATGTTAAAATTTTGAATTTGAGTTGTGTGGAATAGATTGGAAAAAATGTAAAGACTAAAACGCTAGTCTGGTTGGTCTGGGGGAGGAAGGAAGAAAAGTAAGAACGTTTGAGGGAAGAGTGCTAGCTATTTTCAAGGTCTCTACTCTTAAATATTATGTGGTGTGTAGTAGTATCCCTTGCCCTAGAAACTGGGGCTCTGGCAGTTTTTATAGTGCACAACTCTCCTGAACAGCTCTAGAATTTGAAGACTCGGATATATGGTACATATAAATTAAATTGTTTAGAAGTGCCTTTTACAAAAGTGATGCCAGAAAATTTTTTTCTGAGAATTAACTGAACAGCAGAAGTAAATAGCAGATTTTAATATATTGGTTATGTTTGTATTCTGAGAAATGGCTGATTAGTCCATGCAGGAGAAGTAATAGTAAATAACAAAGGTCCAAAAGTCTCCAAACTCTAGAAGAAATGCACTACATGGGCAACTAGCAGGATACATTGTTAGTCTTTCAAAAGCAAGGGAAAATGTGCTATATTAAAATTCTGAAATGCTTTTGAATGGGCTTTTAAGATACATGCATGACTAACTGTACGTTGTATAAATAAAAGTAAGATTACAGATGATTACTTATCCTGAGGTGTGAATAACCAAGCCCCATGGATTGCTTTTAGATAAAGGTATTTCCTAACATAAAATTTTGAGAAGGAAAAAAAAACCGAACAGGTACAGTAAAACATGCAATTTAGGATGACCTACTTAGTTGCAAATCTATCAGAAATCTTAGTCTTAGATGAAATGGTAGGAGAACTGTCGAAGTTCAGGTAGGAAGGAATGAAGAACATCCTACACAAAAAATTCTATGGCTAGGCATCTAGATCTAGCATTTTGTAGAAACACACGTTTGGATCTTGAAACATAAAAGCTGTGATGCATAAATGAGACTGGTTTTAGATGAAGGTGCTGATGTAGTAGCAATTTTAAGGCTTGGTGGGAAAAAGATAAGTAGCATAATGTGTTGTTCCTAGAGTCACATTTGGAATGGTAGAGCAGGTCCTTATGGTATAACAGTGATACTGTGGTAAAGTTTATGATCAAGTGAAGTGAATAAATAAAACATATTACAGAATTTCTGGGTAAAGCCATAGGAGCTGTTTCATCAACCACCAGACAGTTGTGATGACAGGGATCATATGATAAGGGAGTTAAAAATCACAATGATAATGGCAACCTTTGTCTGTGTAGATGAGGTAAAATTTGGGGCACAATAGCAAAGACTGTCTTTGGGTGATGTTCAATAATGTCTCAAAGCAACCAATCTGAGCCTGACACAGAATAACTGAAGAGCACATTTAGATACTTCCTTGCTTATGCAGAAGAGTACTGGAGACTACTGAAACCATTTGACGTCTTTCTGGAAAAGAATCCTGTTCAGAGGAAATAGGAAGATGAACTCTAGAAAGCGAAACAAAATCTGAGATAAGGCAGTATAAAATATTATGGAACCATTGGCTAAAGGTGAATGTTAAAACTGTATTTCAGCCATGGTAGAAGTTTACAGGTGAATTACTGAGGTTGGTAGATAGTCTGGATGTGAAGGATTGCTCAGATACAAGGCTACTGGAGGAGAACTGTTGTCTGTCTGTTAGTGTTCATGGCGGGGGGGGTGGTCAAGAAAGCTGCTACGTCAGTGCCATTCTTTCCAAGAGATTAGCCTGGAAAGCTGCCTTAAATTGGAATGCCAATATAGAAAGCTTTTGAACAAATCAATACATTGAACAATAATAAATTGTTAGGACTAAATGGTATTTATGCAGGAGTCTAAATGAGCTCAAATACAGGGCTGTGGAAATCTTATTTCTGGTGTGTGATCTGTCACTTAAATCAGCCTCAGTGCTAGAGTAATGCAGGGTTACAAATATGGCCCAACTTTCTGCAAAGGGTGCAGTTTAGGAGCTACAAAACAGTGGTATTATCTTTTGCTCTGTGTAAAGCAGTTGCAACCATAAGAAAGTCAGTCAGTAGACATGAGAAGGCCATTACCATATTTTGAAGCAGAGCTGCATCCCTGCAAGGATAGTTCTGCCTCTCCAGTCTCTCAGAATTCCTTGGAGTTCTTGGTGAACCTGAGCACTGCTCCAGTCCATAGAGTATTGAATTTTCAAAAGCTTTAGCCAAGGTTGTGCTGCTTTTTTAACTTAGCTGTCTTCTTCTGGATTATGAGTGTTTCAGAGACAGCAGAGGACAAGAAGGTATCGTCTCTTTTCGCAGTGAAGTTATATCACTACTGTGGTCACCAAGGGTCTGCACTGATCTGCTTATAAGTAAACCAGGCAAAGGGGTGAATAATGCCAGAGGGCAACACACAGGTATTCAGGGTAGAAAAAGCTTAAACTGAAGAACTTAACACTGAAAAAATGGCGGAATGATCTTGTGATTCTTATTAAACAGGTGATAAAACAGGAGAAAAACCATTCAATCAAGTGCGAAGTGGTTGCGTGAGGCAAAATAGTATTAAACTGAGCATATGGGGGACGGGGCTTATATTAGCTACTGTTTTGTTGGAAACACATCCTATGGATAACATCAGCTCATTGCCCAACGTGATTCTAATGGGCATAGAGAAGATTAGGGTTTCTTAGGCAAGAAACAGAGAAAACACACTAAGACCTTATTATAAATTTGCTAACTTTGCGCTCAGTGCACTGTACAATTCTGGTCAGCCAGTTTTGGAAGCACTAAATTAGGGCAGAAACAACACAACAGGAGTCATTTTGAGATGCAAGAGAGTCTGGAAAACAGACAGCCTTGAGGGAACAGATGTCCATGGGATTATGAGTCATATAGAAATAGCGAACTGAGAATGATCTCTCACTGCTTCTTTCATTGCCCCTTAATTATTGCAATTAATAGACTGGGGTTTTTGCTTGTTTGTTTAACATTATCTAGTTAAACTGTGAAAGTTGTGAAGGGGCTGTAAGGATGAAGAAATTCAGAAAAGTAGTAGAATTCATGAAAGATAGCTTTAGAAAACCCTAAAATGATAATTTTTAGCAATTGAGAAGATTAACCAATGAAAAGCTACTTTAAAAATCTGCTTTTGCTTTTCTTTTTTCCATTTTTTTTTTTTGGATGGGGGCAGGTGGGGAACATTATTGGCCCTGGCCCTAGACAAGATCCTGGACTAGATGGCTTTCTGAGATGCAGTTAGCTCAAGATGGAGCTGTGTAAGTTGAAGTGTCTACCAGCAGGTTTCAGCAGTAGCGTTGGATATATAAACTCTTTTTGGCAGGAGAGCTTGATGGGTTATTTAGCCCACTATAGACATCCAGACTCACTTTACTTGCCTAGAGTAATGTGCCTGGCTTTCAGCCATTCCTGTAAGGCATGAATCTCCTCTTCTGGGTCCAGTGTACTGTCTGCCAGCTCTGTATGGGGTCCTGTATGGTGTAAGGAACCCCAAAGAGCACTGGATACTGACTGATACCCCAATGCCCAGTCAGCTGCATCCTGTGCTAAGCACCGTGGACCACTGACTGGATTTCCATCAGCTATAATGAGTGTGTGGATACGTGCTTATAAATGTCCATTTATTTGGTTTCTGACTGAATCCCATGCTTGATCTGACCCTGTGTGACACTTAAAAGTTCATTCACTATGGTCTTGTCTTTGGCATGATTAAATAGTGTTTTTATTTAGTGTACATATAGGTGTGATCAATAATCTCTTGAACAATTGCCTCTGCATGTGTGTAACACCCACACTCACTCCAGAGCCCTGGGAGTCTTGCTGATGTGTTTGGAATTGGAGTAGCTCCCAATAGCTCATCTGCTGTGCTGGTCAGTGCAGTTGACAGGAGAGTCATGAGTGTAGAGTTCCGTGTTGCTTGCTGCTAAAGCCCAGCATCTGGTCACTGGGAGGTTTTGTGACTTTGGGTACCTGGCTTCTGTAGTTAAAGATTCCCCTTGAAATTGTAAAGTTGCCCCCAACAGAAAATGATGGTTCCTTAAGGAGTTAAGAAAATACTGTTGGCTTTTTAAAGGTAAAAGTTCTGCACAGTCTCTGAGAAGCTCTTAATTTGATAACTAACTGAAATAATCTAGATAAAAGTTGTGATATAGTAGCATTTTTTTCATGTCACAGTACTAACAGCTTTAAAACACTATTCTTAGTAACTTTACAATTCTGTTTTGTTTTTGAACAGGGACAAGGATGGTGAGCCCCGCATCTTTAAGAAAATTGCTGGAGTCTTGTAAAGATCTTTCTTTACTCGATGTGTCCTTCTGTTCGCAGATCGATAACAGAGTTGTGCTAGAACTGAATGCCAGCTTTCCTAATGTGTTCATAAAAAAAAGTTTCACCCAGTGACTCCCTACATATGCTGCTGTGGAACTCATTTGACAGAGTTGTTTCCTGTAAATTTGTGCTGACTTTTTTAAAGAAGAATATAAATCTGCTGTGAAATAGTGGAAACTATTAATTATCTATACAAATGGGTAAAATACATTAAAATGTATTATATTTCTTGAAGAGTTGATATTGTACCTAAGAATTATTTTACTCTGTGTTAATTGGTAACACTGCATGTTTTTAAATACCAGCCATATGTTTGGCTTTAATGAAAAGCAAATGAATGTCTTCTTAAATGTCCCTTCAAAGGGTGTTACACACAGTAAACTATGTTAATATCCAGGTGAAAGCAAACATTCAATATTGAGCAGTAAGGAAAATATGGGTGCTTCCTTCTTATGTGTTTGTGTGTGTATATATAAATGTATACAGATGTATTTGTATATACATACACAGATATTGTAGCATTCTAGTTTGGCCTGCAGCATAAGATGCTGTGATCTGGCCTATAATTAGTTATTTGGTTTTAAAGCTGTTTAAGCTTGTATAGGAACAGATCAAAAAGGCACTTTGTCCTCTTCAGTTGTTTGGCAGTGATCTGTATCTGATACATTTTTTTCCCTTCCTCCACCTGAAATAGATGTAGTGATGTTTTACAGTCCAGCCTAAGTGACACAACAGATAAATGCAAGAACCTGAACCTCCTGAACTTAGAGCAGAAGCAAAAGAGAAAATTGCCATCTGTTTCTTGGTATCAATATAAAAAGTTTGAGCCAGGTACTTAATGTTGTAGCTGGTAATGTGTAGATAACTCCAGCATAGTTTTTCAAATTTCTGACGTGGTCAAGACTTGATTTGTGATACATCTGATTATTGTGCAGAGTACCACGAAAAGTAGAATTTAGGGTAATGTGTTAGCAACTGTCCCTTACACTGGCATCAAATTTACTATCAAGAGTGAAAACAAGCATCATTGTTCACTAAAACAGCAATGAAAATGTAATGGGTTTGAAACAGGCAATGTTGATCTGGTGATTTTTTAATCACCAAACCTCAGTGTTGGATTTGTTTTGTTTGGGTTTGTTTTGTTTTGTTTTGTTTTTTGAAGAGATGGTAGCTCAAAGTACTATTGCGCTCTCTCTTTAGCACTGCTTAGCCTCTGGAGAAGGAAAATGTGTTGGTGGACAATTTCTGAAAGTTTCTTCCTTTTGCACTTTCTTGGATGAAGCTTTTCACTTTTTTTTTTCTTTGAATAGCACCACTAGAATATGTCACTATGTACAGCTTAAGTTTAGAATTTTGCCTTTTTGGCCATTGTTGATGAATATGGACCATGAAATATAGCCTGTCATTTGATATTGGCTCTATTATCCTTGTATTGATGGCATTTATTGCCTACTGGACTAAGAAGAAAAATACTTTGTCTGGCAGAAGTACATTATTGTACTGAAGATCAGTTGCAAAGAACACTTCATTCATGCAGTAAATAACCAAACTGCTACTAGAGGACTGCTATGAATCATTAAAAATCTGACAATCTCTCTGACTCCTGAATGACTGCTTTGATCTCTTTGTGCTGGTGCCAATACTTTAGAGACCATGTCATGAAACAGCTACAGAACATTTATCTGATTTTATTGAAAGACCTGTTTCTTCAAATTTTTAAATTTTGCTGACTCTTTGGGGAATTCCAGATCCAAAGAAGGACATGCACAGTTGGCTTTTTAATTTTTTCTTCCTCACAGATGGCACTATGGGATTTCCAACTGGATTATACCATTCCATTTTTTTTTCCTTTAGAAATCTAGGCGTTGTCAGAGAACTTTAGATTGATTTACTTTTCTTCCACACTGAAAGATGTCAACTTTGGTATGATTCTGTGTGAGACCTCATTTCTTTCAATTATGTTTGGGTTCATTTATTGTTCTTGGAACTTTTAAACTTTTTTTATCTATAAGGAATATATTTCATTGTAATTGAATATTAAATGTTATTATTCTAGTTATAGGAGAACACAAGTTCAGATAATGGGAGTTTACAAAGAACAGTGTTTCCAAACAAATGTTTTTGTTGTAAAATTTCACTTCTCAGGGGTGTATCTATGTTTATCTCCTTTTTTTTCTGAAGAGATCTTTTTTGTTTGTTTTTCACTGTAAATAGAATGGAGTGTGGGTGAAATGATAACCATTGTGCCTTCAAACTGGTCAACTTGGTGGATAATACAGCTTAAATTCTATGGCATCAGTGAATCAAATAAGTGGTTTTGTAATCACGTATGTGTACAGAATTTCATTCTCTATTGCTTCTTAGGTAGCATGAAGGAGGTTTAAATTGACATTTTGTTCATACTGAAGTATTTTCTATTGTTTATGTCACGTTGGTTTTTTTCGGGAATTCTCTATTGTCACTTGAAAGATAAATTGAAGTCAACTTTTTTTTTGGACTGTTTAAAACTTAGCTTTTGCCAACATATAATTAATTGAAACAGCAGAGAAGTGATTGGGAGTGACTTCCATCTGTAGTTCTAGACTTCAACCTTCAATCAGAGAGTAAGAAGCACTTTTAGCTATGGCCTTATAAGTCCCAAGAAGTCTTCCAGCAAAGAGAAGATAGACCAGACTTGAAATTTGTAGTACTTGTAGGAATAAAGAAAACAACATGCTTTTAGACCTTCCTTATATGTCACAAAGAAGCAAGAACAGATCACTGTCTTTTTGGTTCTGCTATTTTGTACTTAAGTGGGTCTACCTATTTATACACATGTATACATAAATTATATGTGTACACACATATGTTCATGTGTATATATGAATTTTTTGGATGTGTGTACATACTTAAACATATATGTATAAATCTCAGAGTTTGTCATTTAGGATTTACTTTTGTGAAGTGTAATAGCAAAAAATGTTTCATAGCAATTCTACTTTCAACTGTTGTTTTACTGTACCTGGAGACTGAGTTCCTCTCCACCCATGCAGCAGAAAAAGCCTGGACAAGAGATGTGCTGGATTTCCTATGTTGCTTTGCCAAAGTGCCTTTTGGTTTGTCTACACATGAAAGGTGTTACAGGGTATGAAGAGTGTGAAATCGAAGTCCGGTAACTACTGTGGACTGTCTCATTGTGAAGCAGTCATATAGCAGGAAATTTATATTCTAGTTTCATTTAATCCAAAATGAATGATGGCAGTTCCTCCATTGGAGGAATTTAATTATTCTTGAATTGTATTGTCATCTCCATCACTAGACCATCCCTCAGTCACATTATCTAAATTTTGCTTTTAAGGATATTCTTTTTGTTTAATCTTGTCCTTTGATCTCATCTGTCTTTCTGAAGCTTTGTAAAAGATGTGCTTTGGCAACCAATGTTAAAAAACCTTGGCTAATGTGTCCAAAAAAAGAGGTTTGCTCTGAACTGCTCCTGCTCTCACACTAGAAGGGGGCTTCCATACCATCTATGAAATTGATGTGGGATGGCATGTAGGTAAATACGTAATTCCTTTGGTAATTTTAAAAACTAGTATGATACCTTTATCGTTTAAAGCCTCTTCTCTTCAAGGCTTCAATTCAATAGTGTACTTACTTGTATTCATAATTCTGAGCTGTCTTCCTAGATAGCTCTATTGAAATGGATGGGATTTCTGTTCTTTAAATTATACACCTGATTAAGTACATTAGTGAGCACGACTTATATAGAAGAGTTTTGCATAGGAGTTTGGACCTTATAATCTCCATGTACTTGGAGGTCCAAATTGCAGACCAAAAAAACCCCAAAACCAACCAACTAACAGAAACCACTAAAAAACTAGTATTTTCTGTCTGATTCTTTCCTTAGAGCTCCTATGCTAACTTTTCCAGATACAAGATGTCCAGTAATCATGGTACACGGTGAGTAGAATTCATCTCACTGAATGTTAGCTCTCTTAAAGTTAGGCATCTTCTTTATGGGAGGAATCTGGGCACCTCTAGAGAGATATTAATCACCCCCTAAGATAGATATTTAAGGAAAGTAGAATGAATCATGTTCTGGAGAGCCTCTCTGGAGACTGTGGAATCTGTAATTTAGCTCAGGTCAGATACTAAACTGAGATTAATTCTATCCAGTGCTGTACTAGCTGTCTTGAAAAACAAGCCTGAAACAACATCCATCCCCAAACCTTTAAATCTTTCAAATTCCATCCAGAAAGAAGCAAATTAAAGAAATTCTGACAACTTGAGAAGTTTCTAAAAGCTAGGATCTTCTTCTGCCCCTTGCCAATGCCTGTGGTATGTCTTTTGGGTTTTTTTTGTCGGGTTTTGGGGTGTTTTTTTCTTTAGAAATGCATCCCCTTTCCCTCTTCTGAAATCTCATGTACTTAACTATCTATGTGTATAGTTCTGTAAATGCATGAAAGTAACAGGCAAATGTAATTGATATATTGCCACTATTTTGATAATCTTTCATATTGCTATAATTAAGACTGAGTAGTTTAATTGCTCTACTGTCATCAGAAATGTTACCCACTGTGCATTTGCAAAACTTGTGTGTAGAGTCCTGCTTCTTACTGTGTGTACTTATTGCATCTTATGGGATATATTTCCCATTTACATCTGCAGGACTATTACATTTTAAAAAACTAGATAAAATGTAGCATTTTATTATGAGGACTATGGGAGCGACTTTATATATATTGATTTATATGTTCGTTATTAATCGTTCACAATGACTCCATAAGTTGTAGCTTTGAAATTACTTAGAAAATCCTGGTTTAGTGCATCTGAATTTGCTGTGTTGGACACAGTCAACATTTTTTCCCAAATGAAGGCATTTGTCCTTCACTGAGATAATGATTTCTGTGATTTTTAGATTTCTGACTTGAAAATGAAATGCCAGGAGGTGCTCTTCAATTAAATATTACCGGGCATGGGATAAATTGTGGTAACTGACATTAGGAAGGGATGAGAAATGATTCTTGTGTGTTACAGATTCTCATGAGCTTCAAAGAAGGGCTCAGCAGGAGGTGGCTCTTTTTAAGAAGTTTCAGCCTCTGTACTAGCAGGCAGTGGTGAGATTTTCCTTTTTAGCTAGATGGGCTAAGCAGTATTACTTTTGATGGAGTTATATAGCTATAGTTTCTCCTTGTCTTGTTTTCATTTAAGAATGATAAATGGCACAGTTAGGACAGATGCCCTAAATTGAAAGGGATCCATTGTGAGGAATGAAGTTTTTCTCTTGCATGTTTTGTTCACCTTTTCTAAAAATAAACAAATAAAAATACCCTCAACTATTAGAAAACTCATTTTCATCGGTTACTGAAGTGATGCAAATGTCAAGAAAGTTGAGAAAAGAAAGAAAGGGGACTCATCCAGATTTATCTGGAAACTAGTGGAAGGGTGGCCAGAGCTATTTACAGATGTGAGGAAAGTAAGTGCCTTGCTCCAGATCAGCTGTTATCTTTCCCAGAAACGTAGCTTCCCACATAATATCACATGCTCATACTTTTAAGTCAAGATCTAGCATTTAGAGGCTTTCATGTACGTATTTGTGCAGTAATTAATGATGTCTCTTCATTTCATTTTTGTGAACTACATACAAATATTTTTCTTTGCCTACGACTGCCCAGCCACATTTTTTGTTAAAATCTGAAATTATTTTGTGCATGTACACTCAGGTGCTTAATTGCTTAGGTTCTTTGCAATTGGTCCTTTTCTGAGGACAAATAAACTGCAGTTTGGAGGAAAAAATGTTAAAGTGAAGGCTCTAAAGAAGAGAAGGCCCAGGGGAAATCTGATCAATGTGTGGGAATACCTGATGGAGGGTGGGGAATGAAGAAACGACAGCCAGATTCTTCTCAGTGATGCCTGTGGAAAGGACAAGAGGCAATGGGCACAAACTGAAATACAGGAGGCTCTAACTTAACACAAGATGACACATTGTATGGTAAGGGTTGGCCACAGGTTGCCCACAGAGGTTGTGGAATCTCCATCCTTGGAGATACTCATCATCGGGGGCAACTGACTCTAGGTGGCCCTGCTTGAGCAGTTGGAGGCTGGACTAGTTGACCTCCAGAGGTCTCTCTCCAACCTCATACATTCTGTCATTCTGTGATTTGAGACATGCCCTGTGGTTGTTTTGTTTGCTGAAGAAGGTAGGGAGGGGAGAAAAGGAAGAATAGATAGGAACTTGTGATGTTGAGAACAGCCACAAGAATCTTCTTAATTTCCTTTTTTGTTATTTTAAGACAGGTAACATTTTTCACGGTTTAAGGAAAAGCTAAATGTGAATTATTGAAGTAAAATTTTGGTATTGTTTTCAACATACAGTTCTGTAATGTACAAAACACACAATAAACTAGTGTGTAAACCATTAGTTTACAGGAGTGTGATCACTCCAAAGTCTGAAAGCTGCACCAAGGACTAAGATAAATAACCCTATTCTTGGGTACTGACAATAGTTTCTGTTTAGAAACTGAGTTTATGTAATACATTAGGAACAGTTTAGTTTTAATATCTGTAGTATTTGTTTACATAAATCTTACACATTGTTTAGATGCCAGTTATTCCTGCTTACTCTATTGTGAACTGAGTACAGTAGTTAACTGTTCATGGTGTTAAACATGAACATTTGAATTCAGGTGAAAAAGAGGACCAAGTTTATGAAATACTGAGCTGTCTGAGCATTTTAGGGAGATAATGGATATAATTTTGGTGAATTCCCATCTTTTTTGTATTTCTTTATTATTTTACCATTTGCAAGAGTGGCTGGGTAGTACAGCCCTTTACTCACCATCAGGTGATGGGTTTCCTTTTGTCAGACCTTGGTTGCTCTGGATTTATTTTCTTCACGGCAGTGCCACAGATTTCTCCACATATACACTGTTCTGAAAGTAATAGCGATGAATTAAAAATACCTGGTTTGGTTGTGATTTGGAAACTAATGGCTAGTCTATGCTTGAAGTTATTTTGGAATAGTTACTAAAAGTGAATTAAAACAACCAGGAATTGATGTATTCACAGGGGGACCTTACAGCTTGTGATTTAACTTTTGCATACAGACAATTACAGTTGCCCCTGAGCCATCTTAGAGAAATCTGTATGATGTTGATCATTCTGGATCTACCTAGTGAGTATAAAGCCACTGCAGCTCTTTAGCATCTTGTGGTGTTTTGCATTCATGTCCTTATCAGGCAGATAATGGAGTTGGGGGTTGTGGAGATTGGCCTGATGTTTGTAAGTGAGGTGCATGAATTGCCTGGGGAAATTTCCTGCTCATGTTTATTTCTATGTGTGAATGAGAAGGAATGGCATCTCCAGACCTTCAAATTTAAATACCTAAACCCAGCACCTGTATTAATTTAAAAATAGTAGGTCTCTCCCTGCTCCCCATCAATTAGCCAGCAACAAAATACTTGCATTGTATTTTTGATTTAATAGTATGCTCCATTTTCTGTCGCAACAATAGGAGTTTGAGTAATGTAACAAGAAACTCCTACTGGGTTACCTTTTAAAGACTAATTTCTATAAAAGGTGAAAGAGCAGCAATAGAGGGAATAGTTCTGGACACTGTTTGTAAATAGCTGTGCTGTGCATGCTATGCCAGTAAGCACCAGAAGCAAATTATGCCTTTTTGTAGTAAATTGAGAAGGACAAAAGGGATAATTGCCTCTAAGCACATTTTCTGTAGCTGGAGGATATTTTTTAAAATATCCAGAGTAGGTACTAAAGTTAGGAAACTGATATCCTGATCTGAATTACCCTATAGAAGAACCTGTCTACCCAGTGACAAGACCCTAGGAGACTAATCTTAAACTGAGGTCTTGAATTGACCTCTGGAGAAGCAGAGGTCTATGTAGACTATATAAAATTTCTGTTGGAAGCTAGTATGAGTGGATTCAGAGTACGAGGTTGCTTACCTTTCAGTGCTCCCAATTAGTCCCCTAGTTTCACTTGCTTCCACCAAAGACCACAACTTTCTTTGCTCTGGTTGTTGAACTGTATCTGATTGCTCCCTACAAAATATCTTGGCTAAAAGTAGAAAGCCTTTTTTTCCTAGTAGTTGTTTTCCCCCCTCCCGCTCCCCCCCCCCATTAGGGTAATTAGGCCAGCCAAAGGAAAGGGGCATTTATCTTCAATTAAAAGAATAACAAGCAGCAGGTGGGAGTATGTTGGTTATGCAAATATTTTAATTCAAATTAGCATAAACGAGGATAGCCACTCTTCATCATGATTCAAAGCTTCTTAACTTTTACATAGTTCCTCAGTACCGTGCCACAAAAATGTCCAAAGGGAGGTTATTCATTTGCACCTCATGGTAGTGGTTCGAGCCCTAAAGTATAAAATGCTACTGTGAATATATAAGAACATGTGGGTCCTAACTGGCTTCAATAAATTCCCCAACAAAAGTCCTTTGAGAAACAGGTGTTGAGAGGTTTAGATTAGAAAAGCTAATAAGAGCATATTTAAAGTATGGTGAAGGCAGTGGTTAGCAAAACCAAGCAGGAGGCTTGTAAACCCAAAGGTGTCTGTGCATATGCAGACATAGCCCAGGCATGGATACCAGGCCTCTCCTCATTTGAATGCCTTTGACTCATGTTTCTGTGGTATAAGGTAGGGGTTTACTTGAACACACACATACACAAAACATTAACCCTATATTTATGAAGGATTTAAATTATTATGGAGAAATTATCTAATGCCTTATATTGCTAACTCAAAGATACTTTCTTTTTATCTTAAAAAAGTTAACCAGTGATTTCAATTTAGTAAATTAAGTCTGTTTTTCTTCTGATATGTTGGATCATTTAAAGTGTCGTAATACTGTATTGTGCAGTTTTATTTCATTACTGCCTGTATAAAGAAGTTGAAATTAATGTCCTCACTGAGTTGTCAGTGTCTGCTAATTCAGAGATGACAGAAAAGTGTTAAAATATATTCAACCTATAATAGTTATTTTGCTTTGCACTTAATTTGTTTCCCTTTTACAGTATTGCAAAATGCCAACTGTACATAAAATAATGAATAAATAAAACAAAAATAAATTATTTGTCTAAATTCATTGACCTTTTGTGCATTCATTTTAAAAAACCCGACAAAATAAAATACAATATGATGCATTCAGAGGAGCAGTTTGGTCATATTTTTGTCTCTGTTTATTTTGAAATAAGCCACCCTGGATGTTTTTCAATACAAATTCGTAAGCTAGCTTTTTTTAATTTTTAATATTAGAAAAGTTTATTATTGTTTAATATATAGCTTACTATAGCCCTGTGAAGGCACATTACACAAAATAGATGTTTTGCTGGCTGAAACTGTTTGTAGTCTAGGTACAGAGCAAGAGACAACAGATGTATATAGACAGATGGGATATAAAGCGGAATATGGAGATTACAATGTACCAGGAGAGACCTCCAAGAAAAATATAATGCTTGAATTTCTTTCAAGAATAATTTCCTACTTTAGCACAAATTTTGTTACCATAAGGTATTTCTTAAACCCTTTAATTATATGGGTAGTGGTACAGTTGCTTTTAAATGTTGTGGAACTTAATATGTTAAACTTGGAATTTAGCAAAGATGTTAAGAATTCTGCAGCTTTGAAAATGGGAACCAGAAGAGGACAGGTGATCAATTGGACTCCACTTGTCAAGAACAACCCAAGTATTGAATTGAAAATGAGCAACTGCTTTGCTAGACTTTGTCCTCCTTTTTTTGCTGAATTATCTGAAGTGGTTTTAATGGTTCCAAAATTGATGCTGGTTTAATCAGTGCCCATTTTCTTCTAGGCAAATTTTATAAATGTTAGATTTGGCTGGTACTGTTAATTGTTCAAGACAATTAACTAAAACAAATAAAGACCTTTGAGTTGTTTTCTTACATCTCTAAAGAAACTTTTAGTAAGACTTTTAATCTCCAACACCTCCCGAAGTGTTCAGCTTTTGTAACACAGCTTTGCCTCAGGCCAGTATCATTCCAAACGTGCTAAAACTGTCTTCTAGCACCAACTTACAGCTGCTGATGCTTCTGATTATCCAGAAGTGTAAGGCTGAGACTGGACCTGACTTTTGTGCATCTTGGACAAAATGCAGCTGACTTTTGACACATGCTAAGTACAGTTTTTGGACAGCCCTGTGTCTGACCAATGCCTGTTTCACAGTGTGGAAAATTCACACAAAAATCTGAAGCATGTCAGGTGTCTGTCTTCCTCTGTGTGGCACTTCTGATAATGCAAACAGTTCAAAAACAGATAAAGCCAGATTTCAAATTATTTCTGTATTTCCAGAGTTTAATGCCTGAGAGCCTGTAATGCATTTTATTACATTACTGTTTGGCAGGCGTGCATTATTTGGGCAAGTGAAAGCAGTTACGTGTTCTCCATACTCGTATAATTTTACTTGTTATATGTCCAGATGGATGGGGTAAAGCTTAGTGTTGTGAAAACATTCAAAAATGCAAACTCGCCTCTGTTACTTTATGGTGCCATTGGCAATCTTGATTGAAATTTAAAACAGAATGCTGTAGATCTGATACCATGCATGCTGCAATTGTTTATTCACTGGTAAAATCAAATGTCATTATATACAATGTAGGCATTTATTATTTGAAACAGATTTTAACATAATGCTTTCCCTCACGTTTTTGTAGAGCTAGAAATAAAAATGCCCTGACGCAGTGACCAGGCAGTTTTGAACTGCCAGATAACTTCAGGAGTTAGAATAAGTGCAGCAGCATTTTTGTAACAAGGTCGTGTCCATCCCTCTGGATGCAAATGCACAAACAATTTAAGTTCAAACTTCAGGTCAATAGGCTTCTAGGTGCAGGTGGAACCCAGTGATACAGTCTGCATAGTTTCTTTGTGAAAAGGATAAGTCATGCTTAGATTTAGCCTTGTTAACTGGCTGCAAGCTCAGGGCTCAAACAAAGTCCACCACAGGTAAAATATTAAAAAAAAAAAAAAAAGAAAATAGACATTAATATTTAAAAACTGCACTGAATGTGACAGAAAGATGCGATTGTCAATCCACATGTTATCTTTTCGAGTACCAGTATCCAATAGTAAATGTTAACTGTTTGGGCAGCTGTTAGTTTAGCACAGGAGGTCTCTCATAGAAGGGTTGAGAAGGAAACTATTGCATTTGGGATTAACACTGTGTCCGTATCCCAGACTCTCTGGTCACTGCTGACTTTGACCTTAACTAGGTGTTTGGCACCTATTAATAATGGGGCTTCCCCCTGCCTGTAACAGCCTGTGGCTGTTCAGACTGTGTGTTAGGACTAGTAGGAGCCTCCTGCATCTAATCTTATTTGACCTGTTAAGTGTTAGGTCCAAGTCTGGCAGTAGAGCAGTGCTAGGATGTGGGAAGCTGTGGATTCAGGCCAAAGGGAATTAACTGAAGGTGTAGCTGAGGCTTAGCTGCCAGGTTATGTGTTGATTCTCAGGGTGAGCCCTCTTCTGCCCTTTCACTGGAGATGTAGTGGCAGGAATGCAGAAGTCAAGGTGCTGGGCCAGGCAGGGAAGAGGAAGATTGATTTCAGCCTTGTGGGTAGAGCGTGTGGGAGTGAAAAGGGGTGAAATCTGACCTACCACTGTAGATATAAAACCTAAAGTGCCCTTGCTGCTGCTGTGGGTGGGTCTGTATTCCTGAATGGTCAGCTGGAAAGGAGTCAGCACCGAAGCCAAAGGGACCAGAAGCCCCTCTGCAGGTCCTCTGAAACACCTACTTCCCATGATTGGCTATATGAGACGTAGACAGGCTAGGTTGTCCATCCTCTTTCTTGCACAGTTCAAAAAGCCAGACATGCATGATTTTAATGAGGGACTGCTAAAATTTTCCTAAAACTAAAAACTTCTGCTTTGGGATATGAATTATAGACTGAGGGTGTATGCAAAATGAGTATGCAAGAGGTCAATGTTCTCCAGCTCCTTAGACCTGTTAGCAAATAAATCAATCCTAACTTATCTGCTGGTTTAGGAAAGGTGCCTGGAATAAAGCCAGCTTTGCCGTTTAGAGGTGGAACCTTTGTCGTGGCTTTCTGCCTACTGAAAACAAAACTATCTCCGTGGGTCGGATGGACACAGGCTTCGTCTGTAGCTAGAGGTGTAGCCACTGCTTACCTTTCCAGTTCCAGCCATAGTATAGCATCTCATTTCTGTTATCTGAACAGGTCCAGCACTGATGTTCAGCTGGAAAACAGGTTATTTTCTCTCATGTCTGCTCAGTGCTACAGTATTGCCTGTCTGTAGTGTGATTAGCTCTGTGCAGAATGCTTATTTCTTCCTAAAACTTAATCTGTTTTGGGTGTTTTGTTTTGTTTTGTTTCAGCTCAATTTGCTTATTGAGTTAACAAGAGACTTTGAGATCGTGATATGTCACTTATCAGTTTTCAGTGCAATGAAGTCTGCTGTAGCAGAATGTCTGAATGGCTTGGGTTCTTGATATTCGCAATATTTTAACATTTTCATCACCTACATACACAGCATGGCAAATGGTAATTACAAAACCAGCAGCACTGAAATAAACACAAGATGTAAACCTGTATGGTCTTACCAGCCCATGCTGCTGCGGGGGCCTGGGTCCCACACAGCTGAACCCCTGACAGCTGCCAGGTGGCTTGGGGAGGGTGTCATGGTGTTGGGTGAAAAGAGAGAGTGCCCAGCAAGCATCAAAAGGCCCTGCAGGAAACCAGGGCTGTCTCTAGTTCTCTCTTCCTGCAAAATGGGGAATTCATCCAATGGAGAAGGGGTCTTGGGGTGGTTGGGGGTTTTTTTTGGAGGCCTATGGGGATGCCAGTCTGGCATGTGGGGTGATTTGACTTCAGCAAGAAGAGAAGCCATTTGGTGAAACGGTGGGATTTGGGCACCTCTGCCTTCCCAGAAGGGAGACAGGTGGGGAAGGCGCTTGCAGAGATGTGCAATGCTCAGAGCCCTCCAAGCCCTGCCCCTCTCCCACTGTCCTGGCTATGCCCTCGCTTACCGGGAGATGCGGGGCAGGCGGGAAACAGCTCCCAGAGGCACTGGGCTCACACCCCGCGGCAAGCTTGAAGGTAGCAGCAGGAGCGACACCGCGCCCGCTCAGCGCGGTCAGAAAAGCCGAGCCCCACAGCTGTCCCCCTCCACGGGTGGCACCACGCGGGGCCGCTTTCACGCCGCGGAGAAGTGGCATGGCTTTGTCCTGTTATCCAACACGCTGGAGCTGGGATTGCCAGTCTGAGGGACAGGACATCTCCTCAGCTGGAGGAGGAAGGGACTCAAATAGCATCTTCTCTCCCGGTTTTCTGGGGCTTGAGAATAAACCGTGGATTTGCTGGGTGGTTGGCTTTTTTGCTCTTTTTTTTTTTTTTAATCCCACCCAGACGGCGGGAGAAGCAGTATGTTTAACACAGGACTTCGTTGTTGCTGTGTATATATTAAAAAAAAAAAAAAAAAAAAAAAGAAAAAGTAGAAACCAAGGGGAAGACAACAGGCGTACTCACGACTTTCTCTTCCCTCGCCCAGAGGCACCTCGGGCTCTAGCGACCTCTCCGACAGGTGTCCCGGAGCCCAGCCCCGTGCGTCCAAGGAGAGCGAGGGGTTTCGGAGCGGAGAGGAGGCTGCTGGATGCTCCCCTGCCCTTCCCGGGGGAGTCCCCGCGGCTGCGGCGGTGGCGGCCGCTGGGGGGCGCCCGCACTCCACGCGCGGCCCCGGCTCCGGTCCCGGCCCGGCCGGCGGCGAATTCCCAGGACCGGAGCGCCGCCAGCGCCGGGACCGGACCGCGCAGCGGGGCCAGACGGTGCTCTGCGGGAAGGAGAAGCAGGGCCCACGCTTTCAAACACCCCTCGAAAACCTCACTGCTGTCCCTCCCCCGCCAACCCCGCCCCGGGGAGAAAGTCGGTCCCCAGCCGCACAAGCGGCGGAGTCGTTTGTCAGAGGCGGTGGGAAGCCGTCTCGCCCCTTTGTGCATCTTGCGGGATTTCTCCTCGCACAGGCAATTGGCAAAGGTTAGGAAGGCGTCTTTAGATCCCCTGTAATCCCCGTTTAAATATTAAAAGTATAAGCAGCCTAGGCCCAGTATTTACCTATGTAACTGCATAGATTTCCCTCCAGACCTGGACTTCTAAGAATTTAAGAGATAGTTTGCGTTTCTTGTTCCCCCCCATCCCTTCGTATTTATTTAACAAACTAACGGGAAGAGGAGGGGGGAGACACCAACAATAAAAGCAGTGTTTTTATGACCGAGAAATAACCAGTATCCCTGTCTGTAACGTGAAAGGAAGGCGAGATTCCATCCCCGCCGCCCGCTTCGTCACCGGCTGGGTTTAAGTGGCCGCCACATCAACACAAAAGGCCAACACACACACACACACATCCCAAAACTCGACATAAAATCTCTATTGGTTCAATAGTGAAGATGGCTATTTTGATAACAAAATAACCTCCCTGCTCTGGTGGGGTCTGGGTTCTCGTCCGCACCCCTGTCATGCTTCAAGCAGCAACTGCCAGGGAAAAAGGGGGAAAAATCCCTCAAGAAAGTGTTTAAGATAAAACTAAGTCTCAAACGGGATTAAGGTTTTAATTACAATTCCCTATAGAAGTAACATGTTTGATGAACTGATCCTATCAATTAATAGTAACCTTAATTTAAAACTTATGAAACAGCTTCACATGAAGTATGCCTTAGACTCTCCCCTTTTTTTTTTTTTAAGAAAAAAAAATTAAGAAAGGGTAATGTTACAACCATAAAGTACTAACACACCAGCAGAAGAAATTGTAAAGAAACAATTTCTACTTTGGCTAGAAATAATTATTTGTGAACGCTTTGGGGGTGGAGGGGTTTTCTCTCTGGTGGTGAGATTTATAAAAAAAACCTGAAGCTTTTTTAAAAAGGGAAAATAGATGTATGTTTTTACCCACCAACGGTATCGTTTCATAATAATTTTGGCCCGCACTATATTAAAGAGAAAAACAAGGTAATTGGAACATGCATCAACAGTTTTCCATGAAATAAGAGTTAAAGAAGTAATAGAACTAATCACTGTCTCCTCAAATCAAGTAGAAAACATTTCAATGCACTAATTAGAGTAATTAGAATAATAAGACTGCCTATATGTGGTAAGACAATGTGTACAAACAACTTTATTTAATGTATACTGGTAATCAGCGATGCGTGCGTGCTTGAATGCTTAGTGCAATAAAATTCACCCCCGTCCGCCCAAACAATCAAATACAAATTAGTTTAATGATTGTGCCTGCTTGAACGTCTTAGAAATCCACAGGCAGAGGGAAATAAATAGCACCATCCTTGTTTGTACGTCTCCCCTACTGACCAAGGAGCTGATGCCTCCATGGACTTGGCAATGAATGACTGTAGATATGAATGAATCAAGGAGGGAAAGAGAATTAATGAATGAGTCAGGCTGCCTAAAAACAAGTCCTAACTTTTAGACGAGCGCCTCTCACAACTCCCGGGACAGGAGAAGACGGGACAGGGAAGAGGAGGGGGAGAGCTGTCCCATCATCACTTTTACGAGCCCGAGTCCTGCCAGGATTTACCGCCGTGCGAGGAGGAAGGGCAGAAACACTGGCCGCCAATTTCCTACCGGCCTGCTCTCCTTTTAATCCTTAAAAATGACATCTGTGCGGACAGGCCCGGGGACATAGGGCGCGGTACAGCTCAGCCCGGCCGGGCGAGACGTTGCGAGACCGCCGGGAGAGCTGCAGCCGGGGAGCTGGAGCCCCGCCCTGGGACGGCCCGCATCGCCCCGGCCCCGCCGTGGGAGCGATGGTGTCCCCCGGCCGGCTCCGCACGCCCTGCACCCCCATTCACTGAGGGAGGCAGACCTCCTGCCCCGGACGGGGCCAGGCAGATACCGGCCGAACCCGCCGCCTCCCCGGGGCGAAGGGAACCCGGTTCCCCCTCTCCAGCCACCTGGACCCCGGGCAGGGGCGCAGCGCCCACCCACCGCCCCTCCTGGCAGCGCCGGCAGAGTTTCGGCCACTGCTTCGCTGCTGCCCTCTCCCCAGCCCTCTCCCTGCCCGCCGACGGGAGGGCAGGATCCGATGCCTGCGTCCCGCGGACAGGCTCGGGTCTGGTGCGGGCGGTGGGCCGCTGCGGGGCCGGGGTTGCGAGCGAAAGGGGCTCCGCGCCGGCATAGGCGGCCTCCCCGGCCCTGCGGGCCCTGTGTGAAATCTCGGCATACTCGGGACACTTGGCCGAGTTTCGGAGGTATTTACAGGGAGTGTGCAGGGAGGGATATGCGGTTCGAGGGAAGAGATCCACAGCGTAGGTCAGGCCACGGGTTGAGGCCGGCTGCGGTGTGAGAGTCCACTCGCTGTAGCTGGGACTCGCCTGCCGAAAAACGTATTTGTTTGGTTTGTGATTTGATGAGAACTCGTGTCTGAGGAGGAGTTCTTGCTTTTTGTTTTACCATTTCTGCTGCAGCATGCTTTGGGTTTGCTCTAACTAATTTTCCCCAGAGCCTAATTTTCCCAGCACCGCCTGTCCGAGCCAGGGGGAAACTCACTTCTGCGGAGCATCTTCCTACATCCCCGACGGCAACCCGGCCATGCTCCGAGCACAGACTGCCAACTTAGCGTCTGCAGCTCTGAAAATTTGTTTTTTATCTTTTCCGTCTCGAGATAAAAGACGGAGAGGCAGCCCAGGCCCTGACCCTTCCGAAACGCACAATAAATAGACATCCCCCGGCAGGAGCAGGGGAGGCGGAAGAGCCACGATTCCCAAGACAGACCCCAACGCCCAGCCTCCCTTCTAGAGTCAGCAGAAGGCCGCCGCTGCCCCGTCCACAGCCAAGAAGCCGCGGGCAGTTTCCTTCCTTGCCCCCAAACCCTGCCCCGCAAGGCTCTGCCCGGGCTCCAGCTGGGGGGACCCCCGTGCCCGCCACCCTGTTCCACTGCTGCATCTTAGCCCAGAGGTTTAAGTCGGACTAAACCCAGCGCGCCCGCCCGCTGGTGACTGCTCTCCCCCCCACCCCTCCGCCTCATCTCCCACCGGAGACCGTCGCCTCCCTTCCCAGAGAGGGTCACCCGTCCTCTTCCCTCCACATCGACGGCACCACAACAAAGAGCCACCAAACCTCCAACAACGCGGCTTGGGACAACCCTGGAGCCTGGGGTCGCCCGGCGGGCAAGGGTAGGCAGCCGCGGGAGGGGTTTTTTCCCCACTGAATCAACCGGAGGGCTGGGGCAGTCCCAGACTGGGGTCGGGTCCAAGGCGGGGGGAGGAGGCCGGGAAGGAGCACGCAGCCGGGCCCGCTCCGCCGCACCCCTGCAGCCCGGCTCCAGAAGCTCGCTCGGAGGACCGGGCACTGGAGAAGAGGTCGCGGGGGGGACCCCGAACTGCCGTCAACAAAGCCCGAGGGAGAAAGAGAGAGAGAGAGAGAGAGAGACGACGGGGTGGAGCCGAGGCCAACTGGGGCCTCTGCCCCCGCCGGGTCTCTCACAAGCTGTCCAGCCCGAGAACATCGCCTCGCCAGACACCACCCCGGCCTGCCCCGCAGCCCGGGGAATTTGCCGCATTATTTCCCTTGTCCTGCTTCTCTCTTTCCAAACCCCGGTCCCCCCATTGCTCACCCTCGGGAAAGACGGCGGGGCTAGGAGGCAACGGGAGCGCCACAGGGCAGGCAGCACCGACCACCGCCTCTCGTCCCTGCGGAGCCGGGGACGAGGGGAGAGGCAATCAGGATTCAAATGTTTGGGAATACACAGTCTCCTTCCGCCCTCCAGTTTCGGCCTCCACAAGAGAGCGCGAGCCGAGGAAGTAGGGCTTTTCTTGTTGACATCTGACCTATGACAGTGTCCCTGCTGGGAATGAGAGCGGGGGAGCCCGGAAAGCAACCGCGTACCCTGACATCCACCTGCAGAAGGAGCATCCTATGGCTGCTCCATTTCCACCTCTCCTTTCTCTTAAAAGAGAGACTGAAGGAAACAGGAAGAATGACCCCGAACCGGCCGACCTCCCCACAACCAGTCCAGAAGGGCGAGCGAAGTTGCTCCCATAAGGTCAGCCCCTTGCTGGGCAAAGAGCCCCGGAAGAGCAGCCCGGGGGCTCCCGCCGAGCAGCGGCCGGTCGCGCTGTCCCGCCGCCGGCTCTCGGCGGCCATCACCATCCATCCAAGTCACCTCCTGTTCCCTCGACACGGGAGCGCTCCCCAATAGCGGGTCCCTGTCGTCAAAGGCGAAATATTCCCTGGGCGCCCACCCGAGTGTCCTGCAGAGGGCAGAGGCTGCTCGCTTTCCGCAGCCCGTTCCGCGGGCTATTGACCAAGGACTTTTAAATCCATACCCAGCTTCAACATTTTACCCGTCAGCACGTCTGCGGTCACAAAACACTTCTTCTTTCTGTCACTTCTCTTCGAAACTATTGATAAGATCATTTAGCTGAATCTGTTCGGGATGAGTGTAATATTGACTAGAAGTTAGAAAAGATGATTAAATCTAATAAGCCTAGAAACTATCGTGAACGGGGGGGGGGAGGGGGGAGGCACGAGAAGAGCAAGATATCTTACTTAGGAAACTGAGCCAGTCAAAAAGGACCTAAACACTCCACTGCGTATGCGAACACTGCCCAGCTGGATGTCACTCGCCAGCGCGCCAGTCCCGCGGGTGCCCAGCTGGGACTCCTCCGGGAAAAACCGACCAGGTCGTTACAAACACGGAGCCGCAGACGCCTATAACGTGAGAGCCCCGGCCCCGTCGGCTCGGGGCGGTCGCCGCGGGGGCCGGGGCCCGGCTCGGCCCGGGGGTGCGCTGCCCCGCCGGTCAGCCGCATTCTTCCTCCTGCAAATGGTACTACCATCATTAAGCCCCGCCTTTTTGTTTTTCTTTTTTTCTTTTTCTCTCTCTCCTTTTTTTCTTTTTCTGTCTTCTTTTTTTTTTCTTTAAAGAATCAGACCTTAAATTATCAAGAAGACCGAGAAGAATCGAGTCTCTTCTCCACCATGCCTTCCGCCAGAATATGCAACCAACCTGAGGAGCAGATCTAGCAGATCTCCCCACCAGCATCAAAGGCAGGACACCCCTACTCGCACAGAAATCAATGCTCCAAAACACACAGCTGCGGTTCATCTGTGGAGAGACATAATGAACACAGCTTCCGAGGCTCTCCTTCAAGACCCTGAAAGTTATGAGCATGGAACCTCTCAGTATAGGCATCAAATTTATTCCAAAAATTCCATGAAATATAAAGGAATGGCGGTGCTTTTACACAGAACTCAACTCAGTATAAGTACTGGGGTCTTCTCCTTCGAAATCTTAAGAACTATGCAAATCTGTGCTATCTTTAAAAATAAAATAACGATATTTCAATAATTAGAAGAAACTATGAAGGTATTGTGCATTTCTGTTTTATGTAGATAATAAAATATTACTTTAACATAAATATATAAGGATCTCTGCGTTTTTATTTTTCCCCACAAGCACATCCAAATGTACCAAAACAAAGTATTTTTAAAGAGACTGAACCAAAAAAAATTACATCCCATATAGATTTTGTTCACCTACTCATTTAAAGCTACAGAAAAACAGTTTCCAGAACCTGTTTGCTTTAAAAGAAATAAATATACATTGAGGCAGGCCACTTAAAAATGATATGAAAATATTTCCCTGGGTAGCATTTAAAAAAAAAGAAAAATAGACAAAGAAAACATTGAAACTATTTCTGCATTTCAAAGGACAAATATTAAACATATATACATAGTGGTAAGGTTTGCATGGTAACTTTTTCTTTTAGTAAACCTATTTGGAGTTTGAGGCTTTTTCAAACATCCTCTTGACTCCGTTTTCTGACCTTACGCACGTATTAATAAGTGTCTGAAAGTTCATTTCCTCCCTTTACCACTGGATCTGCCCTGATCTGATTCACTTCACTAGGCGCTAGTCCTCAACACTTTAAATAACAAGCAGCTCAACAACAACAACAACAAAAAAAAAACAAAAAAAAAAAAAAAAAAAAAAAAAAGAAAGAAAAGAGAAAAGCTTGGTGCCCGTATCTTTGTAACAATTGTTGGAAAACCAGGAAAAAGGCTAATGCATGTGCCTCTTAGAAATCACATCTGTCTTACCAAGAAGAAAGAGAGAAAGAAAGCAAGAAAGAAAGGGAGAAAGAAACAAGGAAAGAAAACTCAGTGTCACAGGCGTTTTAAAAGACAATGAGAAACATATTCTAAAGCCTTAGCTACTGAATGCAATATTTATAGGAGAGTTCTGCGAGAGAATGCTTCACTGTTTTTTCTCCATAATTGTCCAACACTCAACTAAGTAAACTTTTAGATTATAAAAATGCTTTGTCTCTATAGCACCCATTTGTGCTGACTAAATGATCCCTTTATGAATTTATAACTATCATAGTTTAAAGTTCCTCTAATGTATATGCATAGCTGCGTGTGTGCATAAGTACACAAACGCACGCAGACACACGCACATACATGCGCTGCTCCAAGGTCCCGCTCCTCTGCTTCCCTTCAGAGCTTTTTGTTTTCCTTTTTTTTCCTTTTTTTTTTCCTTTTCTCCCCGTGGGTTTTTCTCTTTTTTTTTTTTTTTTGGGAAGTTAACCATTTCCCATCAAGATAATGTCACGAAATGCACTTTAAAACTATTAACAAAGGGGTGGAAAAAAACATGGATTGAAAAATGGCATTTTTTTTCCCCATTTCATTTCATTCCCCAGTGAAAGACACAAGGCTGCCCAAGTTAAAACTGGTCCTTTCCTTCAATAAATTATACCACAATCTGACCAAAGGACAAGGGGAGGATGGGGAGGGAGAGGGGCTGGATACGAATAGAAAATAAAATACGAAAATTAAAAGTGGGAAAGAAACGCACACGGTCTCTGCAGAGAGGAGGGGGCAGCGTGTGTTTACAGGCAGTTGTAAGCACCCGACCCCCACCTCGGGCCCAGCAGCTCCTCAGGCTCTCCTTGGCTCTGCCTTAATGCAAAACTGCTCATTGAAAGAAAGTTTGAAGGGTGATATCGGCCGGGCTGCACGGGCTCTGAGACTGGGGATGCCAAAGGCACGAACGCACGGCAGCCGCGGGGGGAGGAAGGGAAGGAAAGGGCGCTGAGGGGGCGGTGGTGGGGAAACTAAATAATCCCCTTTCCCTCTCAAGGAAGTGCCACTTTCCCCGTGAAAACTCTGGAAACATGTTGTTCCCTCTCCGCCTTCCCCACACTGGGCCTTGATCACCCACACTGACACAATCTGGAAGGATTGTACATATTTTTTTCTCCCCTTCTGGCTGGGCCTAGGCCCCTGGACACACTGCCTGAAAATGAAGTTTACTTTGTTGATTTGCATTTATTCTCCCTTCTCCAAACTCGACTCTTGCCATTGAAGGCATATATTAAGCAATTACGAGAGTCACGCCTCTGGAGAACAGAAGCTGGAGGTGCACATATATATGTATATATAGAGGTTATATATATGTGTATATATGTAAGTCTATGCATGCATGCATATGCATACATACATACACATATACTAATTCTTTTTGCTTCAGTAAAAGGAGAAAATAAGCATTACACGTATTTAAGAAGACTTGTTTATAACAAAAGTTCACAAATACACATAAAGCAAAGGCTAAAACACATTAACATATCGTAGATCGGTCACTGGTTGACTAACGCTTACCGTGGAAAATGCAAGTCATTTGCAAAATTACGGTCGGAAAGGAAGGGGGAAAAAAGAAAAAATAAAGAGTTTGTTTATGTAAACTTCGATTTTCTTGCAGTGCAAATTGGTAAGGTTAAATACTGTCTACATCAAAAGGGATAGCTTTTCAGTTCTCTTCCTTTTTTTTTTTTTCATATATTCATATAGGGGATCCACAGAAAATAAACACAGCAGCATGTGCCAACACCGAGCGACATTCCACAATGCAGTCTGCCTTTGTGTGGCGGAAGGGGGCTGCAGAGGGGACCCGAGGTGGCTGTGTCCCCCCTTCCTCCCCGCCCCTCCCCGGCAAGGCAGCGCCGCATGTTTTTGCCAGCAAGCGAGAGTTTTGTGCGAACCGCTTCGCCTTGCGCCTGCCCTGCCGGTGCCTGCCCCTGCCCTGCCTGTACCTGCCGCTGCCCTGCCGGTGCCCGCCTGCCTGCCCGTGCGCGGTACTCACTCCACTCCGGTGCACGGGCACTCGTCTGGAAAGGTCAAAATACGGCATCGCACCTGCTACCGTCTAAGGGGACAGTGTGGTGCAGTTGCTTTGTCTGTCTGTCTGTCCGCTGTGATTGGCGCTCGCCCTCTCCCTCGCTCGCTTTTTGTTTTGTTTTCTTTTTTTCGCGTTTTTGTTTGGGTTTTTTTTGATTTTTTGTCTTTTTTAAAGATAGGAGAAAATAAAATAATTAAAAAAAAGGAAAAACAAAAAAAGAAAAAAGAAGGACAATCAAAAGTTGGGGGAAGGAGAGGAGGAGGAGGAGGAGGAGGAGGAGAGGAGGAGGAGGAGCCGGGCGCCCCCGCCGTGAGTTCACTGCACGGGGGTCTGCACCCCGTGGTGCGGCGGCGTGTCCCTGCTGGCCCCGTACACGTCCTCGGCGCCCGGCAGCGTCCCTCCCGGGGGAGTCATGCGCTTCTCTTTCTGTCTCCTGTTACAAAACCACACTCTCACCACCTCCTTCTCCAGCTGTAGGCTGTCCGCGAGCGAGGTGATCTCCTGGGCGGAGGGCTTGGGGCACTTGAGGAAGTGGCTCTCCAGCGCGCCCTTGACGCTCACCTCGATGGAGGTGCGCTTTTTCCGCTTGCGGCCCTGCGCCGCGATCTTGTCTATGCTGGTGGGGCTGCCCGAGGAGGAGTCCGCTTCCTCCAACCACTTGTTCAACAAAGGCTTCAGCTTGCACATGTTCTTGAAGCTGAGCTGCAGGGCCTCGAAGCGGCAGATGGTGGTCTGCGAGAAGACGTTGCCGTAGAGGGTGCCCAGCGCCAGCCCCACGTCCGCTTGGGTAAATCCCAGTTTGATGCGCCGCTGCTTGAACTGCTTGGCGAACTGCTCCAGGTCGTCCGAGGTCGGCGTGTCCTCGTCGGAGTGCGGGTCGTGGTGCGGCGGTGGCCCGGGGGGCGCGGCGGTGGCGGCGGACGGCGCCGGCCCGGCCGCCCCGGGGTGCGGGCCGTGGGGCGGCGGCGGGTGCTCGGGGCCGTGGTGCGGCGGCCCCGGCGGCGGCTCCTCGTGGGCGTCGCGCAGGCCGTGGTGGTGCAGCCCCGGCTGCCCGGCGCCGAGCATCCCGTTGACGGTAAAGCCGGGCGGCTGCGAGTAGAGCAGCCCCGCCTGCGCGCCGTTGGCCGCGGCCATGCCGGGCGGCAGGTGCGCCGCG
>NW_016690250.1:1199512-1201555 GCF_001604755.1 Lepidothrix coronata | reverse complement strand
AGACAGTCATGTGGCCCCTTTCTAGCGGAGCTGACCCCGCGGGATTAAAGGTCTCACCAGCCTTTCTTTCCTTTTCTCTGCTCGTATAAAAGCAGGTTGAAGGTGATGCGGTGTCTTGGGCAGACACTGCAGTGTTTTGATTCAGCTCAGCCCTTTTCACTGTTCAAAGCAGCTGTTCAAATACTAGGGCTGCTTACTTTGACGTGACGAAGATTTTCAAACAACCCCAAAAGCTTTGAACTGACAGGCCTCCTTGATATCTCCTTCATTGCAGTGCAGCTACTCGAGAATATTCGCTATAAAATACATAGAGCGCCACTTAACTGGAGCTGACTCCTGGCTGGGAAGCGAGGTGCTGCATACACATCAGGTGCATGCAGAAGGACGCGGGCGGGTTGCGGGAGCCCTCTGGCAGCCCCCTGCCAGCCTCCCCATCTCCCCACTTGGGGGTCCCCTGCCCACCACCCGCCCCCAGCTGCCTCGGCGGGCTCCGGCTGACGAGATGTTGAGCTCCCTGGTGTTTCAACTCCGTGCGTTCCGGAGAGAAAGCTGCATTTCCAGCAGCAAAACAAGAGCACTGCTCGTTCCCAGCGAGCCTCTGCTTCCAGCCGCCGGTCGTCAGCCTTCCCGGCTCGGGGGGCCGGGGGAGCACTCCCAAAACACACGGTCCTGCCTGCGTTTGGATGAGTGCGATTGTAGGGTGGGAAATATGTGTTTGCATATGCCTGTTGTGTTTAGAGGTGAAAAGCTTTTTTTTGAACTCTGGTCTCCAAAACCTTGAGATAGACTCACGCAGCTAAAAGGAAAGGAGGAGGGGGGAGAAATCCCCGCGCCTCCTTTCCGCGTCTCTATTATCTTCCCATTAGATGTTGTTTTAGGAGGAAATGTGCCAGGAGTGCAAAGACGCGGCGAGTCGCTCAGAGAATTGCTGGGTGCAATAAACGTGAGGCTCCTGGTGCTCGCTTTAAAGGCCAACTTGGAAGATTTGTGCTTATTGCTGGGGCGCATTTAATGCACCTTTTGTGAGATGGGGTTGTTTTGATCTCTGCTTCCTTTTTAACCTTTCTCTATGAGGTATTCAAGCCTGCGCTTTCGTGTGGCTCTTTCCAGTGTTGCTCCAAGGAGTCTGATTCGGCGGAGAGACCCAAGACATGAATGAAACTTCAACTTTAAGGGCCTGCGGAGAGACAAAACTGAGGCCGGGGCTTCACAAGTGATCGCTTTAAAAAAATCCAATCTACACAAAGAGGCAGCTGGCTGCTTTAATGAAAACTGCTTAAAGCGGCAAGAACCGCAGCCTCAGGGATGTATTTATAAGATGACTCAAAAGCTACACTTTCAAGTTGCTTCTCCTCGGGGTAGATATAACAAACACATTTAACTAAGAAATCTAAACAAAAAGGACAGAAATTGATAACTTTGATTGCACAAGCTCAAATTACCCATTGAAATTAAAATCCGTCATCTAAATAGATTTCTCCACCTATCTCTAGAGAAAAGAAAATCCCCCTCCCTGCATATGTAGATATACACAGGTAATATCATATACATTTTTGCCCTGATAGAATACTGATTATCCCAGATGATAAAAAGTAGAAAGGTGTAGAATTAGAAAAAAAAAAGTTCCCATAAAGTTTGTATTAATGTTCATTTCCAACATTCCCCGCAACTCTATTCTTGTGGCCTCTTCATTCTTCTGAGACTCTACTATTTTATCAGCATCACTGTTTGAACTAGTGGGATATAATGTTCTAAGTTCGGTATTTGAAATTAAATTATTTGAATTCACGGATATTAATCTTTTCCCTTCATCCTCCGGTTCTGAATCTTGTCATTAAAAATGATCCACCCTTTGTAGTCCGCAAGTGAATATTTTATAGACAGATACCGCTATGAAGACTTCTAACACGACGTCAACCAGTCAGACTTAGCTGTTGCAGGGATTACTTTGAGTAATTTATCAAAGGCAGGCTGCTAAATTTTGAGTGGTGAATATGAGGCCTTGAGGGAAAAAGAAGCAGAAGAAGCAAAAAAAAAAAAAAA
>NW_016690250.1:1093802-1197905 GCF_001604755.1 Lepidothrix coronata | reverse complement strand
TTTTTTTGCGCCTAAATAATTCCAAGTGGGGTGGGGGAAGGGGGGGGCGGTCGGGATAACTTCTTCCGATGCAAATGACCAGCTCTTTAATTTTAGAAGAGACTCTTATTTTGCAGCAGTGTTTTTTGTTGCCTTGCTATTGAACTTTGAAAATAGTGTGGAGGGGGAAGGCAATAATGAAGGGTCTCGAAGGCTTAAGATTTAGTTAAGTGAGTGACTCAAGATAGCACAAAGAAAGTTAGTTACTTAGTTAATTGAGAATTATTCACCTTCTGAGATCGGCGTAGCAGTTTGTTCAGATGACAGTGCGAACTTGGGGCGGGGGGAGGCGGGAGGCCGGCGGAGGAGGAGGCAGATCTCACTTGTGAGGGGGCTTTTTTTCCTTGTTATTTTTTTTTTTCCAGGACAAGTTAAATTGCAGCTGAAGGAGAGAGGTCAGTATCTTTTCAAATCAATCTCTCTGTCTGCCTGCCTATGTCCCCATCTATTCCCTGTAAAGGGAAAAGCTCCAACTTTGTTCCTCCATCTGTCCTGTATCATCTGCAATCGACAGTTCTTTAGATTGTATGCACTTAAAAGTGAAACTTTTAAGGTGTACAGTCACTTATCTGAAATAGGGAAAAAAGGGAAGTCGTCTTTTTCAGTCTTACAGGAGAATTGTTTTCTATCCATACATCTAGTCATTCTCCATTTTTCTTTTTCTTTTTCTTTTTCTTTTTCTTTTTCTTTTTCTTTTTCTTTTTCTTTTTCTTTTTCTTTTTCTTTTTCTTTTTTCTCTTTCTTTTTCTCTTTCGTTTCTCATTTGGAATCGTAGTTGACAAGTTTTATTTAAAAAAACACTTTACAAATCACCACTTAATGCATTATTCACGTTTTTTAAAAAATGCTTGAGAGAAATCACGTTAATGAAGAGAACATTTGTAGTAATTTGGTGATAATTATCAGAATCACCAAATATTCGCAAAGGCTTTAACATTACGTGTTGGAAGAAAAGCAAAACACATTACTTTAATAGTCTGATATGCAAACTATGGACCATTCAATTACATGGCTTAATAATGCATACATGATGTGATCTTGTTATTGGGATAGGAAGGGCTGCAGTAATTCACTCCAAAGACCAAGTGTGCTCTTACATTCAGTAAAATCCATTGCCATGGATCAGGGGGCCCTGCCAAACTACATTTAAGAGAATAAAAATTAATGACTGAGAATTTGAGCGTTAAATTAACATTAATTATATGACCTGCCTGCTGGAAAGATTAAATTTCTTACGCCCTAATTAGATAACGTCTCCTCATACATCAAACAATTTCCATTTCCAGATTTCAGGATTAAAATGCAGCCTGGGAAGACTGGACTTGTTCGGTCGCCGGCACCCCCCGGCCGCACGGAGCGCTCCCGGCCCCGTCCCGCTCCTCCCGAACCCCGGGGGCTCACCGCGGACTCGGAGCTGGGCCAGGGAGCGGCTCCTGGTCAACCCCTTCTTTAACTTGAGTTTCTCTTACCCACTGCCCCGGACGTGGCGGCGAGGCGAGGCCGGGCAGGGCGGGGGTGCACCGAGGGTGCGCGGGTGCGGAGGGGGATGCGGGAGAGCCTCACCCGCCGCCCCGTGATGCTCTGAGGAGGGGCCCGGGCACAGACCCAGGCCCACGGGCTGCCCCGTCGGCCACCCCAAGAAGAAGGGACAGAGAGATGAGACTATCTTCCCGTCTCATGAATGCAACTAATTTGTGTTTAATTGCTTCTCTCAAGAATAAAACCTCAGCGGTTCCCCCTTTCTCCCTCACGCAAGCACACGGATTCCTACCTTTTCCTGCTCGTGAAAAACCCCCTCTCCCCTGCTCCTTCACCCCTCCCCTCCAGCTTCGCGGTCATCACGCAAAACCCGCGGGTCACGGTCACTCCAGGCAGCTGCTCGCTGTTTGTGTTCTGTCGCACCCCCACGCCCTCCCCACCCCCTCGCCTCTCTTCCCATCCCGACGGCGCCCGGGCCACCGAGCGGACACGGGCGTGTGTGGCGAGGCCGTGCCACCGGCGGGGCCAAGCAGCTCGGTTTCAGGGCTTCGGATTTCAGGGTTTTAACCTCGACTTCTGCAGGGGAAAAATAAATTAAAAAAAAAAAAAAAAGAAAGGAAAAGAAAAAGGAGAGGCAGGAGCGTGTAGGAGGGGGGATACATGTATGCTCACCGGCGGGGTGGAGGATGTGGGGGCAGGCGACCCTGTTGGCTCCGTCATCCCAGCGGCATCCCTGGCCTGGTGGTGAGATGCTGGCTGTGCCTCGATGGTTCTTCCTCGGGTCTGCCTTTGTGCTGAGCCTCCAGGAAAGCTCCCGAATAAATGTCCGAGGAAGCTAGACTTAAGACAAACATTACTGTCCAGAGGCTGTTTTGGGACGGGAGGAGTGCAGCAGAGCTGAGGTGGCCATTGGTAGCCTCATGGTTAAATGCAAAAGTCACAGCAACCCCCTCCCCACCTCGAAAAAGCTGTGAGGAAGAGGAATCATAACATCATAAAATGTTTCCTTGTCCCCACTTTGTTATGTAGTACCAGGTAATTGCTTTTTCAACTCAATTGAAACTCAGTTTCTGTTATTGCAATGTTACTGCTCCTCCCTGAGCTTCAACATTTGTCTAAAAACATCCATGTCTTGTCTATTACTGTCTCTTGTTCGCTTTCTAGGCTGCATTGCTAACCATTTACATTTAATGCTATGTTAAGTGACAACTTCCAGAAATGGAGAAGGTGATGAGGCAGTGGAAGATATAAGAGGAAATTGTCCTGGTCTCTGGCCCTGAGCTTCAGAAGCACTTCTTCTTCAGGTCTGAAACCTAGGCCACACAGTCAGACCAACTAAGAACAAGTCATTATTCCCCAGGGAGTTATTCTTTCTAATAAATAACAGATACCTTATATTTTAAATTTGATGGTAAATACAGTCTGATTGACAGAGCACAAGAGCATCAAGGGCAGTAGAAGTTAGTAGCATACAAGCAGTCTATGAGCTTGAAAAGCATCTTCAGTAACATATCCACATTCCAGTAACAAGAACCTCAAGCCAGAAACAGTTGAAAAACATATGTAAAGGAAGCAGATCCAGAAACCACACAAAAGAATATTGTGGCAAGCAGCAAAAAAAGTAGCAGCCTTCAGAGGTTCTGCTGTTTGCCACTCCTTGCAGCTTTACAGTAACTGATTTTGTAGGAACTTGTTTTTTTTCTTCTGGTCAAATTGATGTCTATCACTCCATATCCTCCCATCAACTTTAGTGGCAGAACTGACGGGGCTGAAAAATGTGCTGAAAAGGGCAAAAGTGACTGGTTGGTGTTGTGAAGTAGTGGTCTTCAACTAAAACACACCTGCTGTCCTCTAGTTACCAAGTTATCACACTGGGAGTACAATAGCCTATTTGTTGCAATAATCTAATAATTGGTCTAGAAGTTTCATATTGGAAGGGCGCTACAGCTCATATAACAATTTCTCCCCTGAAAATGCAGGCATGGATGTGGTGGGATGCCCCTTTCTCTTTGCTGTGGTGAGTTATATCTTGAAGTTTAATTTTAAATATTTGCAGTCCAGCATATTTTCTCACATTTGTGTAAATCCAGTGGTTTGAAAGAAGCTAAATCACTCCCTTGTTTTGAATGCAGGGTGGGCAGGGACCTTGACTCAAACGCTGCTGCAGGTGATGTGACAGTTGCACTTCTGCAGCTATACTTGACTGTCTGGGGGTGCCAACACCAGTTGGAACAGCAGGGATTTCTCTGCTGCTCCCACACACAGCCTATGAAAGGCAATCAGTCTTCATAGGGAACAGCTCAAATAATTCATGTGCCATAATAATTGTATATTCCCACTAAAGTGACACCGAACAGTCAATTCTTCAACAAAAAAGATTTGCCCATCACCCTAGATGATTGCTAAAGTGTTACATATCTAAAAAAATCCCTAAACCCCCATGATGATATATAAGTATGGAAAAATTAGTAATAATAACAGCCTAGAGCTCCATGGCTGAAATGGGAGTCTCTCTGCATGAGAGCTGGGGGGCAGAAATGAGCCTGGATCCCTTCCCTTTGCCTGCTAGACCCTTCGTACCATGAACACTAGGTTGTACATCTCCCTCTTTCTGCTGTCTCCTGTGCAAACATGTGGTTGGTGTTTCCTCAGTGGGGAGCTCCCAGCTGAGAGTGCACCTATGGTATTGTCAATAGTAAACAGGACTAAAGAGAGTTAACTTACTTATGTGCTCTGAGAGAGATGAGTTTACCACTTTTATTTACTGCTACACTACTGGACTGCGCTTCAGCATAAATTGGTTCAAGGTGCCTTGTTTCAGCAGTCATACAGAGAACTGGCTTCTTAGTTATTCTGTAACTCAAAGGTGTGCAAAATCACTGCCTAACTGGGAATAAAATTATCATAAGCACAATTATGCCTGTGCTGAAAGGACAAGGTCAGAAGAGAGAATCCAGAATGTCAACAAGACTGGTTCATGATGGATTGTCCCAGACAAAGCTGTCCGATGTTATATATCACAAAAAGTTAAAAGATGATGTAATTTATATGTTAGACTCATTGTCAATTCACACCAGAACCCGAGGAATGGCAAAATCCGCTGTAGTACTTTTGGCCATATGGCGTGTTTTGGGACGTGTGGTGAGGGTGGTTGGCAATACACAATTTTTGTCTTCAGTGTGTCAGCAAAGCATTTTGTGAGCCGACAGTAGCCTTTGCATTTGGCACTAGTAATCCTGGGGAACCCCATGTCAGTGTGTTTTCCCTGCCATGGCTACACAACAACTTGCTCTCTGCTCAAAATAACAGGTCTTTCTGGAGCCAAAAGGGTCTCTGATTTAGTCTTTTTTCTCGAGAGTTCTAGCATTGCTGGTTCAAACCCATTAGGATGATGCATCATGGTTAGGCTGGACTACTCAAGGGCAATTCAGTGGTTTAGTGGCTTCCACCAGTTTTCACACGTATCTTGCAGGGCTTCTTGTACACCTCCTGCTTTATTTCCTTTCTTAATTTTTCTTATAGTCATCTTTTAAACATACCAAGATATTTATCCAGAAACCATCCAGGAAAACCTGGTCAACACCCAGTGTTCATACATCATTTTGAAAGAGGTCCACATTCTGGCTGCTGAAAAAAATAAATGCATTTGAAAATCTGCATGCTTTGGTTTTAATGGTAGGAGATGAAGATCTCGCTCTTTTCTTTGCCTTCTATCTGAACCCATCTTGGTGATTACAGGTGGAAATGGGAGAGTTGTAATGTTGTAATTGTTCCGATACTTTGAGTTAAAAAATCTTGGTTATTATGTTACTTGATTGCATCAATAAGCCCCAAATTTTCTGTTGTCACCCAGAGCTTTGGGAATGAGAAGAAAAATTAACAATGGAGCAAAGAGAAAAGTCCAAGGAGTGGGGAACAGATTAAGAGGGACTGGCTTCAGATGCAGTACATACCATACGAGAACTAGCTCTCCTAGACACGTCTGAATTCTTTCAGAGTGATGCTATACATCCTATAGACATGCTGAAGGTGGAAATTTGGGCCATTTGGAAATTGCATGCCTTCACATTCTAAGTGCATGGATGACACAATGAGCATGAATGGTTGTTCCTCTTTTCTCAAAATATAACTCTCCTGGACCTTTCACTGGACTGTATTTATCATCTTATGTTAGGTGTGATGTGGTAAAAACAATAGGTAAACAGTTTAGGATAGCTGCAAGCCCTCTTCCATCCCCTGTGTTTGCTGAAGGTACAGAAAAGAGACTGGAAACGCACTTCAGGCAAGACACCTAGAAGGGGGCTGAAGCTCAGTGTTGTAATGCCTCATTTTGAGATATCTGGTATTCCAAGGGAATCCTGAGGCTGGAACTGCCCTCCAGGTTATTGCAATTGCAATCCTTATAAGTGGACACCTTGTAAGGGGCGTGTTGGCTGGCCTCAGCCAGCTGATAGAAAATGGTAAGCAGCCACAGCTGTTCCTCTCATACCAAGTTGTTCTCTTTTCTTCCCTGGGTAGTTTTGGAGAGAAGGATGCAGGCAGTGAGGATGACGATCGTGTTGCCTAACTTTGGATGTCTGCAATGCAGGGGCCATTGGCAGCCAAGGGGAGGCACAGCTCATCTGCTGTGTTTCCTTCTCTGCTCTGTGAGGAAATGCAAAGCCTAGCTTAGATATAGCTGACTGTGCCGTGGATGCTAAAGTTAAGCAAAACTAATGTGACACCCCAGTTAAAAAGCTAGGCATTTCCAGTGATAAATAACAAGCTTTGAGGATGTAAATTTTGAACATATTCATCTCCAGGGACAAATCAGTGACCAGCCATGTGTGTCTAGAAAGTTGAGGCAGTGTGGTTTTCATTCATATCTAGTGCTGTTGATGTAAAAGATCAGAGCTCCTATTTGTGCTTTTATTGTGCTTTTGCATTTGTATCGAGGCTGGTAGCAACCTTAGGCTGCTCTTTCAAAAACCTTGACTCAGAAAGTGAGTCTATTTTATTTTTAAGAATATTTTAAATTCAAGCACCAGAGTAAAGTGGCAGTTTTCTGTGGGTTCATCTTTGGTGAGGCAGGAGAAAACTACCTCTTTCTAATAACCTGTTTGAATGGGATCTTGCAAAATATCTACTGAAAGGCAGTGTTCACAGGATTGGGATAGTTAGAGTGGATTTTGATGAATGGTAAATGAATGTACGCATTCACATACTAGGAATATGTCTCCCACACCTGAGATATTTTTCTCTATTAGTTATGGGTGAGATGTCTTTTCTGCTTGACATTGCTTCACCTCAGAACATTTTTGGGCAATGGGTCTGTGAGGCATACAGATTAAAAAAAAAAGCGTCTTTTACAGCTAAATTAAGTGTTGGCATCTCTCACAGGACTTTATTGCAATTCCCCCCCCTCCTTAAATCTCCTACTCCTGGATTTATGTAATTAAATGACAATCTCAGCTCTTGTGAAAAATAAAAAATATGGTTTCTACACATCATGATTCTAGAGGGATGCTTTAAAAAGTGATTTGAAAGTACCCTGAATGTGCAGCAACCAACAGAGAAATAAAATGAAAACCACATTTACTATTAGGAAAAATCTTGAAACTTTTAACCATGCTTGTCATTTTTAAAGTTGACTTATGATTTAGATTAGACATTAAGAACAGCTTTCTAACTTTCAGTTGGAAGGCACAAGAATAGATTGCCTAGAGTGGCAGTGGGAGGATTTTGAAAATAGATTGGACAAATGTCTGCTGGGAATGGTTTAGCTACAGTCAATCCAGCCCAGTGCAAAAGGATGCACAAGTGACCTCTAATTCTTCTGAGCTGCAACACATTATGGTCCCTGGGCACTGGCAGTGGCCCCCTCTGCCAGCACTGACACAGGAGCCCGGCTGGGTTATGCTGAGGTGCAGCGGTCAGCAGGCATGGGTGGAGAGATTGCTGTCCTTCCCAGAATGTGTGTGGTGGTGGAGAGTGCCAGTGCTCACGGGGGACTGTCATGACTGGGATTCACCTCCTGCCCTTCCAGACCTTTCTGAGTGACTTCTCTGAGCATATTTTCGGTTATAAGCAGTTCCTCTGGGCAGCTAGGAGCGAGGTGGGGAGTCACCTTCTCTGCAAATGTTATACATGAATAAACACCTTCCCAGGCTTACTTAACCCCAGTGTGCTGTGTGTCTGTTTCCCTGCTGACACACCATTAGCATCTGAAGCATCTATATTTCCCGAATCGCAACAGAGATAACTTATCATTCTCCAGCTGCTTATCTCAGAGCTGCCCTGTGGATCTGGTGGAAAGATTTCCCCTTTAGCACATAACAACAGGTGCCTGATATTCACTTTGAAATGTTCCCCTTTTTTAAAAAAAGAAGGTTTGCGATTCTTGCCCTCTACTTTTTGCATCTGTGTTTCCATCTGTATGCCCATGTAGCCTGGTTTATTACTGGACCACTGTCCCATATCTTGCTGGCAGTGCTATCAGTTCCACACAAATATGTCCCAGGAAGTTTTGGATGTGTTAGAAACATCCTTGCACTGCAGTTGCCAAAGTCAATATGCCATTTAGAAAGCACACTGGGAAGGGATTAGGTACATATTCAGGAAAATCTTCTGGAAGCTGCAGGCATATAGGAGTACAGGAATAAGTATTCACCTAATTGTCTTTTTCGTATCTGTTTTTTTCTTACACAAATCCCCTGGATATCAAGTCAGCACATATGCAGTGCTGTGCAAAGGTTCACTTTCTGGGAAAAGTGTCAACAGAGGCAAAAATGCCCATGTTCACCCTAATGTGGTGGAGTGTGGGACTGTAGAGAAGAAAAACCATGAGACAACCCTTTGTGGTTCTTCTTCCATGGAATTTCATTCCAGTTCCCGGGGCAGCCAAGTGCAGCATCTCCAGCGAGCTCCTCAGCGTCCTTGCTTGCAAGCATAGTAGACAGGAGTGTGCTTCTTGTCCCCCCTGCAGCCTGGAGTGCCAGAGAGCTCCTGGTGTGCTAGGGACTGCACAGATGTGCTTGCTGCTGCATGCATCTCTGGGGATCCTGGTCCCAAAAAGGTCTGACCCCTCTCAAGTATTGCTCATGTAAGCTGCTGGCTCTGCCTTGGTCCCTCATAGACTTTACTGGGACTTATTAGGGTTGCTGCTGGTTTAGAAATGTTACAACTTTTTTTATCGTAGTTTTAGGTAAGAAAATAGACATGATGCAAGGTAGGGAGAAGATCAGGGTAAGAAGCTGCACTCTGTTCTTACTGTACTGAGTACTGCTATCCCTAAATCACTTTGTCATGCATTGAAATCTTATCCAAAGTTCTGGAAAGGAGCACATAACTAACCACAGAATTGAGATTCATTGGCTGGAATTTGATGGTAAGAGATATGAGGAGTGTGATAGACACACTGGTGCTATCACCTATAGATATGTTCCTTGGTGCTTTTCATCATGAAATTCTGCTTCCTCTTTCTTATATAGTTGTGCCATCTGTCTTGATTTGAGTGTTTCAGTGCTTGATGTTTTCATCCAGATCAAGATCCAGGAGACAAGTGAAAATATAAGCAGCCTATCTTTCATCTAAAAGAAAAGCTTCTTGAGTTTGCAAAGTTGCAAAGTTTGCAAGGGTAGCCTTGCAAATGCAATGAGAAAGCTAAAGCACCTCAACTGTGTCTTCTTTTACTTCTATTTGAAAAAAATCACAGTTTTACAGCTAATCTATGAGGCTTTTTGTGCATGGCCTGATTTGCACTTTCTTAATGCTCAGAACTGACAGTATTGTTTATGGCTTTGTCAAACATATAAAAATGAAAGAGCTTTTTTTGGCTAGTCTGTGGTTCAAGGCAAACTGTCCTGGAAGCAGTAAGTTTCATGGTTCCATTGTTTCCGTGAATGAAATTAAGGGAAAATTATGCATTTAGACATCCTAAAAAAATTATCACAATTGTTTCGTTGTGAAAGTCTAGTACAATGATCTTCGGCACAGAAATGCAGAATTTTGCAGGACAGAGAAGTGCCTTTAACTGAACTCTGATATTTCTGAAAATGTGAGTTTACAGCTGCTTGTTTATCCTAAACCAGACACAGTCCTTTCAGGCTCCATGTGCCTGTAACATGCTTCAGCCTCTCCCTGGTATGACCAGGTAGTGGATGGAGAAAGAGAACCCAAGCGAGTGGGCCAGAGGGGGGTCTTCCCTGCAAACCCTTTTTGTGATAACTTTATATTTTTCTGTTTCTGGGCAGGGGAATTGCCAGCAAGGGTCACTCTCTTATGATCTTCTGTGTTTCATCTTATGGGATGAGTGTGGGGTACTGAGAGGGAGGAACTACCAGAAGTGTGGAAAGATGGAGGGAGAATGGGGGTTCAGACAAGGGAAAAGAGGAGAAAGGTGGAAGCGCAGCAGAAACAGGATGAGATTAAGAGGATGAGGGAAACATCAGGGCCAAAAGTAGGACAGAATACAATGCTGAAAGGGGGTAGAGGGAAAGAGGCCATAGAGGAAAAGAGGCCAAAGGGCTTGTAGCTCCCTAAGGGACTTGAAGTAGTATCCAAGAGTGCCACCTCTCTGCATTCATGTTCTGACTTGCAAGTAGCAGTGGATGCACTAGCCTTGAACATTCTCCAGTACACCCCTTCTCTAATACACCTCTGGTGAGCAGCACTTAAAGATAACAGCCTGTTACTGCCATTATTTCAAGCAAGGAATGATGTCACAGAGTTAATTATGAGTGGAGGACTTAATTCTCCTACCCAGTGATACATTTATTTTAAAACAAGTAATAAAGTTTTCCTCCTCCTGAATTCCATCTGTTTGAGGGGTATGAAAGTTGAATAACTGAACCTTCAAAAGTTACAGAATGTCAGAATAAAGTTTCTTTTCTTGTGTATATAAATTAACATGTGCTTGTGTGATCACATGTCTGGTCCCAGTTGACTAAGATTGGACTTCCAAACTTGAGTGATTCTTTGTGAAGAATTGATCAAACGACCAAATGCTTTTTAGAAGACATTAATTGCATATGGCAATGATAGATAACAACTATACATTGTGTGTGTATTATTTTCATCCCTTATGATACGTGTAGAACCCTTCATTTATCATCGAAAACTAGCCCTCACTGCGGTAGGAAATCTTTCCTGTTATTTGCTGAAATACGAGCTCATTATACACAGCCTTTTGGTTAGAAGTGAAAGAAAACACCACTTTTTAGTTTGTTGGGATGAATAGAGAACATTGTGCAATGTAATGTTGAGTTCTCTTCACTGGCTATCCCAAAACATCTTAAGTAGAGATGATCCATGGACATAAGTTAATGCAATATTGTTCCCTGTCATAATGGCTGGTGCTTACCCTGACCTTCCTGGTCCTCTAAGTCATAAGGTTGCTGGAAAACACTGCAGAAGCTTCTGATGGGCCAATTTGTCCATGAGAATGAGCATGGAGCAGCTGCAGGAGCCTCATAGCTGGGGCCCTGTTTTGACTTCTATTTTCCTCCTCCTCCTCACTTGCTCTTCAATCAAGATCCAAAATGACAATTTGAGGTAGTTAGAGTGAGCGTAACTCTTGGGAACAGAGTTTTATTATTTTTCTGGCCTTATATGCTTCGTCATTTCCAGTGAGGGCACAGCAAAGGCAGAAGTCTTGCTTGCATACTGAATATTCAACACCATTCTACATCTGCTAATTTTTAAGCACAGACGAGCCATTGCTACACAGAGGAAAACTAGGTTTGTCAGTTCACTCACATTTTAAAAACAATCTTAAAAAATCTTCATTCTCTCCATCCTACCTGTAGCTCCTCTGCCTCCATCTTTGCACAGCATAAGCCCCAGGTTAGCCAGGTTTCTGCAGTATATGCAGAACACATGGTGATCTGTTCCATTTTAATGAAGACCATTTCCAAAATTAATTACCTAGAAACAAATATTAAATGACTATTCTGTATAATATAGGAAGAAGGATTATTGTGGAGGAATGAATGAAGGCTGCTATGAATGTTGCCGTTGTGCTCTGCAGTGCAGCCTTAACATCCACCCCAGCCCCTGCCCGAATGGAAGTGTAACAGCAAGGAGTACTATACTCCTCCTAAGGTTTAGACCTGTGCCCGATTTCCAGAAGGTGGATGATGCCGGTGATTTAATGTGCCCTGAATTAGGCACTTCTTTAAGGTGTTTTTTTTTTTCTTTCCAAATAGAGACTTAGGGTTATGTTATATTGAGGCTGTCAGTGGCTTCAATTAACTTTGGATGTGACTGCAGGACCTGGACCTGCCCAGCTCTCCGGTCCTGTGCTCCCTCTCAGGCTTTGCAGAGCCACTGCAAACAAGTTTATTATGTTTTACCCTGATGTTTTATATATCAGTTAGGGTGAGGATTCTATGTGTGAATCTGAAAAAAAAAAAAAAGAAAAAAAAAGAAAGAAATTACAAGAAAAATTGAAAGCTGTATGCTGACACGTGTAGGTGGGCTTAGATAACAAGGATTATATTGCAAAATCTAATATGAAGATGGGTTATATCTAACCCTTGCCAAAATTAAAAAAAGGAAATCTGATCAGCATGGTAGGCAGCTGAGTTTGACCCAAAGACTTACGGAATAAAGTGTCCTTTGCATCCCTTTTCTTTTCTGCAGTCTCAAAGGAGTAATAAATAGTGGAACAGAAAACAAGTGGCAGCGCAATGCCTCATTTTTAAACTTTTTTTTGTATTAATCTCCTTTCAAAAGGAATAAAATAAGAAACTGAAAGTAAACAGTTCTGTTTAATATATAAAAAGCATATAAAATGAGCTATAAGATTTTTGTTTTTATGTATGTGTTTATACTTATTTGATGACAGTAAAAAACATGAGAATGAAAAAGACATCTTCATCTTTTTCTACTACGCATTTTGTAATCATCTTTTTTTCTAAGGTATTCTAAGGTGTCAGAAATCACTTGCAATATACATGATCCAGGGATTTAGCATGATGCACAGTTTTACCAGATAACAGAGTATTTGGGAGACTGCATATACAATAAATGGAGCCTAAGTACTGTATTATGTAGTACAAGTTAAAAATAAGACAGTCTATCTCCTTCTGGCTGTGGTGTTTGCCTTCCCCAGCAAAATGCCTGGCTAAGTTTCTGCCTGCCACACAGCCCACAGGGAGCAGTGAGTGTCCGGACTGACTGTGCTGTGCTGGCTTCCCCTTCCCCAGCACCCAGCATGGCCACTAAGAACAGAGGTTTAGAAGGGTTTGGCCAACCTCTCTGGACTTCTTGGCAAAAGTCAAATTTAAAAGAATTTGACTTTAATGTAGATACCTTAATCAGGGGCTGGATTTTCAGAAGAGCTTAGCTACTGCGTTCTTGGCTTCATGGAAATGTAGATGTTTCCTTTGGGTGCCTACGCTGGAATACACAGGGACAGGCCTATGGAGAGCTGCAGTCCATTAAGTCATCTCCATCCCTAGGAAACACTTCCAAAACAGCAGTGCCAGCTAGAATGGTAGACACACACGAATGGGGCTGTGTGTCCTGCTGGCTGAGACTCCTTTGGACACCACTCAGAAATGCCAGATGTTATCAGAAAGAAGTAGAGTACTGAAAATACATTTAGGGTGGAAGACCCACCCTTGGCAAAGGTCATACGATTTTTCCTTCTAATTTGAAGGAAGGGGAGGCTTCTTCTCATGAAGAGTCAACACTCATTACCGAAAGCTTTGAATAAATCTTCAAATAAAGCCGAGTATGTCTGCAGCCATGAGCTAGTACATCTGTCTACATACCATACTTGTGCTCATATGTAAAATGATCAAAAAAGTGTGCTCTTAACGACACTTGTAGGCTGTACAATGCTTTGCTGAAGCTTTTATTACATTGATTCAACTACTTTCTGCAGGTTATGTAAAGTAATCTTTCTGTATCTCATAGAATTTGCATCCTAGGAGTGATTGATACTCTAAGTGTGATGAAGCCGACTTCCATTCCTTACCACACAGGTGTGTGAGGAATCCTGGTTTGAGTTGTGCTATTATTTACTGCCAAGGTTATTACATAAATTCACTTTCACACTTCTAATTCAGACTTGCATGCTTTCTGTGAGGAGGACTGTTATTAAGTCATTATTTCTTGAGCAAACTAAACCAAACTAAAAGGCACCACTAATAGATTGGTTTTATTCCACTCCATAAATGTGTGAAGTATTGTTTTATTACACATTAAAAGTGTGATTATGTGTGATGACATCTTTGGACCATGCCAATGGATAAGTGCCACTTTTCATAGCTAGCTTTAATCTGGAAATAGGTCACTTCTCGTTTTCTAGATTTGTTAAATGGGACTGTGAAAACTAACACACTGACTTGAAAGGGGAAAAGCAAATCTCTAAAACTTCACAAGAGTTTAGTATTAATTTTTAGTCTATTTGAATATTGGCATATGTATATCACTTGCTACTAAAAAGCCAACACACTCATGGAGCAATTATTTTCTATTCTAGGAACAGGGAGACAACAAAGCTTCTTGGGGAAGAATGTATTTGGAGAGTATGCACTGTTACTGCTGGCTATTCAACAGCAACCACTGGATCCTCTGCCTTTGCTTTACAACAGAAAAAGTATTTACGGTGGGTCAGACCTTTCTAACCTCTGCCAAGCACAAAAACAGGGCAGAACTTTCAGAAACAGGAAGGATATCCAGTCTTCTTTCTAGCCTAGAAGCAGGTTATAGAGAATGAGAACACACTTGTGGGGTAGACTCAGTCATGAAACAGCTCTTTTTGCACATTACCCTTCAAGATCGGCTTGAAATAGCCTGCCTACTTATTTGTTCTTGATTGATTTGGAGTCTTTCAGGCATCTGAAGAACAGAATCTTCCCCATCTTTTTGTTCTCTGAGGTATAAATTATACAGTATAGTATTTTTTTTTAGACCTTTATTTAGATCACTCAGAATGGTTTCTGCCCTGAATCTGTGCTCTGCAACATTTTCATTCCCATGTTGTACCTCATGTGGCTGTCTCTGTCTACCTGGGAGACAGCAGGGCAACTATATGGCTCCAGCTGTGCCATGTGAGCTGAGCTGGCACTGTGTAGGCTGGGTGCTCATCACAGGAATAGACATAAAGTTTATAGGTGCTTTTGTCCTCCTGCCCAGTCTGGTCTCAGCCAGCACAGCTTATACTTTGCTAAGCTGTCCTAGGTATGCTGACTTCTAGTTATATCCTCCACACAGTTTATTTAGATGCTTAAGGCCCTTCCTTAAGGTCGTGTCTCAAAATTTTCCATTAGTCCACTGCTTTAAAAGGACAAGACCAAGTAAAATTTCCATTGATCTCCTCTCTCTTCCTCTTTTCCTCCGTTCTGCTTCAGGTGTTCATCCCTTTGAATGCATCTCACCTATTTTTCACACCACAATCCCCCTGGTTTCTTTCTGCACAAAAGAGATGCTCACTAGGCATCTCTTCTCCATAGTCACTGTATAAGTAAGCTTTGTTATGAGTTTCTTTCTTTCAGTCTTAGTTCTGTCTTAGGCCTCTTCAATTTGGCTTTTGTCTTTTCCAATAAACTAGTTTAGCCATTTGTTCCCTCCACTACTTTCCCTTCCTTCTCATAAAGTTAAGACCTGGATGACACTCTTCTTGATGCTACTTTTGATAGGAATCTCTGTGGCCCAATGGTTTTGTTATGCATGTGTGCTGGTTTTGGCCGGGATAGAGTTAATTTGCTTCACAGTAGATTGTATGGGCTATGCTTCAGATTTGTGATGGAAACAGTGTGGGTAACACAGGGCTGTTTTCATTACAGGTGAGCAGTGCTTGCACGGAGTCAAAGCTTTTTCTGCTTCTCACCTCACCCCACCAGCGGGGGTGGACAAGGAGTTGGGACAGGACACAGCCAGGGCAGCTGCCCAGTGCTGAATAAAGGGACATTCCATACCCTTCCAATTCTCTCTTCCATCCCACTGGGGGTGAGTGAGCAAGTGTGTATGTGGGGCTTGATTGCCAGCTTGGGTTAACCACAGCAGCTTGGGTGCTTTGTAAAATCTACCCATGGTGATTAGAGCCTTGTCTGCATCATCCAACATGGAAAACATGAGCACCGTACACAATGGTCCTTCATATTCGAAGAAGCTGTAACATGATATGGATGAGACAGGCCAGGCAAGGAATTTGTGAGGAGCAAAAAATACCATAATGCACAGGTGGGATAGCATTGCTACTTCTTTTCTGGGGTCTCCTTCTTTATAGCCTCAGGAGCACATTTACTTTTGCTCTTCCCTTAAAAGCTGCTGTGTTTTGTAGTCTCCTTTGCATTCTGCTTTATTCTGTGGAAAGGTAATCCAGAAAGTGAAATGGCCAGAGATACAAAGGCACACCTTGCCTGGGGATGGTAATGGGCCATCTGAAATGTGCTGGGGCTTGCCTCTGTGTACTGCACAACCAACACAACAATATTTTTTTTTCATACTGCTTTAGAGGAGTGGTAGCGGTAAAGCAGGCAAAGTAAGGACTTGGCTGGTGCCAAGTATGTAATCCACTGGCCCCTACTGAACCCAATTGGAGGTAAGTTGTGAGAAACTAGGAAGCCACTGAGAATGGAAAGATCTAAGCAGGAACTAATTGACTCACCTCTGCCACTGTTTCTTTTCCGTTGAGAGAATCAAAATGAGACTTCTAAAATCTTTGCCATGGTCCTCCAGACCTATATAACTAGCTTTTTAGCTGATGTGTAAACCACATTTTCTTCTCTTGGACTTTAATTTTGTAGGTCATTATCTCATGGTGTGCACATCTCACTTTAGTTTCTGTGTTCTTGAGAAGGAATCTACCAGTGTTTGGATGGCCTTTCATCCTGATGGCAGGACATTAGGCATAGCTCTCCAAAATAACCTCTTTGCAGCACAGAAGCCTGAACTGTGGAAGTTATTGTACTGTGAGTCCAAACCAGCTTTTTTTACAATAAATTATCATGTCCTATAATGTAAATAAGTAGTTTATTTTTCTCCAAGTTTGATGCAGACCTTGAACAGTTCTTTCACATCTGTCTTCAGAAAAGATAATTCATATTGGCAAGGAAGTAAGAATTAGGGTCAGACGTAGACACGCATTTTCTGTACAGGTAGTGGGAAACCACATGGGAAAATTTGTGCAGAGACCACTTATTCTGAAGATGTGAGCATAGCTAATTTGCTTTCTATTTTACCCCTTTTAAAATGAGAATATGTGTGGCACTTGCTTAGAATGAATGCTTGGCATAGCTGTCAGAGTAAATCCATATACTTCCTTTATGTTAGATCACTGTTTTATTTCAAAAGTTACATGCATACAGGATGACAGCCAGCTGATTTTCCAAATTGCTCTGCTTTGTCACTGTTAACTTCTGGCGTTAGGCCATCTAGATACTCTGTTTCTGAGATGTGCTCTGCCAATTCCAGAGTTGTCCCTCCAACTGTATCACCTTTCCAAAGGTCAGTTGTGCTCCCACAGTAAGTGCTACATAAAATTTTTTCTTTTTTTTTTTTTTTTTTTTTTAAATAAATAATATTTCTGTAGCTGTATAAAAATAAAAACACCCTCTTTCACAACATAGTGCTCTATCGAGAAGCCATGGAAAACGACCTATAAAGGACATGGGACTTATCATTGCCTCCAGTTTCTTGACTCCTGTGAATGTTCTCTACCACAAGGATCCTATTAAAAAAATTGAATTTTGAATGAAATACTTCTCAGAATCTTTTTTTTTCCCCTCAATATCAACTGTCTGGCATACCAGGAATCATCTATCAGGGTAAACATCAGAGTGGAAGGATTGGAAGTGCTGAGGAGGCAGAAGCACCAAGGAGGGGAAAAATTGGCTTTCTGTTTTGCCAATAATTTCTCAGCTGCCAATTTCCACATAGAGCTGCACATGGGAGTGGAAACTTTCAGACAGTGTCACACAACTCTGGAGATTCACTGCCACTGAAAATATAATTAGAGATCTGGTTATCCAGCTAGAGGTCAGAAAACTAGAGTTAATTGCTAACCTGTTTATCTTACTCAAGGGATGAAGCATATAAATACAGTTAGAAGCTGCTTAAAGCCTAAGAGACCTCTGCTGAAAGCCTGCTGCAGGCTTAAGATGGCAGTTTTGAAAGTGCCTGAGGGAATGAAAAATGTGGGATAGGATGCAGGCCCCAGTACACCACCCACACTGGTACAGCTCCGCACCAGCAGCCCAAGGAAGTCCTGCTGAGGTCACAGCCCCATTCACAGCCAGTCTCCCTCAACCCTCCTCCCCCTGTTAGCCCAGCCAAAGTCCCTCTATTAACCAAGGCTCTGCTGGAAGGGGTAGATATATGCTAGGGACTTAAGAGGGGAATGTCCTTTTGTAAACCAGACTTAGGTACTCTTAAAAAAGGTGCCTCAAACTTTTGTTTAAGCAGCTGCAGTTTACAAGACCAGTCCTCCAAAGCCTTACTTTTGTGAATAGTCCTTACCCTCCAGCCTAGCATGGCTGAAATCAATGCCTCTTCATGTGCCCCTTTCATGTTTAAATGGCAGAAGCAACAAGTCACTCTTTTCCTGTCCTTTCACCGTCTGATTTCTTACACTCAAACTCCCACATCTATCTATTCTGAGCAGGCAATGAAATCCCTTATGCCTGTACAGTGCAATACACTTTCAGGTGGAAGATTCTTTGTTACCCCTTGTTCTTATTAAACTCCTGTGCATATAAAGACTTTGGTTATCACACCCGCATAATGCAGCCAAACCTGAACAGTACTTCCATGGGGCTGGAGAAAGTCCCTCTGTCACTTCCTAAAGGCAATGTTCTTCCCAAGTCTCTTCTCTCTCCTTAGGAATACTTCTTAGCTACAGCACTTGAAAGAAGCCAGAATTATTTTTATATCAGGGAAATGTCATTTTATTTTTATTCTCCTCATACTGGAAAAAACTTATTTTTTTTTTAATCAAAGTTTTCAGAAATGGTTTCCTCCAGTGCAGGTCGATCATGGTATTCCTCTCCCCTCATTTTCACCACTGAAAAGCCAGCAGTCTGGTTCAAGCCACTTGCCTGGGCTCCATCAGCAGCTATTAGGCATTCTTGGAGGGAAGTCCTCTCTCCCCTTGGAGAGGTGTTTAAGAGAAGGGATGCAAGGTGCTTTCAGCACTCTGCTGTATGGCAGACAACAGGGCAGTTGCTAAGGGGAGTCTTACCTGAACCATGAGGATAAGGAGCAATTGCAAAGTGGAAAGGTTTGGGTGGCTTAAATGGTGGCTCTCAGCTGGGGCAACGCTTCTGCCCCTGCATTCAGGATAATACTTAGGTACACACTAAAATATTAAATACATGCTCATCGACTCCAAAGAAAATTCAGAATGTTCTTTGGCTTTGTCCTCTTACTGACACTCTCACCTAACACACTATCAGAGAGCATATTATTGCTTGTTGCTTAATACAAATATGATGGAGTTGTTGATTCATATTATTTAATAAGAAGATGACTGACTGTTCTGCATTGTCTGTTTGCATCTTAGAAGCAGTAAAATGAATCCATTAGCTTATTAACTTTTATTTTGAAATATTTCATGGAACTGTCATGTTATTTTGATTTGAGTAAGCGATTCATCTTTTTTAACAACTATTTTTTTGGTCCAGGGAGACTCATGTACTTCTGTTAATAGGTCAGAATTATGAGATGTATCGCTCATGTTCAGAATCTTTTTGTAGTGTATAGCTTATTAATAATAGATTTGAATATCAAAAATAATGATATGCTGTTTCAGCACTTAATTTTGGGGAAACACTCAGAAGATTTCTCCCTTGTACTGGCACAGTCAGTGATGAAGATAGAGGGAGACGAACTGTACTGTAGGTGGGAGCAGAGGCACTGCATCAGCTAATGTGAAGTTGAGCTTTAAATTTTTATGACAATTCATAGACTATTTTTCCAGCCGAGACTCTGGCTAATCGCAGCCTCTCCCTGACAATTTCCTTGTTCTGATTCTCATGGATTTAATAGTGTTCGTGGGGGGTGAGCTGGGTGAGATAGCTCGCTCTTGTAAGCTGCTTATGCTTGTGTACATTTTTCTTCAGGAATGTCATGTCTTCAGCAAGCTGTTTGCAGGCGAGTGATTTCTCTCCTCTTAATTCTTCTCTGTCTAATGGTTTTACTAGTGGAGGGTGGACATGTGAATTCAAAGTGATGGCTCAGGAACCTTTATTCTTAGCAAAATTCTACTGGATTGTTATCTTTTAGATCTGGTACCTCTCTATGCCTCTTTCCTCATCCCCTTTCTACCCATGGCCCCATTCCCCTAGGGCTGTCTCCAATGCTTGCCATATCTTCCTTTTCAGTTTTATTCTGAGGGCACTGCCAGCTCTTCTCATCTCCCATCTTGACTAATGTCATCTTTTCCTGTGTACATCCACGTAGCAACTCGCAACACTTGGCATCTCCTTGCCTTGCCCTCCATCTTGCTTTCCCATACCTCAGGGAGAAAGATAAGACACCACAAATATGATTTATCTAGTCTGAAACTTTCATTTCCTCAGCTGTAAACTTACCAGCAACAGCTCCTACACTGCAAACAAGGATTCATTTTCTAATCCCTTTCACTGGTGGGGGGCTACTGGCAGCCTCCTAAGTCACTGCTTTTTCCTTTGGAGGGCAGAAGGGACCTTGCTCATCACCACTGGAATGGGGTTAGGTGACTCATGGACTTGTCTCTTCCACTGTTAGACAATTTCTTGGATGATTTTTGATCAATTTTCCCACTTCCAGCTCTGCGTTATCCTGGAACTGGTGCTCTGTGTGAGTGCATTCAATGTTGCAACCATGGGGTTCAATGTTGTTTTCCATACTGTGTGCCAGGAAGACGGACAAGATGGTGGACTAGAACATAATTTTATAATGAACACAGCTTTTCCCCCTTGTGTGGCAAGGGTGACCTCTGCTTTTGTCTAGGTACCCAAGTTATCCCTGTTAAGATCATCTTTCACATTGTATTTCTCACTTTTAGCTCACACCTTGAATCTTTCTGCCAAAGCCCCACTCTCCACCTTATTGAATACAGCTTTCCTCTCCTCCTCAGTAAGATATAGAGCAGCTTCAATATCTTTCTGATCACTATTGCACCTTACTTTAGCAACTCCTGCTTTGCCAGCATCAGCAGTCTGATGGTCCTGCCTCTGTGAACGGGCTGTCCTTTCTGAACCAACCAGTTCAGGCACTGCCACCTCACCTACAATTTCCTTTCAATGCCATTTCAGATGAAAGGCCTGCAAAAATTGCCATCTGCTTACAACTAAGACTGTTGCTTTGGATGTGCTTTTCAAAGATGTTCAGGTATATCCCTGGTTGACTCTGTAACTTCCAGGGGAGCATCTCCAACCCCAGTTCCTTCTGCTTTTCCCTGCATCCTTCTCTCTCCCATCTTTCAGGCTGCTTTGTTGCACCTTTTAGCTGCAACCTGAGTGAAACTGGTGCTTTTCCTCTCCACATCAGTGTCCTTCAATTACTTTATTTCAATGTGCATGGACAATCTCTGGTAATTCAGGGCATGGTGTGGGAAGGGAGCATGCTCTCACTGCCTCCTCCCCGTCACTCGCTCCCTAGAGATTACGATGCCTGTCCTCTTTAGCCAGCCCTGTTATTAGGTCATTTAATGGTGGGAGATGGACTGGGAGAAATCCCTCTTAAAATGTTGCAGAGTGGCATTGCTGGAGTGCACCTGCCAGTCCTCTCACCTTCCACAGTGCCAGGGTGAGCAACCTTATGGAGGGAGAGCACATTCACTCCAGGACTGGCATGGGCAGCCGTCGAACTTGCATAGCCAAATAATTGTGTGCCTAGTGAATATCGGCAGTCCTGGGACTCCAGTGTGTCCATTTTGGTGGGAGACATCTGCAATTTAAAACACCTCCCACCTGGAGCAAAGGATTTTGGTGTGGAGTGGAGTTTAGTTAGAAGTAAAACAGTTTAGTGCAGGGACTTTTCTTTAGAAAGTTTATGCTCTGCTCCCACCATGGAGCTTCAGGTTTGACCGCTGTGCCGACTACACACTATAATACACTCAAGAACAATATCTCGATGTACGTATAAAGCCCATATTATAAATGCTGCTGGCCATGGGGTAGTAAAGTAAAATTAAAGGTAAAGCAGAGCTTGTCCTTACAGTGTTTTTTTCCACCTGATCCCCTTTTTCTCCCACTGCAATTCTGTCCCGTCAAGGCTTTGTGTCCAAACATTCTAAATGTTTTCCCTCCCCATGTCTTATGTATATTACACGTATGCCTTACAGGACTGAGAAGCTCTAAAATTTTTGTGTGGCTTACTTCACCCTCTCAGCCAGGAATTTCATAAATAAATCAATGTCTTTCAAACCTTTTTTTGCAGATTGCATCTGTCTAAAGCGTGTGCGCTTCAATAAGTGTGCCTGACAGAGAAATTAAAAAGAAAAATCATCTCCCAAACAGAAAGTGTAAGAGGCATGTTGAGCTAAACACTTGCTGCACATTATTACAAGGAGAATATGATTTGGGAAAGAGTGTTTAGAAAATAAAGGTGACATTTTGTTTCTCTGAGCTCAGTGGGCCAGAAATTCAGTTGGGATAAATTAACACGGGTTCATTGAAATCAGAAGCTGATTTGCACTTGTTGCGACCAGTTCTGCTGAATTTTAGCTATTGGTTAAAGGCTACTTTTTTTCTTGAGGAACTAAGGCTGGGTTTTTTTTCCTATGGAACTAAATATTTCTTCATAATATGCCTTGTCGTTTGGATTTATTCAGTTTTCTGTGAGTAATTCAAAGAGACTGTTCATTGAGACTGTTTTTCAGTAGAAATGTGGGTTCTTAACTAAATAGATTCTTGGAAGCAAAACATGCACTTTTCCTGGAAAAAATTGTGAAGTAAAGAAAGGATTATAAAAAAAAAAAGTGTTGGGTTTTTTTTTGTTATTGTTGTTGTTTTGGTTTGGTTTTTCTTTTTTTTTTAATTGAAAAAATCAGGTGAAAGTGATTCCACATTCGATCTGGAAATGTTGTGCCAGTGCCTGATGGGAAGTGTAGTTTGGGGTTGTAAAGCCTCTCTTTCTTTTTTTGTGATGTATTCCCCCCTCTTTGCATCTGCATTATGACCAGGAGAGGAGCCTGTGAAGCTCCTTGAGAGAACACAATCTGTGAGGCCAGCCCTCAGGGAACATGGACGTGTGAGGCACTGCCATACCTGTGAAGCTTTGTACTCATGTGTTTACATGGAAGGTTTTGGCCATTATCCTTTCAACTGAAAGTCACTGACTCAAGAAATACCAGAAAAATTGCCGTGGTGCCCACTGCCAGCCTTTGTGTAAGGAGCAGGTCTTCTTCTCCCTCCGAAGTTGCCACCTATGGTTCATATAACTGAGTAGTGCATATGAGCCAAAGTGTAACTTTTAGTGAATTATGGCCTGTATGCCATACCTGTTTTTATTCGAAAGCACAGTTGATAATCCAAGTGATGCTTACTTGCAGAAATACCACTTTATACCTGGACCTTAAAATGGCAAGTGCTAAATTTACCCTCTCTTTCAGAATTTTGTTTATTACCAGAAGGGGTTAAAGTCACTTTTATGGAAAGGAATGGAGAGTTTATCTATTCCAAAGGAAGTTTTAATGAAATCCTGCAGGAAGGTTATTTTTCTATGTTTCCCCAGCCTTTTGTTTGAATTGTGCTCAGAAATACCAGTATAAATACTAAATATACAGCCTTCTCTTTGTTTTCCTAGTAGACACAACATGGGATGGCCCTGCCTGCTTCCCGCTGGACTCAGCATTCCTCTTGTCTCTCACCTTGCTTCAGCTGTGTGTGAAAAACTATCCACTGTAATGGCCTCGGGATCACCAGAAAATCAAGCTCGTTTAAAGAGGGAATGTTCATGCTTAGAAGGAGCTTTATTGCATTTTAATCACTAGATCCTTAAACCTATAAATATACCCTAACGCTAAAATCAATTTTGAACTTTTTAACTTGATTTTAAGGCCACCTTTTTTTCCCTTTCCTTTACTGAATTGGAAAAAAATACTCCAGTAAAAGTCTGCCTAGTGATTGTGTGCTGTAAGTTGCTGTGCTCTTCTGCATAAAAGATTTTCCATATTACAGCAGGGGGCCTTCCCCTGGTACGTCAGGAAGAAGAAGAAAATTCATTTCCTACACCCGCCTGTCATTTGCCCTTTTATGATTGAACCATATACCATCAGACAGCCACAAAAGTGACAAAAGCTTTTGCAACTGAATACATCTGATAATTGCAGTGTTTGGCTAAATTTAGGACTACAGCAGTTGATACTGCAGTGTCCAATAGAGAAAAGAAAAAAAAAAAGAAGAAATGGTGTGTAATCCTATTTTACAGTCTGAGAGACTTTAGTGATTACTTTACATGATCCATCACCTTAAACAGTGTTTCTATTTTGTTAATGTGCTAGATTTTGAGGATTTTTTTTTTATTTTAAGGAATATAATTTTTTTGAGGCAAACCAAGACTGTAAATATTTCAGAGAAAGAGGTACACATGAGATTGCCTTTTTTGTTTGTGAATTTTGAGGTTAAAGTGATTCACCTTTGCAGAACCCCTGCAAAGCATGGGGTTCATGCCTGCACTGGGGCATGAGGGCTACAGGATCTTCCCAAGAAATAAATTTGCTCTAGTGGTATGGTAGGAAGTTCTGGAACAACCAGGGAGGTTTTGCAGACAGAAACCCCACACAGCATTTTTCCTTTATGCAAGGGAGACAATGATTATGTCTTTGGAAGTGTCCTGTGCAAGCATGTTCCAAGTGTTCATGTGAACCAAACCAGACTGAGCAATAGATGAGTTTTAAGATCAAGATGGGAACCATATGGTCTAGATAACCTTTAAAGGTGTCTTCCAGCCCAAACAATTCTATGCTTCTATGGTCTGTTCCAAACCTTTTGTTATCATTGGGAAGATTCAATCAAGATTCTTTTTTGGAAAGGTACCAGCTAAAAGTAGGTTCTGATTTTGACTGTGGCTCAACTCTATTGAAATTTGAATTCTTAAGAATATGAGAATAGTAGGAGAAATGGAATTGTAGAATAGTTTAAGAAAACATGATCAAGATTTTGATGTATTAGTAAAATTATTTCAACCAATTAAGACCATTTAAAGCAATATAAACAGTCCCTGTTAATCTATAGTAATTATTGAATGACATGATTAAACATAATCCAGCAAAATATACACCACCTGGGGGACCCTGCTCTGCACCTTGCCCGGGCTAAAGCTCCTGTGAGAGATTTTCACAAGCTGTGCAATGCTGAATCTTTGAAAATTTCGCCAGTCTATAGTCTAACACGAATCGACATAACTAATAGTATTAGACTGATATTACAAACAAATAATTTGCTTCCAGAGCAGAAAAATCTTTCCATCAGATCATGAGAGGATACTGAAGTGAGAAATGATTTTATATGAAGTTCTTTCCAGTGGTTATCATTCTTATGCGTAGCCTATTTAGTGTTTTCTGAGAGTAGTTTGGAGTTCTTGTTATTGATTTGATGTGCTTCACTGTATTTTCATGACCTTTCAAAGCCATTGTTAAAAATTCTATATTTACTTAGTTTCTGTGTAAAGATATTGACATATGAATATTTAACCCTCATATCTCCTGTATGAATCCCTTCTTCCTCATGCACATCATATTCGTATCAGTCAGAAGCACTGTACCCTCCCATTCCTACTGAATCGGAGAGAAACACCATGATCTAAGAGCAGTGCAGTAAATAAACAAAGGAGTGACAGAGGTGGTAGATACCAGTCATATTGGAGGAGAAAATATTTTTCAAGTTCTAGAGGTAAGTTTCATGGCTGTTAATTTATCAGGAAACTTGGGTCTGGAGAATAATGAAAAGATGTGTGTATTTGTGTAGGATGGGGGAGAAGAAATTTTTGGGTGGCTGAGAAATGGAGTTTGTCAGGGTCTGTTTCAGTGGCACCAAGAAGGGACAAAGGGCAGCTTCAGGGCATTTCTACTAATGGGACCTGATGGGATATCGAGGTTTTCATGCCTCCTCTAGAACTTTCAGCTTTTAGTTCCCTACGAAAAGAAATGATGAAGTGGACCAAAATGTTAACTGAAGAAAATAGAGGAATTTGGTGCATTTGTCAGGATAAAGCTATTAATGGGACTGTAACAGTGATGAAAACTCAAGCCTTTGACTTTAATAATGGTTGATGATAATATTATTAATATGGATGTTTCACGCTTCATTTTTATTTCAGATTATATTTTTAAATATTTAAAATGGGCTTTAAAATATGGTTATTATTAGGACTTACCTGATGTTATTCTAGATTTTCATATCCTTTAGATATAGCACATACATACAGGAGCTGTGGCATACACTCCATCAAATATCCTCCCTGGAATTCAATATGCAAATTATGGGACACTAAGATTTGAAGTATTACGTTTTTGATGTAGAGTATGTAAAAATTATTGTTTGGGCTGCTATACAGCTTTAATGAAGGATGGACGATATTTAATTTTCCCGTGTTAAGATTTTGCTGTCTGGGTACTGGAAGGCTGAGGTGCCTCTTGTTTCTAGCAGGGCTTAGTCACCCTTGCATCCTGAGAGCTCCCCTACATGGTGTGCTCCCCAGCACAGTGCTGCAGCACAAGATGAGTCCCCATGGCCAAATGCGCAGGGGCTTTGCTGAACTGAAGTTTTAACCTTGCCAGGCTGACATACAATATGAAGTGGATTGATTTGCTCCCTTGGACGTGGTTGAGTGAATATAAAGGAGCTATAGGCAAGGAGCAAGTGTGCAGTCCCAGCAGCTGCAGTGAGCCTGTGGGGCTGCAGCAGCTGAAGCTCGGGGGAAGAGGTGCAATGGGGCCCAGGGGATCCCAGCTTGCCCTTGCAGCAGTTGCACTATGGTTTTGTACTCCTTGTGCTCCTGGGCTTGGGAAGCTGTTAGGAACCTTACAGTCAGTTTGAATTTGTGGAATGAGAAGACCCAGCTACTCTGAGCTGGCTGAAATGGGCTTTAATGTAGCTTGTCCGTATCAGAGGGGTGACCAGCTGCTGTGGCTCTGACACGCTAAACTCAAACTCAGCATCTCTGCACTCGAGTCACTTCTGCTTGTCTTGCAGCCAGCCTGAGCTGGGCAGATGGAGGGCACATGTCTTGCTGGAGGTCAGACAGTAAGTCAATAGCTTTACCAAGCTGTGATACTGGGACCTTTCCTTTTCTCAAAACCATATGCTCCTCTCCTTTACATCTTCTGGGGGTGGCAGATGGGTAGAAGCTGTCTCCTTTCAGAGTAAAGGTGGCTGGTGACAGGGGAAATGCCACTACACCCTCCCAGAGGCTGATGTGTTTTCTGTGCCACTTACGCTATAGCAAGGGGTCTGGGGAAGAAGAGCGGAATCTGGAACATCCATTTAGCTTCTCTTCTAGCCTTGCTGGCACTGCTTAGTGTAGTGTCATGCCAACTCCTACTTTTTACACAGTGAGGTTTTCTGGGGGGTTGGTTTAAGTCCACAGCTCAGTAAAACTAGTGGACACCAGCCACTCTTCTGGAAATCCTGAGGGCTATTCATGGAGTAACCAGAAGATTTTGTACTGTCAGATCAAGAATATCTGGATGGACACATCTCTGCCCTTCTCTGGCTGACACTTACTCCTCATCCTGCAGCCATGGGAAGAGGCAGCACTGGCAGATGGTTGCCTGGAAGTTCTGCCTAATTGGGAAGAGGAGTTTTCCCTTTGAACCAAACCTCTGTACCTTACTGGGCCAAGCTTTCTCACCCCTTCATCTCCTTTGGGATCCACCGGGCTGCCCTGCTCCCGCTCCCTTCCCTAAACATTGGCTCTGTTGCTACCACCTCTCTGCCCTCTGCAGTCTCTTCAGGGCTGCCACCACCCCCAGCCTTGCAAAGCCATCAGAGCCCTGTGGGCTGGCAGAGCTGGAGTAGTGACTGTCCCCAACACAGTGTTTAGAGACACCCAAGGTGGCTGAAGCAGGGCCTGGATAGTGCCCTGGGTCTACTCAGGAATTCTCTGCTAACATACATCCCCTGGTGTGCCCTCCCTCAGGCAGCCAGCGTAAATCATTTGCAGAGGGACTAGCAAGGGGGGCTTTGTGTTGTGGCATAACAGGGTGTCACACCTTTGAAGAAGCAGGAACCCTCTTGCCTCCTGAAAACTAAGAGCAGCTTTCCCTGAGAGGTTCATATTTTACAGGAGGCAGGTATAGTTGCTGTCCTGATTATACAGCTGCTAGCCTAGTTCTGGGAAACGAGTGTATGAAAATGAGTGCAGAAAATGAGCCTTCTAATAAGGCTCAAAGACTTTGAATTTCCCCTATTGTCACCGTAGGTCTTCCCCTACTTGCTTAGCAGAGGGAGAACTATTCAGTTACAATCAAATAATGCAAATGACCTGAAGGAAATTCATCCTAAAGACACTTGCTGGATACACTGCTAATATGGTTTCCTCTCTTTCACTATTCAACCAGAATCTAGGATGACCTTTCCAATGAAACATAAAACCTACAATGTGCGCCCTTACTAATGTATTCTAATGCAATTAGTTCATACAAAAGGCTTGTTAAATTTGCAGTATCTGCTTTCACCTTTACAATAATTGCTAGTGATCCCAAACCATAAGTGTGTCATTCTGCAAGGCTCCTGAACTGTAAATAAAATGAAAGTTTATTTGATAACTCTCCTGCCTGTCTCCTAAATGATCCTTCTTTTTTTTGCAGAGGTGTCTGCAGGAAGCCTACCAGAGGCTTAAATCTGGTTCAAGAGAGAGGGTCAAAAGAAAAGGTATATACTGTAGTGAAGCATTAGGGCAGGAGAGATACTGCCAGTCTACATCATTGTGCTTTCTGGGGGGCAAGAAAGGAAATGCTACGGTTAACGAGAAATAAGGAGGCTACAATGGTGCTGGGTGGTGACTCTATTTATCTGGGGAAATAAAAGAAGGCACTCCTCCCTCAGTAGTGTTCATCACATTGCAATCCCTTCTAAATAGTTTTGTCACACAGAGAAATCCATGAATAATTACCTCCTTATAGCTCTTGAATCGTGCAGGAAAGCTGCCATCCTAAATGAATGTCCACTGTTCCATTAAGGTGCTGTGTGTCCAATTTCTAAGGGCTTCTGGAGGAATGTGACACTTTGGTGGGTGGGATGGTGCCATAAGCAAGTCTGGTCTGTTAACCAAAATCAACTCATCAAGCTCACCAGGATGAGGCTAGCATCAGTGACTGTGACAGGGCTGGCTGGCTTCTCCCTGGTGGTGGAAAATCCACCCAGATTGGGATGACAGTGCTTCAAAGTACCCTGAGCATCTATGTGTTCAGAAGGGTTTGAGACAATAATTTTGACCCACAAAATGAGGGAAAGAAATGTTAGTTCTGTGGTTCTGTTCCATGATTTCTCTTGTTGATGAATGTTGCCCAAAGTGTCAGAGTCAGAAACAGGTATGATCTTGCACTTTTGCTCTGAATTGTTACTATTATATGAATTGCTGCAATTATTTTGATAAAGCTTATTTACCCTGAAGTCTTTTTTCTCCTCAAAATAACTTTGCTACAAACAGAGAGTCACTGTGATGCACTGAATCAACGTTGCATTTCCATTACCCCATTCAGGCATGTAAAGACACAGGAAAGGAGCTTTGCTAGGGGATCGAGATGAGGTCAGGGAGAAATAGCCCTTTTTTTCAATCTAATGGCTCTATGTGCTCAAGTTCAGTGGAACCAGGGTCTCCCAGTGCCCTCCTCTGAGACTGAACTAGAGCATCCACTCACCTGGCTGAGGAATTCTTTGGTACTTATTGGAAGCAGGAAATATGAGAGGAGGTACCTAAATCCAGGAGAGGACTCCCACAAAGAACATAAGGCCAAATAAATATCGTTCTTCATGGTTGATTCTCTTGCCCTACCTAGAAAACTTAAGGAAGAATTTAAAGAATTTCTACATTTGCCTAGGATTTTCAGGCACCTGGCAGCCCTACCCCTTCTATGGCTGCAAGCAGGCTGTGAGCACATGCATGTGTACATAAGAATCTTCTGTGGCACAGGCTCAGGGAGTCCAACTCCAGACTGAATGATGGCCCTACAGAGTCCAAGTCCCACCATGTGTGCTAGAGACAGGCGTAGATGCTTCTTGCTTTTTTTCCAGATACTGAAACTAGCTTGTGCATGCCATGTGCTCTGCAGCCAAAGATCATCCTCCCACACACCAGGATGTCCAGAAATTTTGATGATGCAGGGCTTGATATTACTGCTAGTGTAGCCATAAAATGATTCACCCATAGCAAGCCACAGTCTCAAGTGAAGTCTGGGAGCGAGCAAGGAGTTGGGCTGAAATACTGATATTCCTGGGCAAGTGGTTTTGTTAGTGCTAGATTTGTCCTACTACAGCTGTCGGAGCTGAGGAACAGTTTTGTTGAGACAAGGGCTGACTTGGTGTGCACCTGGTGTAAACCTTGCCCCTTTACTTTGTATTCCAGTAGGTTTGGCTGAAGAATTGGCAGATTACAGCTGATATCAAGGTATATGTTGGTTTTTTATCCCATTTGTTTGTATAGGTTCTCAGTTACAGAGAAAGAAATGAATGCTGTAAGCACACAAAGAAGAGTTTATCATTCTTTGTTATGAGCTTTTTACTATTCACATTCTCATGTATCCTGTGTTTTTCGATGCAAAGCCATCTTCTTACTGTCTAAACAGGGAAGTACTGGGATTTATTTATTTTTTAACATCAATATTTAATTGTGGGCAGTTCCTAATTATCTACTGCTAATTTAAAATGGGAAGATGAAGTCCGTGATTTGACAAACTATCTTCTGAAGCTGAGGGAAAATGCTGTTGTGCAAGAACTGTGACCCACACGTGCTAAGCAATGGGTTTTATTTGCATTTTCCCTAAGTATCTATAGTGTCTACAATGGCTATCTTGAAAATCCTTCCTCAAATACATTGTCAAACAGCAGTAACACCAACGTATTTGACCTAGATTTCTTTGGTTGTTGTAAGAAGAGAGGGAGGAGCAGGTTTTTGGCAGGTATAAATGTATGAGATCAATGTGACTATACAGATGTGGATCTGGTCCTTTGCTGTTTGATGAGGAAGAAACTAGCTCTTTACATTTTATCCCCGAGGCAGGTCAAGCGCTGCCTGTTGCTACAACCTACATTACTTTGACAGGTTGTGCTGCTAGTTCAGGCACTACGTTCCCAAAACTCTGTGTTCCCGTGCTGGTGGTGAAAACGGCAGGCATACTTTGCTCAGCCCTGTGCCTGAGTTTCCCTGCTTGGCACTTTGATCAGCTCATCCTAAACCAGAGCTGAGGCATTAGCCAAAATGCAAGCAATCCGGGAATCTGAGCTTGAATACAAGTCAGAGCTTGCAGGATCACATTGGTTGTGAAAGCATCTTTATTCTTGATCTGCAGGAAAGATTTCCTCGTGCTGTTTTCTGTGCAGAACTGATGGGATCGGGATTGCTGTCTGTCAGGCGACAAGGGAACCCGCCAGCTCACAGAAGGTATGTGATTAGAGAGGACCCCAGGATAAGGCGATTCCCAATGGGGCTTATAAGATAGAGAGTACTGCTGAAGCAGCCCACATTCCTGGCTTCCACTGCTGGGAAGTCAGGGCTGGTATCACTGCAGACACTCCCCACCAGTGGATGTTGCTGCAGGCACATCGGAATTTCTTAATGTAGTGGAGAAGAAAGGGGGAAGAGGACAGCAGGGAAGAGAAATCAGGGGAAAAATGTATAAAAAATTCACTACATAAATTAGCTGCGCTTCTTGCAGCAAAACTAACAGTTTCTTTTGAATGTGAATTCTGTTGCTTCTCTTAACTAAATGCCTAAAGGAATTGTATCACATAATATACAAGGGTAATTATTAAAAATGCATAAATAGTCTTGTAGGTACAAAAAGTTGCAACTTGTCTCCTGCAAAACATTAAAAGGTTTGCATATGTCAATGAATTACAGGCTGTTTGCTTTTAATCGCTGCTATTTTGGGAGTTCCTGTAAGGATGTTTTTAGAAGAAACACATTTGGTAATTGGAGGAGGCTGCCCCATTGTAATGGGCAGTTGAAACCCAAAGGAGGCCTAGTGAGGATTATTCAGGGTGTCTAACGGTTTTGGCTCTGGCTTTGGGTGTTAAGTATCGGCTAACATGTTTATGCCTGGCCTTCAGATGTCCAAACACAAAGGCTCTTTTCTTCTGCTCCTGGCAAGAATCCAGGCCAATCTTAGAATATTTGCCCATCCTCCTCTTCTGTATCCGACCCATCATTGAGGACAGTGTTTCTCTTGGAGTTTCATCTGAAAAACACTACAGCAAAGGAATGTTCACTGACCCAGAAGCCCAGTGACAAGAAGAGGGAATTATATGTGTATGAATGTCTGCCTTTGGGAAAAAAAGCACACAGAAAGAGAACTACAACAAATCCAAACTTTTTTTCCAAACTGAGCCACCTGGATTTTTTCTTTTTAGAAGTCAGACCTCGTGGGATATGCTTGGATTTTTATTTATTTTTTAAGCAAAATATTATGTTAAGACAGCCTGCTTAGCATTGCAGCTCTGAGATTGAAGAAATAGAAAATGTACATTCGTGTTCAAGAGCACAGACATCAGTTCAGGTTGATACTTGGAGATTATCTTGAGCTAGAATAATGTATTTATGACTAGGGTCAAAGGGATTACCCACATGAATAAGACCTAGCAGGATCAGGCTCTGCTGCTTATAGCCAGTCAGGAATGGGTAACATAATATGAAAACAGACTTTTTTGGATTGTTTTCTCCAAGCCTATACATATAATTTCTTTCTCTGCATTTGAAGCTGTTAAAAGCACTTGATGCAGTCCTTAGTCTTGGTCAACATTTTCTTTTAATTCTATATTTTTTACCACAGTCCTGTAGTTCCAGGTGATGGAAAAAGAGATGAGTGCTTCTTGCAAGTAGCCAGAAGCCAGTTTCTAAGGACTTGTGTTATTTGTACGAAAAGGGATTGCCAACATGAACACTGTGGAATCAGTCCCAGGGTTTGTCATATGAGTGCTCCAATGTTTATATTAGAAAAGATCAGGCTGAGAAAACCTGCATTCAGCTAAGTCCTCATGTTTCCCAGTTTCCGCAGCTATGCACAGTATCTGTAACATATCTTCTTAGTTTAAAGTCTGATGTGCTACAACGAATGGCGATGATGGGATACAATAAAAGCATTTTACTGGCTAACAAGGTGGGAAAGAAAATGAAAAGCATCCTTAAGTCTCAGTCATTGGCTTCTGTATTCAAGTTTTGTTTCAATAAGTGCAATTTATCCTCTACTTACAAGTGTTTAGTATTGAGAGTTTTGCATGCTGTGATTATGTCCTTCTAGTGTACTTAATGTGTTTGTTTTTATGACGCATAGAAGAACCCTGAATCTTTTGATGTTCATACATCTCGGCCTCTGCTGAAAGAGCCTGTCCCTTTCTTAATCCAGATTTCCAGTCAATGCACCAAACTTCAGATTTTTAGCAAGGAAGACCAAAGGAAGAGAAGTTACCTGACAAAAAAAAGCAGGGAGGCAGGTAGCTCTAATTACACAGGTAGCATTTCCAGCATTGTTATTTCTGCCTTCTCCCATTAAGGAGTTATTTAGATGGAAAGACTGAAGGACTAATCATCATTACTGCTGTTATAAAAGTTGCTCCCTCTCCCTCTGCTGCTGAAGAAAAGGCAAAAACTCCAACTGATATAAAGAGGAGCAGGATTGGGCCCTTAGGCTGTACATAAGTGTCTGTGTTGGAAAAGAGAATGTACAATGTTGGATGCTTCTTATAATATAAGATTAGATCAAATCCTTTCAGTGCCCCGAAGCTTTATACCTTAATGTTGGGTTACCTGTGGCAGATAGCAAGTGAATTCCTGTCAGCATAGATCATCCTCTCAGCATTCACTAAAAAAGTACAATTTTCATTTTGCAGCATTTGAGATCTTTTAAAAAATAAAATCTAGTGGGAATAGTAGCCAACATTAAGACAAGCAGCTTCAATTTTTACATGATCATTGGCATAATCAACGTATTGTATATAGAGAGATGCTTGACAACCAATCAATGGACAGTCAGAAAACCAGTTAGTTGCTAGTCTTTGAGGTGCATGAAATTATACACAACTAATGTGAGGGAACAAATAAATGGGTGTTTTCAGCAAAAGCAAAAATTTGCTAATGCTTATCAGGTGAAAGAAATTTCCCCCATCCCACCTCTAATCTGCCTGTGAAGGAAACTTCTCTGGAGTATGACCTTGTTTCACTAATGCTCAGTGGCCACAGCCACATGGAGCTACATAACATGTCCCCTTGACAGCAGTCTTCAGGCTGGGTGACAGACTCTAGTCGCCCCTGTACACCTGGGCTCCTGGGCAGTGTCCCAAATCTAGTGATGGCGCAGTCACAGTAGGGACCTGGGAAATGTGGCAATTTGACCTGACTAGAACAAAAGAGAGCACAGCAAAATAACTACACATAATTGTTTGTTGTAAGAGCCTTCCTGAAGTGTTTGGATGTCCAAACCTAATTGCCTTTGGACAGTTGACAGGAGATTCCCCAGGTGCACTTCTGTGTTTGAGGACAGCACTTTACCTTTTGTTTCACACACCATCTTACCTGAATGGCCATGTTGTAGGGACCTGAGACTCTCTGGAAAGCAAGCATGTCTTCATACCAAAGCCCAAGCCAAAGCCAGTACTGAGTGCAATGGGCAGGGACACATGGCACAGAGTGGCTCAAGGGAGCTGCACTCCCCAAAACCAGTGTGCCTTTAGCTCTCTTGCCTTCATCTCCCAGGCTGCACTGAGGCACTGAGTGGAGAGCGTGCTGCTGCCCACAGAGCTGGACAGTGACCTGGGGCATGACCATCCCAACACAGGGGCTTTGCCCCTGCCTAATTTGCAGGTATAGGCACTTCACTGAATGACGCTTGGATGCCCTCACCAACCCTTCACTTTCTGGCAGAGGAGAAATATGCACAGAGCTGATGGCTCCCAGGCTGAGGCTACAGAGGTGAACCCTGAAGAACTCTGGCTTCCTTCTTGCCTTGTATTTTACGTTACAGTTGGACAGAGTTGAAATGAGACAGTGTTTTCACCCCACACTATCATGATTGGAATTTTGAGCCATTAATTTTTTTTTTAATTAAAAGCTGCTTTTTACATAAGAAATATACAATGTCAGTGAATACCAATTAAAAGCATATTTCACAAAATCAGACTTTCAGTTGCCCGTTCTATTGAATATCAGTCAGTAATAAGCTTTCCTCATTTCCCTGAGCACGTAATTTTTTCCTTGAATTCTTGAGTCACTGCTTTGATCAGTTCTTGATTGCTTAAAGGCTGTGAGTCAGTAATATTTCCCAGTTTTGTTGTCACATCAAAGATCTTTGAGGGGCTTTCTCCAATAGAAGGCAGCTAAGGTTCCTGGTTGACATAGTTCATCACCATGCTGAAGCATGGAATAATGCACCACTTTTAGCCATTTGTGTAATCACTTGAATAATATGTATTACCTCCTTAAATGGGCCAGCTGCTACACAGTATTTTTTTGCTAGAATTTTTACACTTGAAAACAGGGAGGACAAACAGTAAACAGGAAAGGAGATTTTTATACAGACATGCTGATGAGAGGAAGCAAAGGCAGTCACTTTCCTCTGTTTACAGACTTTTGCTGTTGCTTTATTCAAGCATTTATGACATGAACAATTCTGGCATTGAAAAGCCTCACATTTTTACAGAAACATCATTTAATGTGATAATATGCAATATAAACAATTTGTGCAGGATTCAGACTTTCAGTTTGGTACAGGAATTTGTATCCCACAATGGCAGTTTTGATCTACTTAAATCATTGATGTGGCTTCCCACAGCATGCCAGATCCTGACATCCTTACTCTGCTTTTTCTTGGACTCCTCTTTAGCAAAACTCAGCAGGTTTCCAAAGAAGCTGGGTCTGAGCAAAATGATGGCCAAATCACTATCAAGACCTATCAGTGTTTTCCTTCGCTTGTGGGAAGAGGAAAAGTCTATTTCCCCACCAAGTGCTGTGACCCAGGTGTTCTGTGAGAGCTGTGACACCAAAGCCTCTGGACTTCCATCTTTGGATGTGAAATCCTGACATGGTGAAAGAAGAGCATCCTGTCGAGCCCCACCTGAACTGCCTGAATCTTCATTTTCCTTTCTTGGTGGGAGAGTCATGGTGTTTGCAAGCATCCCTTTGGGAAGTGTTTGGGGTCCCATCTCTCACAGAGGGAGAAATGAGGAGGAAGAGACCTGCTTTGGTATGATCTGAAAGCAAAAGCTCTCTGTGAAGAAGGTTGTGAAGCTTGTGGCAAATTTAACTTCCTCGGGAGCTATGAGCATTTCCAGTGTGAACTTCATGCCATCATCCCCGGAGTAAATAAATTACAATGGGAAGGTATTTAAAGGGACACCATCACATTACCGCTCCTACCTTGCAAACAAACAAATGCCTTTACCTGTGTTACAAATCCCACCTTAACATTATTAAGAGTGAAAGAATTTTTAAAAATCCAATTTACTTGTCACTCTTTCCACTTTGTTTACTGGTTGTGTTTTCTCACCGTGGACAATAGAAATCAATGAAGTCAGGTTTGCCTGTGTTTGAGTCACTTTCACTTTTGGGTTTTCAGGTTTAGGGCGGAAAGTTCAGGGGAATGGTTATTTCATCAAATACGACTGTTTTCACTTGCAATTAAAAAAATCAATGGCAATGTTTCCATTTAGACATATGTTTGTAAAAGTCTGCTTTTGTGAGATTTAAACTTTGGACCAACCTTGGCAGTGTGCTCTTTGAAAGATGGAGCTAAGTAAAACACAATGGCAATAAAAAGAATACTTTTCATTATCATGGCAGATTGGAGACCAGTTATGCAGCAGGACCCCATTTGTATAGATATTGCATAAGTAAAGGATAAAATACGGCCAAGGGGTAGATACATCCCTATCAAGAAAAAAGATAATGAGATACTAATATTCAGCAGTATGAAGCATGATTTCAGCAGCCCAAGAAACCACAGTTCTTGTAGATAACATGGCAAAGGCTGCTCTGGAAAGGAATGTGAAAGCAGATAAAGGAGTAACTTTGCAGATATTTACATGAGATTCTCATAAGCACAACGGGCAGCTTTTGATCAAAGGATATAATCCGGGTGAATCTAAATGTGTTTTTTTTCCCTACACTGGAGTTCCCTATTCTATGCTGCTGCAGGAGGGCTCAATTTCAGTCCTCATAATGGTATGCAAAACTTGCAAAATGTATCCCAGCTGAGGCATGCTCTCTAGCTAAGACTTCCTTCTTGCTCCAGCAGGACTTCAAATTGGGGAGTTACTGGAAGAGTGAAACACAGAATAGCAAGTGCTGTTTGCATTTTGAAAAGTAGCCCTAGCCTTCTGCTGCCACCTGTGTCTCAGAAAGGATTTCAGGACTGGGCCTAAAGCTTCTATTTTTTATTTATTTCAAGCTAGTGTGTTCCTATGTAATACTGTCAGAAAAATCTAAATCTTAGTAAGTGTACATAATTGGAATAATTAAGAATTGGTTTATTCATTAAAAAATGTAGAGTCAACTCAAATAATTTTCAACCTAAAGTATTTTTTCATTCATAATATTTTAGTGGAAGTGATATTAAATACAAGGAGTAAGTTTTGTGGTTTCGTATTGACTGAGATGTACCTCAGGTGTGCCAGAGTGCCCCTGGAAGCCTAAAAGACTCCCCCCTCTTCCTTACTGGAGTGTGAGAAGTGTTTGGACTCTACTCTGCATGACTAGGCACTGTCAGTAGGCTGGTCAATAATTCGTTTATGGTCTGCTCATTTATACTGTGTTTGGCATACACTGCATAATCCTGCAAAAGGCAAAATAGTAGAAGCAGTCGTTCAAGGATAGATTATTTTTCCACTCAGAGAAGTAATAAGGTTCCTAAATCTAGGCTCAAAACGATACAAAATGGTAGCTCTAGATTTCAAATACAAAGCACTGGAAGATGCCTGTGTAAAGTCCTGCACAGTTCCCCTTTTGGACTGACAGCTAAAGGTTTCACCCAAAGGGAGCTGATTTTTGTTTAAAAATGCTGAGAGCACAGATTTCACCAAGTGAACATTGCTTCATCAAGTAGCTGTCTGCATGCCTTTCAGTCACTGCTCCTCCTGACAAGCTCATGTTCTTGCAGGCAGCATCTAATTGCTATAAATACCTGCAATGTATCATTCACTTCTCCTCCTTAACATAAAACTTTGGCTATAGAGGAAAATTGAATCTGTTATTCCTGATGTTTCTTAGCCTCTCACTGTTGCTAGATGATACCAGGCAGGGTGGCAGGAGAAGGAGATCAGGTTGCTTCCAGGTAAGCCGGCAAATTGCTCTGCAGACCCAGCAGGGGCCACCAGGTCCCCTCTAAGGCTATAGGTATCATGGGCAGGGAATTCCCAGACAGTAAACCTTCTTGTACTGGCGGACTGGGAGTTGGTTTTAAAGGGGGGAGAAATGGGGGATAAGAAAAGAAGACCTTGTAGAAAATGCCAGTCTCTATTCATAAGGCTTGTGCTAAAAATGACCTCATGTGTTTCATAGTGCAGCAAACAGAGTTGAAGAATGCGGTCTTGTGGCCAAGAGGAGGGTGTTTCAGTGACCACTTAGGAATATTTGAATCACACAGTGGCTTATTTTGTTGTTCTTTCTTATTCCTGACAGCACAGGGTTTAGAGAGGCTCTTTGAGTGGGATGGAGACACTGAGGTTTTAGTATGGATAATTCAACTGCACTCTTTCAGTTGTTCAAAGCTTTACAGAAGGAGGGACCAGATTTTTGGCCTTCTGAAACATCTCATAATCTGTCTGTGTCTGTCTGTCATAGTTTCAGTTCTTTGAGCTATGATCCTAAAAGCCCTCAGGGGCCAAACTTCTTGGTGAATGAAGCACTTAACAGAAAGTCTTCTGCAATCAGTACTAGAAAAGTTTTTAAAATACTTTTATTTCCTTAAAAGAAAGAAGAACCTGTAGAGATGAAACTTACTCATCCCCAACTTTACTGCTATTATAAGCAGTTGCTAAAAAGCTTAGAGGGACCAGTGACACTTCTCCTCTTTGGGCACAACTTTCTTTGTTCAGAAACGTCTTCCATTTTCACCACATGGCACCAGTTACTTTGTCTTTCCAACACATACTAAAAGCAAATGGGCATGTGAGTAGCACCTGGACTGCATGGTTTTTCAGTCCAGCTGCCATCCAAACCTCTCGAAGGAAAACAAGCCTCCTGGTTTTTACAGCCAGTTTTAGGCTCTGAGACATGAGACAACCATTTGCTTGGCTTGTGAATCTGAAGATCCCAAACCTGTATCAACAGTGATACACTTAGGACATAACAAATGTAGCCTTTGATCATGACATGTCATCAGTTGCTCAGTCCTCAGGTATGTTTCCAGCTACAGTATTTTTGACTTTTTCCCGACTTGCATCTTTGCAGAGGTCTGCATTGGGATGGAAGCGAGTGGGAAGTGCAAACTTCCTCTCTTGTAACGAATCTTCTCGCAACTGCCTGCTTCTGGCTCTTTGTCTGCTTTCAGGAGAGGCCCTACTCTCCTGTGTAGACACAAGAGATTTCAACTGAAACACAGGTCTCCCCTTTGCTGTCTCCCCCTTCTTTCCGAGACTTAAGAGGAAATCGAACGCTGCAATATAAGCACGCGGGTTACACTTGTATTTAGTTCAATGGCCTCTTCTTTCTAACAGTTTACTTTGTCTCTTCTAATTCAAGCATGTCAGTAGCAAGTATCATATCTGTGACATCGATAATAAAAATCCCATTGTAAATGCCGGGGTGTCATTTTCCATTCTGCCTAAACAATCCCGAGCTTTGTACTTTCTGGAGTGGCCTCTGTCTTTCACAGGTGACATTTGCAAATGGGGATCTGCATGTGTAAACCATGCAGCTAACCGTCTCATTTCCATATGGACAGGCTGGCATAAGCACACTTTGTGTCAATGAAGAGACTAGTCTGTGGCAGGTGGAAATTTGACTATATTGGATTTATCATGGGGGGACAGGTCCTTCTCCCTCCATACGGGTGTCAGCCCAGTGGAGGCAGTGGAAGACTGTCGCGTGGTACCCAGCAGTCTCACATGCAACTCCACACTCTTTGTTTACAGGGGAAAATCAAGAAAACCATCCAAAGGCTTGTGTGCTTGGACTCTGAAATGTTTTTATTGACATGCTTGGCCCAAGGGTGCCTAGGGAAGCTGACACCTGACTTGTGTGAAAAGCAGCCAGTCCAGAACTCTGGAGCAGCTGGACCACTCTGCAGGTTCTCAGAGATGGAAGTAGCTGCTCCCAGCTGGACAGGGATGGTTTGGAGACAACCAATACCTTTTCTGCATCACCACCATGGCTTCTTCTGTGGCTCTGCCAGTGTTGCAGTGGCAATGTGGAAGGGGTTGTGCTCCCATCTCAGAAGAAAAATGAATAATTTTCAAAAAATGTGGCCCTTGGTAAGGCTTGGTTTACTGAGTAGGGGGTCAAAACTGTGGGTTTTTTTGTGGTCTTACCCTTCTTAGAATTTCATCATTGTTTATATACTCTCGTAAATCACACCAATTACTCTAAATATGTACCGACATATACCAAAGTAGCTAAAAAGGAACAATTACTATACTATTTGGCATGGTTACAGCATCTGTGAAAAAGACATCTTTTATGTGTAACACAATTTGTCCAGAATTAATGAAAATATCCAGGGCTGTTTTTATGAAGTAATTTGTCACATTAAACTAAAAAAACCTAAGGTTATGTTGGACATGAAAAGAAACTCCCTGAAGGTCAAAGCAATTAAACATTGGAACAACCCATCAACCCAGAGGTCACCGAGGCCTCATCTAATGAGAACGTTCAAACGAGAGGAAATCCTGCAATCGTCTCTACTCATTTCTTTGCCAGGTTAAATACCCATTTGAAGTCCTGGCACAGCACAGCCAATAGAAAAATTCCCATGGGCTTGATAGGGACTGCTTTTTTTTTCTCCCTGGATTTTAATGAAACCTTTGTATTTCATTCAGATCTGGAATAGTTTGCATCTTCTATGAATTCCTGTAAACCAAAAGACCTGCAAGGAACCTAGCAGTAGCATCTTCAATAGTTTTTTCTTTCTTCTTCTGTATTAACATTAACAGCTAACATTCGGTTGTTGTGAATAGATTCAGATTTAGTTGTTTCCGAGAGAATGCGTGTGTGTGTGTTCACAGTCAAAAAAGAACTACTGCAGAAAGATTTTTTAGAAGAAAACAGTCCAACAGGAGAAGAGTGTTTATACAGATCTGGCAAGATTAAAGTGTGATTTTAGCATTCAGTCAAATCTTTTCATAGTTTGAAATCTTGATAATAAAAAGGACTTGTCACTAAGAAACTGAGAATTTGTGTGCTGCCCTAACCTTCTGAGAGTAGATATAAGAAAACTTATAGACACCTCTCCTTTAAAAATGGTTTTGAAAAATGCCAGGTAAGCTCATACAGATTTGTGGAAAGAACTATGTGGGCCGAGTGCTAGAAATTTTTTTGTGAGCCTCAGATTGGCAAACTGTTTTAGAGCTGGTAATGATGGCATAGCACAGAGCAGTTTCTTGGTGCTTCTTCCCTCCTGTGCTTTACTGCCTTGGTGTTGTCATTAACACTGCGCCCTCTTTTTTTCCACTCCTCCTTTCAATTTTTCTTGGATGCATGAATATCTGAGAAGTTTACAATACTCAGTTAACAGTATTATGTTCTATAGGTTATAATTTCCATAGGCAATTCCCTGATTTAGAGCAGATTCTTTTACTATAAACCAAGCCAAAAGGAACCAATGTCTTTGTGAAAGATTGGTGTCTTCAATATATTTTTATATTAGACAGAAGGATAAAAGACAAAATAAATTCTTGGGACTATGTACTATCATCTGTCCATGTACAGAGGTCCATGTGATTCTGTGCAGGGACTGGAAGCAAAACCAATGCAACAGTTTGGAGTTCATTAAGTAGGGATGAAATGTGATAGTTTTTCATTTGTAGCAGCTTAAGTCTTGATCCAGTTAGACTAGGAACATGCATAAGACAAAATTTGGTATTTTGTGCTTTTTGGCTAAGTGGGATATAATGTATTCCTGTTTTCTACACTTGACTGCTCATCAACTTTTAATTCAGATGAAACTATAATGGTATTCTATAGTGCGGGGATGGCTTTGCAAGTAAAGATTGCAGCAAGTAAAGATTTCTGATATTTTATAAGCAATCACCATAAAAAAATGGAAAATGGTTCAAAACATACTTCATAATGATTTATCCATAACTTCACTAATTCTCCACTGTTAAATAATGATATCAGTGCTCTAACCATGTCAGACATCATTCATGTCTTGCTTTCCGTTCACAGTTGTTAAATCTGAGGGTTCATTTTAATGTGCTTTGTCCCAGCAGAACGGCAGGCACATGGAGCTGGCAGTGATGAAATGTAGTGGTATAAGGACAGGGAAGAACATTTAGGAGAAAGAAAATTCAAAATCTACTCCACCACTGTCAGAAGCTCCACAGAAAATCAGTTTGAGACACCGATTTTCTTAAAGGAATTAGGATTTAGACATAATACAATCATTAATATTGTCAAGGCATAAAACTGCTTAAGGGTGTTTTCTGCCTGAGATGTTTTGGTGTTTTTTTTTGTTGTTCTTGTTGTTGTTGTTGTTGTTGTTGTTGTTGTTTGTGATTTTTTTTTTTTAATTGTCCTGTCACAGCTTTTACATGATGCAGGTACATGGCTCAGCCAGGTTTTGGGCATCATCTGCAGGGGAAGGAAGAAACTGGGGTGTTTCTGAAAAATTGTTCAGCTTTAAAAAGAGTGTATTTAGGGCTGAATGAATGTGCTTCAAAAAAGAGTAAATCAGAAGTTTCCACCAGATTAAAACCCAGCATTTTGAATATTACTTTAAAAATTATTATAAAAGATGTTAATCAACAGTTTACAGAAAATAGGCAAAGGTTGAACTTGTGTTCAGTCTGCCAGGCAAGCTCAGAGCCCTGTGGAGCAGGGCAGCGCAGAGCAGGGATACCCAACGCACGGCACTAACCACACTGTACTGGGGGAATGTGAGTATTTCAGTGGCCAAAGGGGTCCTGCCCAAGAACAAGAAAAGGCAATCAGGGAATGTTTGTTTCCCCCAAGAGCTGTTCTCTGCCCCAGACATTGCTTCTTCAAAGCCTGCATCAAGAGCTGACAATGGCATCTTCCTGTCATCTCTCCCTTTGGTGTCTGCAAAAGAACCCATTTTCCTCTGAGATGGTACTTATTGTCTGCTTCTCCTGGCAGAAAATATATGCACTTTCAGGATGTGATTCCACTTATCTACTACTACTTGAGCAGCAGCATTGCTTTTTGGTAAGTCCTACCCCAAAGGCTTTATGGAGATGTATGTTTTCTCGGGCTTCTTGTATTGATCCATAAGGTTTTCCTGCTCTTCCTCTTTCAAATATTTTCCTTCTTTTATTAGATTGTAAAGCCATGCAATCTGAAAGGACAAGTTTTATATTTAATTTTTGGTCTTTGGTGTTTTCCAGCCTAAATGGTTCTATGATTATAAACGAACACATAGCAAATGCTAACTGAAACTTGGTCCAGGTTTTATGACCAGATACTAGTCCTGTGTGAACCAGAGAGGAGGAGATGCCTCATGAACTCAGACTCACCCACACTGTCCCAGAGGGAAGCATCATGTTCTAGGTTTCATTTTCAGTGTTTAGCTATGGAAACAGGAGTGATTTTTAACAGCTTGTTCGACCTCACCAGCACTCTACCTCACTGGTTAATAGCCCATTTTTTTCCAGCTCTTGTCTTTTTTACACTTGGTTGATAAGGCCCTGTGTAAAGTGTATTGAGTTTTACAGGTATCTGTAGGTAGGGCTAATATAAATCTTTGAACCAGGCACAACAGGAGTGCAACCTTGTCTGCAGATAACGACAGACAACAGGGAGCAGTGGGCACTGATCTCTTGGGGGTTTCCAGGAGTAACAGGGGAACCTGACTTCTTTTGAAAGTCTCCCCCTCCAGTCAGTAAATGGAAGAAAGATAATGAGCTTTTGTCATAGGCACAGGACTGCTAATAAAAGCTTGTCTTGCTGACATCCCTTTATTGAAATTGTTACGTGTTCCTTTTCATGTTAAACCAAGATTAAAACAACCCTAGGATATTACTGTTTTATTGGAGCCAGAAGTCTACACACTGCCAGAAGAGACAAAAATCTAACCCAAATTCATACCTACAAGCTGGAGGTGAGGACTTAATCATCTTTTCTAACAGACACTATCAGACAAAGTGATCTTTTAAGAAGAGGCTGACTTTCTGTTGACAGAGATGGACAGAGACGTTGAATGATTGCAGAGCCAAAACTAAAAGATGAATGTAGCTGGATCAGCAAAATGTCATGATTAATAGTATCAAAAGCAACCAAAATAATTAAAAAGCAATAGGTCAGTCACATTGCCACACTCTGAAGACTAATAAATAATAAAAAATTCAAACCGATGCAGCCTCAGTATTATGGAAATCAAAGTGGACTTTAGGGAAAGATGGTCAGACATATGATCATCTTTCCCTTCAACCCACCTCTCAGTTCTTTTCCAAGGTCTTAGGGCTGCAAAGCGAAAGAGAGAAGGTTATAATTCAAGATGATTAGGAGACAATGGTAACTTACTTCGATAACTGAATAATAGTGGCGCAATTCAAAACAGATAAAACATAATCACAAACAAGCTGTGGGCTCACCCCTGTTGAAATAAAGGGATCAAACACTCAAAGAGGCATTGATTGCACTTAGGGGTATTTTGGATCTGGATCATGTAAAGCTTTTGCATGAACTTAATTTATTCCCATTAGCTCTGAGAGTGACTCCAGTACAGCAAATTACATGTCTGCTTAGATTGTTGCAGCATCAGGCTATAGGGTGAATCTGACCAAAGGAAGTTGAAATAATCAGCTAAGGGACAGTCAGAGAAAAGAGATGGGATCTGCAAATAACTAAAAGGTGACAAAAAAGGCAGCAAAAACTTCTGCAGAAGTTTTAAAAATGAGTTTTACTACATAATAAAAAGAGTTCTTCATCAACGTGAAACAACTTAATAGTATTTGAAGGCTAGCTAGACTTTTCCTTTCTAAAAGTGACACTGTCAAAGAGTTTGAGTGCACTGACATCTAATTATATTTTATGTAACAAAATTGAAATTTGGTTTTGATTTATTTTCCCTTATTTAGTTCTGGAAACATAGAAATACAAGTATAACATGAAGATGAAATGAGTCACCAACATCATTGACTTGACCTCCCAGCCCCTTGGCCCTGCTGGCAGCAGGAGGAGCCACATTCATCCTACGAGTTGACCCACTGTAGGGATGATGCATGCTGCTTCAACAGCATGCCCTGCCTCCTGTGGCCCCCTAAGTCAGGCGGGCCTCCCTGATCATTTGGATATCCACGGTTAATTTTATGTGATTAGGTGAAACAGCAAACCAAAATACGGAAAGAAAAATATACTGTAAATCCTTACTCCAGTAAGGAGATTATACCTTACAGACAGTCTTATAAATAAAGCAGAAAGAAAGCAAAAGATGCATTTTGACATGTACCTGAGCCTCTCCCTCTAAGATTATCAAAGAAAAATATATCAAAATCCTTTCTGATCCAGTTGGCACATTAATCAGTTATTTTCTTGACAAATCCACCATTAACCAAATGATCCATTTCAAGATCAGTGCATAAATCCAATTTAACAATTTGTCAGTAGAATGGGGGAGTTCAAACATTTCTTAACCAAAATCATGACTTGTACCACTATTAGTTTTGAATTAAAGTTTAAACAGGGTAGAATACAGAAAGACATAGGACCAGATTTCATGTTTGTTGCAATGGCATCCATTCCAGTTATTCCACTGAATTCAGTTGAGTTCCTGACAATTCTGGCTTCCTGCTGAAGCTGAATTTGGTTAATAATCTGCTTGCTGGTAGACAGCACAGCATACTATTCAAACTGACATCTTGCAAATTTCTTTCAACTGTAGATCCCAAAATGCATACTGGATGCTGAAGATCCTAGTTGTGACCTTGTTGTCAGCAAACTCATAAAATATCAAGACTCATACAGAGGTCTTTGTGATGCTAGTAGGAATATGTATGTCTCAAAGTCATAATGGAGAGGTGAAACAATAAACACAGTGGGCCAAGTTCACTGCTGCTGATGACGGTATAAATGGCAGTGCAGATCAGATTTCAGACTAAGTGGTTCAAAAGGCAACACACTGATTCTGAGTTAAAGGATCCTGTGAACCCGAAACTAACAACTACTAGTGTAAGAGGACAATGCACAGATATTGACTAATCAAAACATTCCCTTCACCAACATCTTTTTGTGTTGCAACCTTTAAATGCCACCACTTGTGCACGGAGACAGCATCTATCAACACCAAACACAAAAAGTTGTTGCTGGATTTTCTGCTGCAAAACATAAAAAGCCCAGCAGAGTAGCAGGACGTTGCTGGCATGAAAATGTCTGGAGAGGTCATGATTCTGCTCTTCTGCATGCATTCCTCAGTTCTACAGGCTACTGTAAGTTACTGACTTCAATAACTTACTTTGGCGGCTATATAATGACTTATCACTTGTGTCTATCCATTCAGTTTACAGCTGCTATAGAACTTTCCCTGGACCTCAGATTTTGTTCAGCTGCTCACTTTTTTAATTTTTTTTCCAAGAAATTGATTCATAGGAAAATATCTCCACACCTTTTCCCCAAGTCAAGCAATCTTATCCACAAATCAATTCTACTAACCTATGATTGCATTTTATTTAAAGCAAAATCATTGGTTGGAATTTTGATTCAGAGAAAAGTAGCAAGATAGGGAGAAATCTGATGTCTTGCCAATAAACATCAATTAATGTTGCAACTATACAAATAGAATCAGAAAAGGGTGGTACCCCTGCTCCAGTTTGTCCCAAAACAGATGTAGCAAGATAGAGTCACTCTCAAAAAATGTGTTGGGTTTTTTTTTTTTCCCAGAAAAGGATTTTAGAAGAGGTGCTTGCTGCAAGCAAAGCTAATAAGTTGCTCTGTTAGCACTGAGATTTACAAAAATTGATTTTCTTTTGCACTGTGTTTTCTGGCTGGATCCTCTGGTGTCTAGTAGGGCTCAAAGAATGAGCAGACTGTATATGGGGGTTGGGGTAACTTCTCTGGCATTTCTTGGCAGGTATGAGCAGCCTGTAGCTGTCTTCTCAGATAGGGCACTGGAAAGATATGCCTCTTCTACCATTTGCTTCTCTGCATGAAACATTTAGGAAGAAAGATGGCTTTTGAACACTGTGGGCTTCTGTTGGGTTAAGCTAAAAGTGCTAATGAGTTTAGGGGGAAGGTGATGTAGAGGAGCAATAGTATCTCTGTCTTTCAAACCCACGTGCCCACAGTATGTGCAACACCAACATGACCATGCAAGCCTTTTTTTCTTAAGAAAATGAGATTCAGAAATTCACATTGACTTTGCAGAGCTCTAATCCAGGATTGTTGATAGATATCTCTGATGGGTCAGCTGGATTGATACTAGAATTACATTGAGAGTTATGTTAAATGTGTTGAGCATCACGTGAAAGGCGTCTTACTCATGGATATTACCTATTCATGTGAAATATAATGAATATTTCCAGGCTATGCGGAACAAACCTGCAGGGTACTGCAGGGACAGAAGGGACAGTGGGGCTGAGGAGTGGGATACATAAGCCTGATGCAGCGGAGATCATCCCAGTTGTAGTTTTCAATATCACATTACTTCCAGTTGACACCAGGACCGAGGAGAAAAGAATCCGTCTGGGTCAGCAGACAGAAGAAACGCACGTGGCTCAATGGGTTAACGAATAGGCGAGTGCTAACCCTGCCTAGAGAGTGGTGAATGAATGATCATCCTCCCCCTCTCCGTTCCAGCAGGATTCCTTTCCCAGCCCGCCCCCGGGATTCCTCCCTCTGGAGGAAAAGGGAGAAAAGCAAACCCTTTCTCTTCATGGGGCTCAGTAGGGGCATGGAGCAGCGCTCCCCGCCCGCGCTTCCCCTCTGCACCTCCGTGCTGGCATCTGGATGCTGCAGAAGTTGCAAGCTGCTCTTACAAAATTCAAATGTATTTGCAGGACTTTTCCTTCCATTGAGAGCAAAGACAGAATTCAAGTGAGGAAAGGCATACAATTGAGATTTGCTGTTTAACTGTGTCTGTCCAAACAGAAAGATGAATTGAGATCCCTTTGAAAATGTGGTCCTTATCATTCTTTGAGCAGAACAAATAAGGTGACCGCAGCTAATATTACTTTTCTAACCCTGTCATCTGTGGATTTCAGCACATTTTGTGAACTTTCCTCTTACTTCTCTTAAAACCCAACTCTGCAGATGGCAAGTACTACTTTCTTCATTTTGAAGGGGAGAACTCCAAGAGTTGGTGAAGAGTTTTGCCCAATCCTTCAGAAAACCTGTAGCAGAGCAAGGAAGAAGAATAATTTGACCAATTATTCTTCCCTTTCACATTTGTGTCATTGTTTCCTTTTAATCCAAATAACTTCAGGGATTTACATTGCAAAAGACAGTTTCTAGGGCACTTTCTAACATCCTGAGCCCACTGAAGTGTACCAAACCCACTGATGTCAAAGGACCATCCTTAGACTAAGGTGCTGTGTGAACCTATCCTCATTTGGCTTATGATAATAATTCATAATAACATTGGGGCCAAGAGATTATAGACATTAATCTTGCCTCAGAACTGTTTAGGATCATTAACCAACCCAACAGAAAATCACTGTATGTCTCCATAAATTTAATTCACCTTAAAAAACATTATTTTCTTCTTCACTTCTTTTAAAATATCCTTTAATCTTTATTGGGGAAGAAGAGGGCTTAGCCTGGTGGACACAGCTGGAAATGTATTTCTCTCTGGTGTATTCTGACTTCATTGTCAGTAAATCCTACCACAGCACACAATTCCTGCAAAAACAGAGCTCGGTTTGCTTTTTTTTTTTTTTTCATTCAAAGGACCTTAGTAGAATCATGATTAGTAGATTCATGATTGACAGAGTGGCATTCTGGCCAACAGCCAGCCATACCAATCATACTTTATTGGTTGCATACTTTATATGGTTCTTCCCTCCCCTTCCACTCCTCTCTTCCCTTTCCTTCAGCATATTCTGGATAAAATTGGTGCTGAGGCTTAGTGGGTGGGAAAAGAAAGAAAAAGGGTAAAAATAGTCTAAGTAATAGCTGGGTAGTAGCTTCTCCTGCTGCAGGCATCCCACTGTATTGGCTGGGCCTGATATCATGTTCTCTTCAGCTGGTTCTGCTGAAGAAACAGGTATTACCAGACTTTCAGAAAGCTTATTTGGGACCTTTGAGATGCATTTTTCCCCCCACATGGGACACCATCATGTCAGGCACATGACAGTACCAGTCAACATGAAACCATGTGGGAGGTGAGCAATCCAAGCGCTGAGGCAAGGTGTCACAGCTCACTTTCTGTTCTGCTCCTTGCTCCAGCAAAGAGGATCACTGTGGGGAGCAGAGAAGAAGAGAACCTGGCACTGAGCTGCAGGAATAGAAGAAAGGATGTAATTGCAGAGGATGCACTCCCAAAATGTCTGGTTTGGGTGTCTGGCTGCAATGAGAATTGCACCTGTTTACTCCAGAGATGGTCTTGGACTAAAAGACACACAGAAGCAAATATCAGAGATTTAGAAATCTAGAGGCAGACTTATAGATACTATTGAATCCCCAATGTATTTTTAAGGTTCATTTTAAAGGGAAAACAATGGGAAAAAAGCCTCAAAGGCACATATTTAAGTGTTAGTTTCAAAGTAATACCTCCTCAGAGATCTGACTTTATCACTACTGAAAGGAGAAAGCAGAAAATGGAATTGTTTTTGTTGTTCTATCATGTTTATGACATGACAAAAAATGTGGAGTTCTTCTGCCTTTTGCTTTTCACCTTGTTGAACTGCTGTCAGACTTCTGTAAATCGTTTGCACCATAAACAAGCTTTGTGAGTGAAAGGGCAAGTGCTGAGAAAAGCCAAAGGCAGAGATTTTACATTGAATCTTTTCTTACAGAGACAACTGACTTCAGTGTGGACCAGCTTCACCTAGGTCTGTGAAGAAAAGCCAAGCATCATTGAAGGCAACAGCCTAATGAAGCTCAAACAAATGGGCTCAGCACATGGGATAAGACTCTGAAAAAGCAGGCAAAATAAGATAATGCAGGTGAGGGAATTTGGTTTTGAACAAGAGCTACTGCCTTGTTTCTCCATATCATTTCAGCCACAAATGTGGAAAGATTGACATCACTTACACTGGAGTACTACCTGGGAACTGCCTGCTGTTATGAAGCTACAACTGTTACTAATTGCAATGGAAAGTTTGGAAGACCATCTGCCCCCAAGCACTGGTGGTGGGATATGGAGACAGGAAGAGAAGATTATGCTTTTGGCTTGCATATTCCAGTACCCAGCACAGCAGGCATCTTCAGCTCACCAAAGATTGCAGAAGTTCACTTTGTTCCCATAGTGTCCTCTTTCCCAACATGGTACCCCAGATAGATGAAGAATAGTATTTAAGGAGCTTGAGAGCCATTACTGATCTTACATTACATGGATAACCCCAAATCTGCCTGTGCTGGAGCCCACTAAGTCCAAGCATATCTTATGCAAATACCTGCAGACTAGGTTCAACTTGTGACTCCAAGGGAGAAATTTGTATGATTGGTCTCTTCAGTAGTTCAAGGTGCACCAAACTTTCTGTTTTACATGCTTAGCTTTGCTTTGGTTGTTGCATCTGGGACCTTTTAGAAAGTCATGTTACACAGTCCAATAGTAATTACTTTTCTTTAAACTTCTTTTTTTCTTCTTTTCTTCCAAATTTACTATTACCCTTTCACCACTGCTTCTATGTGACTTATGCAACTGGGGTTTCAAGCAACAATAACCTCTTAAAAATATTACAATCTCAATAACTGACAATAAAAAGCAAAATACAAATCTTAGAAAAGAATAAAAAAGACACAGAGCCTGACTTTAACCAGTTCTCTGCCTATGGAGGGCTTAACATTTTTGACACTGGGGATTCTCCATATAGATCTACTTTGAATATGGAACTCAGATGAATTATCTGGTGTTTTTTACTTCCTTGTTTGGGAAGAAACTGAGGAAGGTCTGGGAAAGGCTCTTCTGCCTGAGACAGGCTAATGATGAGAACTTGTCCTCTTCTGCTGATGAGACATTTAAATAAGGATCACTGGGGCAAAAAGATGGATCTGGCCTAGAGCAAACCCATTTTATCTATATAGTCCAGAAGAGCAAAAAAATAAATAATAGAGATACGTCTGATGAAGATTATGGGAAGGTCACATAATTAAAGGATATATAGGGTATAGAAGAAAGGGTTTCTCAGGAAATGATGTGGAAATAGAGGTGAAAGACTGATCAAGCATGTGCCATCTGCCCACTGGCAAAGAAGGTCTAAAAGATGTCATGAGCAGGAGCAGAGAGAAAGACCAAAAGGATCTGGTTTGTAGCCCACCAGAAGAAGAAGATCTCTTCAAAACAATGAACAAGTTGAGGAGAAAAGAAACTAGAAGAGGATAGAGAGATCATAAGGATTTATTTTCTTTAGATGTGTATATTTCTGTGTCACTAAATTCAAGATAGTGTGATTCTAAAACTCCTGACTATTTCATCTTATGTGGCTATCTAAGATAAGTGGCACAAATTCCTTTCCAGAGGTGTTTGCTTCTCACTGTGGACTGTATATGGATTCTAGGTATACTTAGACAATTAAAGCTTGACAGAAGGAACATCTCCTTCAATACTCTTAATTTTTCCCTCTGACTAACAAGCCTGGCTTTCCTGACTGGCAGTCTGAATCTTGTCAGCAGCATGTTTCTTAATTACACCATAGCTGTTAAGTTCTAGAGATGCTTCTTGAAGAATGGTCTGAAAATAAAATGAAGAATAAACTCAGATACCTTGCTGAAGCAGAGCCTATGTACTACTTTTTAAAGGAAAAACCCCAAACACCTTTATGTGAGCTTCTAGCTGGTTATGAATTGTGTGATGAGGATGAAAAAGAAATAGTACGTATTTATAGGGTAAGAAGTTAAATTATCATTGGCACCAGCAATCATTGGATCCCATGTGGCTTGAAGATGCTCTGATGCAGTGCACTGGTGTCCACTTCATTCAAATAGGCATCAGAAGAGCTGTTACATCTTGTTTCCAGGAACTGTGATGTACCCCAAAGGGAGAGCTCAGCTTAAGCCTGGGGTCAATTCTGCAGCCACTGGTAATGCTAAGGAGAGGCTGGCAGGAGATTAGACAGAAATGTACATTCAATAAAATCAAAAGGATTTTGTCTCCCTAAAGGTTTGGAAGAAATGAGTTTATAGATAACTATTTGCCCTATGGACATCATTCTTTAACTTTCACTGAGGCAGCACATGCTGTTATCCTATAGATGTCCAATGAAGCAAATGATAAGGAATAGATGATTTTTCTGGCCAGCTCTGTAGCACATTTAATATATTTTTTAGGATAGAAATTCCATGAAAATTGTATCAACTTCAGGGTTATTTTTAATGGTGGCTTTATGGTTTGCCATCAACTAATGGTATTTCATTGGGAGCCTCCAAAACCATTCCAAACCACCACTTTCAGACATTCATTTAATTGTCTGTCTAAGAGACTGTAACTTTGAAGGCAAACTGCCACAGCTTTGAATCTTCTTCATCCTTCTTCGACTTAGCTTGGCATTTGGATTTTTCAGTTGCACCCTTATGCAACTGAATTACAAGTATTTTCTTTTAGAATCAATATCTTTGATAATTTTCTACATGGCTTAAAACTCAGAAATAAATTGATTGCACAGTCTTTTTAAAGCCAAGTTATAGTTAAAGATTAAAAGTTACAAAGATTCTTAGTGAGCAATAGAGTAATTCCTAAAACATTTTTCCTTGCCTTGCCTATTCTTGCCTTGCCTTGCCTTCTTCCCATACCTCTCTCTCGCCTAGACGAGGTGTACTGAACCAGTTTCCTTAACAGAAAGATGCTACAATAGTGACTAGGTGTTTTCAATTAATTTTTTTTCTCAGAGATTTTTTGGGATTTCCATTTGAAAGTTATCTGCAAAATTTTGGGTTAGAAATGCCGAACAGACTTTCTGAAAATCCCCCTTTATCATTGCTAAGACATTATTAGTTAACCATCTTTTGAAAAGACATTTCTTGCCCCAAAACTCTGAAGCTCTGCATTAGTTTGAGGAATAGATTTCATGTTCCCTTGACTGTCTGAATATCATCTCCCTTTGCGGGAAGGACAGAATAAAAGACCTGCAATAAACAGTGTATGTGGTGGTTTTTTTTTTTCTTTTGGGACTCCCTTTGAACAAAGCTATCAGAAATGAAAAGATAAATAGATTATTACTGGTCACCAGGGTATGTGGTACCACATCTTACGGGGCCACCAGCACAAACCAGACGCTGCTTTACAGCATGCTTCTAACTGGAACATGGGGTGGTTCCCCCAGATGGATCTGCTTTTCAAGCTGCTGAGCAGCTGCTGAGAGCGTTCGGTGTGGACGGACCAGGCAAGGCTGCTCCAAATGTCCCTGTCACAAGTCCGTGCATATGCTGAGCTTCATGAACTTCTCTTCTTAGTGCTGCCCATGGTCATGATAGGACAGACCACAGAAATCTTGTGTGAGCTGTTTCTTAAGGGTGAGATGTTGACACAGCAAAGCAGCATTTATACAGTGGAGCATCCAGTGGTAATCACTTGGGAAGCATTTCCTGACATATAGACAGGAGCTGGACATAGGTAATTGTTTTATGGCAGACTTGAACTGACATGATGAAATACTGTGCCTGCTGCTCCTTGGTGGAGGTAGAGAAAATAATGGGGTTATATTCATTCATAGCCTCATACAGAACTGGAATAGGAGCTCCAGAATTTGCAAACAAAGAAAGGGGCCTTTGTGGCACTTCCTGGTGTGCAGAGGTTGCCCTGAATCTGTCCCCACAAAAGCTGGCTGAAGAAATGGATGCAGCAAGGTATTGGTACTTGCTTTCATATTTGAGATCCTTAAATTGCTGATTAGCTGTATTTCAGGTGCCTCTCTTCTGTCAGGAGGAATGTTGGGCTATATGCACTAGCACTGTTTGAGGAGGAGAAGGCACTGAAAGCAAGATAGTGCTGTTGGCAGCCATCTAACATATGGCCAGTGATATATCTGTTCTTTGCATTATGTGCCCTGCAACCACCCATTTGCTAGGTTCAAGCAGAGTATTTTTATTTGGCATTGTCTCTGGGCTCTGTAAGTTGTTGATTTGCAGGTCTGGTACAGGTAAACAGGATTTGTCTGCCCTCATCACTATGGGTGTGTATAGAAAGGCAAGGAAACGAAGGGCTCCTTGCAAGTCCAGGCAAACACCATGTGATGTATTAAGGTGAGACCTACATAATTTGAACTGTTTTAATCAATTTTTAATTGGCTTTTACGACACAACTGCAATTTATTATAGGTTTTATGCGATTATAGGCTTACTGAGATTTTACTTGTTCATTTACCATAGTTTTTATGAGCTCATGATGATTTTAGGTTTTATATGTTAAAGACATTTTCCAACTTTGCTAAATGTTTTTCTTTACAACTTCCCTGTACCCTTTGTCTTGGCAGAAGACAAAATTGCTACAGGCTGCCCCATTTATTAACCAAATATTCAAATCAGGGAAAAAAACCATGTAACTTGCATTACACACTTTTTATAAATGCAGAAAAAGTGATTTTTTATAAACACTGCCCAAATGCATGCACTTGTAGCCACATGTGCTTGCATAACCTATTCAATACTGTGAAAAGACAGGGCACAGATGGAAGCTCTAAGCCCCGAGCATCAAAGTGCTCCATCTCCAAAGCACATTTTTTCCTGGCAAAGTTGCCAGGCTGGGGAGGCTTCTACACTGGTGGAGTGATCCCTAGATGCCACATTTGTCTCCAGCTGTTCCTGTTTTTTCCTACCTCTGCCACTGAACAGAAGGAGCTTCTCCAGCCAAAAGGAGGGGGAGAAGAGGATTACACTTGCTCAGGGATAATTTCTGAGGTTTTGTCAACTGGACAGACTTTCTGGGACTTGACAACTCCTTGGGGTGCCACCAATGTGGTCTTGACATGAGAGAACTGCCCAGAAGCTTCATGAACTGATACCATATCATACTGCTGATACCATTGGGCACTGAGATCTGCAAGCAGAGCAGTAAAACTGAAGGAAAAGTGGAGCAGTCTCAAAGATGTGGACATTTCTGGAGATCATGTAATTTCAGGACCAGTGGTATTCACATCACAGTACCTCAAATCTGACTGGAGCTGATCAGGGACTGGCACAGACAGGGGCAGCGTGAAGAGGATACAAGGCAGCAAGTAGCATGGAGGACATAATATGGCACAGAGAACCGCAGGTATGATTGTTAAGGACTTTATAGACTGGACTCTAATCACCCCTAATGACAGTCTCTGTGATTTGCCCACGGTTTAGCGTGGGGACTCTTCCTCACACACAAAACAAATCCTCTGGTTTGGGTGCAACTGTCTCTTCCCTGCACCATCCAGAGCATGTTTAAAAGTTTTGAAGGGAGATCGAAGGCCACAACATGTCACCACATTGGAGAACTGACACTTCCATTTCAAAATGAACTTTATAAAGGGACCAGTCTAATCTATCTAAGCCATAAAGCTCTCCACTGCCTAAGGAGAGTGCCAGTAGGAGGATGGCACAGTATGTCTGAGGACAGTTTGGAGCGATCTTGCAATTCAGGACCTTATCTATTCCAGGCTTCCCTTGCGCTAGTCTAGATGCGGCCAAAGATGCCGCAGGCTGTTGTGAGCAGCAAGGTTATCCTGGCTTTGCTGCTTGCTTTGCCTGTGTTGCAGCCTAAGAGAAGCCAGCAGGCTGCCGCTGAGCCTGAGATCAAATAGCGATGGCAACAGTGGGGCACAGCAGCAGCCAGCCCAGCTCTGCAGATCTTCCCCCAGGCTCCTTGTCCCAGCTCCATTCCTTCTTCCTTCCCTCCTTGTCCTGGGGTAAGAGCCGCCCCAGATGTTGTCTCCCTGGTAGGGAAACCCCACTGTGTCAGTGGCACTGTGACCTGTGGGGCTGGCTTTGGCTCCGGGTTTCTCTATGCTTCGCTGGGTGGAAGGCTCCCAAAAAGCAGTTCAAACATCCTGTAAATAACCATCAAACAAATAAATCTGCCTTACTGGCTAGCACTGTATTTTTTCTTCTCTTTCTCTTTTCAGTGTTATAAGGTAGTAAAATGTGAATTAGTCTTGTAAGCCAGCATTAATGTGAACTCCATCATCAGTTTCAGTCACTCAGACTACTAAGGTTGTCTTTTAGGCTGATTCTTGTGGCAGAGATGAGAAAGTTACACAATGGACATTAGAGAATCACTTTAAAAACCCTCCACAATCCTGCATTGAAATCCCATCCAGTAAGGGAGAGAACCAGCCCTCGCCTGGCTGAGACGCAGTCACATGAGTGTCCAAAACAATGAACACACAGTGTCGACAGCTGAGGCCATTGAACTTTATGTCACTTCCCAACTGCAGCATTACTCATAATTTATGGCTATACTTGCCTTTCAACCTTTTAAACCTTTTCCCAAGTATTTGCAGCATTCTCACATAAATATTGCTACAATAAGTAACATCAACATTTAGTAGCTGTTTTTCAAGAATAACCGTGTGACACTATTACGGCATTCCATTAAACCAGCTGCAATGTGGGGAAGGTCTAAATCAAATCATGTCCACTAAAGATAATGTTTACACTTATGCAAGGAACAATGGATGGGAAAAATTTATTTTGTGTTTCAAGACTTAAATGTCAGTTTTGTCTCCTTTCCTGGTTATGCAAGGTGTCTCTCTCTGGTGAAATGACTCAGAGTGGACACAGACAGCAGCTTACATTCCAGTGCTACTTATTACTTTCTCAAGAAAAGTTGCAATTACAAAATCTATGGTTTGGTTTATTTATTTTTTTTTTAGGGAGAAAACCTTATTTCAAAGGAACAGAGAATGTTGTCTTTTCGTTAAAGCTATCAAATGTTGTGAAATGATTAGTTAGAAATTCCTTGCCAGAGTTGTTCACTGTCCAAAATGCATTGCAATGTCTAAATGTAAATGACAGATAGTTAGCTCGCATATAGATACGTGCTTAATTGCCTTCATCCCTCCTGTCTGAGGAATGCACTTAAGCATATGCTCATTAAAACACATATGCTTAATTTCTGTTTAGGTCAACAGGATTTGAACACGTGCTTAAACATAAGCAAATGCTTAAGTGCTTCTCTTGAATAGGGATGCTTTTCTGGGGCAAAGCCAAAGAAATACTCTTTCGTAGTATTTCTTCTTCTAGCCTGCCTCTTGCTCCAGCTGCACTGTGGGAGCACTCCTTCTTCACAAAAACCAGCTTACCCTCTCTCTTCATCTCCCCCAGGGCTGGTGTCAGACACACACAAACCCCATCATTCTGCCAGCTAACCTGGTACATTGACACCGGCAGAACTGCCCGTGGTGGAGAGAGATGAAGGGGAGAGAGGCAGAGATCTGTGGAGGAGGAGGAGAAGGGCAGCTACACTGAGGAATACGGAGCCTTCCCCGAGTAGGGCAAACGTTGCATATGCATGAGCCTGCTGAGAGGGCGAGAGAAGTCAGCAGCACCTCACTTGCACCCAGCCTGCCACCCTGCAGGTGCAGGGAACGGGTGCAGTGTCTGTGTGACACTGTTCCCACTTGGCCCCGGGGGAGCATCACGCTGCAGCTTATCCCTCTGCATCCAGCAGAACCGAATGGTTTTAAACGTCTTTGCTATAAGTTTTGCCTTCATCCTGCACCGTCCCCGTGCCAGCCTTCTTGGCTTACCTTGGGCTGTGGCGGTGGCTGGTTTAGATAGAGCACCTCTGCTTGGAGGTGTATGTGGGTGCTTCGTTGCCGACACCCGAGGCTTAGCTGTGTAGCTGTGTGTGTTTCCTGTGGGAGAAATATCAAGCTCATGGCAGTGTCAAAACTTTCGCAGCAGAGTGATGCGGGGCTTGATTTCTGCTCTCTGTTGGGCTTCAGAGCCTACCCAGCTGCTGCAGCAGGTGACCTCTGGCTGGGTGGTGTAACCCCTGCACAAACATGTGCTTGCGAGAGAGCCAGCAGTGTTCAGGGTTGTTTTCAGATGCACTTTGGAGCTGTATCTGTTGTGCATTATCAATTTAATTAAGATAAAGGTATAGAGTTTATGCCATATTCCCATAAATGACAGGGTAGGGATATAAATGATTTATATGGCATTAATTGTACTTGCAAAGCTTAGGTCTGTCGATACACGTTAATAAAACCATCATTTGAATCCAAGTTAGGGAATGAAAGCACAAAATTTACTTTTTTTTTCCTTAACAACTTTCCAAAATTCCACTGTTTGCAAAAAACCAACATGCAATGGGCAAAATGTTGTAAGGGGCAGAAGCTGGATCACCTGGGCAATAATTAATAAAAAAACATCCAAAGGCAACTTTGGGGAGTGAATTTGATTCAGTGAAAGAAGACTGGCTCCTCTCCCTGCCCTGCAGGTAATGTGTTAGCCTGTGACGGCAGCAGATTATTTGTTCTTTTTTTTTTCCCCTGCCACTGAACTAAAGAATGCATTGTGGGAAAACCGTCCTGACACATGACACTGTGCAAAGGAGGATCACAGCGTGAGGCAGCATCAAGGGGCTTACTTGGTCTTGATGCACTCTTGCACAGCATGGGGCTCCAGAGATGAGTGTCTCTTCCAACGAAAGCACTGGTGCAATTTGCACAACTCTCATGAGAGCGCACAGTGAAGCTGCTCTCAAAGCCCTCATGTAAACAGGGCTAGAGAAAGAAAAGGGAGAGTAAAAGAGCCTGCACCATCCACGGGAAAACACAAAAGGAGATGGTTCAAAAGAGGCTGAGCTAAGGAGGAGGGGAGTTGTGAGGGAAGTGGGGATGGGGGGGGAAGGGGCAGAAAATTAAATCCAAATATTAGAGCAGAAGGGAAAGTCTTAGCAATGTAATGAAACAGTTAGCACTACTGTGATGGAAGCGGTCAGGAGAAGTGAAGTATGGGAAGACACTGGATGGCAATGCGCAACTAGAGATTCAGCTTTCAAGGCAAAACCATAGCTGAGATGTGCTCTGAAGACTGTTCCTCAGATATGCAGCCCTTAACTTTTTCAAAACCTCCTAAGTTCAGATAATAAGTTTGCATAAAGAGAGAGATGGAGGGGAAGAGAAAAAATAAAGGCGGCTGTAAGTGCTCCTCGCTAGCCTGTCTCTGAGCAACAGGCCCTCCTGTACTCACTCTCCCTTGTTGCTCCTGCTTATCATAATATGCCACTTTTGTGCATCAAATTTACATTTCAAAAAATGCTGTATCGCTGCTCTAAAATTAATTATTAATCTTTCATCAGTCCCTTCCATAGATACATTTTTAACTTTGATTTTGCTACCCGTTCGGGGGAGGGATGGGAGAAGGGGGCGGGGGAGAGAAAATCCTTTAATCTTGTCACTTTTCTGTGGGATTCTCCTCTCGTGTGCTGCTACTTCCAGCCCTGCATGTCCCCTAAGCGCTCTGGAGGTACAACTTTAGTTTTTCTGCTTGTTCAGAAAAGAATCTTCCCACACTTTTGAGAGCATGAAAATTTTCACCCTGCAGGACGTAAAGCAGAGAAGCGCCTGCTCCTCTTGTTTGACCTGGCATTTCAGCCTCGGTAAGATGAACTTGTACTGATAAATTGAGCCCCAGGCTAAATAGCTGTGTGGATTATATGCCAATGCAAGGGAAAAAGATCTGTGTGGGATTTATAGGGCCTATCTAGAGTGCAATATGCTTTTATTCATCAATCAGTTCATCACAATGACTTGTAGGCAATGGTCCGAATATTGGCTATTTACAGTTAAAGGTAAGCAAGTACTGGAATTGCAGCCATTGCTATTCGTCTATCGAAGACTTCTCTTGTCTGAAGTGTAAAAGAAAGAGGAGCAAAGAGAAAACCATGTGTGTCAGATGGACACTGGAGAAATATGAGCTGCTGGCAAACTTCATACTTGTCCTACCCCTGGTCTGGCGTTGTGTCAAATGCTATAATTTGCCTGATGGAGTGGGAAAGGGCTCATACGAGATGTAGTTATGATGAGATGCTGTTATGGATTACAGAACAAACATATTGCTTTTTACTTCTCTGCTGCAAACTTATTGATCAGTGGCTTCATAGACAGATGCACATGTGTGTAAATGTCCGCACACACACACACACACACACGTGTGTGTGTGCGTGTGTAGTCAGCCCCCTCCACCAGAAACCTGCCCTCTGGACATTCATGAAACTGAAGTGCTGCGTGTAGGCTGCTTCCTTGAATTAAGGTGGAAAGGCTTGCTGTACCCCATCACATTCAGTGCATTTTGCTCAAAAGCGACAAAAAAAATCACATTGGAAGACAGACGTCAACTCAACATGGTATCTAGTTAAAGGCCAAGTTCTCCCAGTTATAAACAACAATACTTTACATTGCACTTTTTATCTTTCTGTTCACATGTACAGTATAAGGAATGAGTACTCTTCTCAGAAGCTCTCTTGCTGTTAGTTGCTGGGTATATGTGTGGGTGAATGTCTCTCAGGATTTTGGACATAATCAGAGGTGAATTTGGACCAACAGACTATCACTTACTAGAAAATCAGATAAAGTACAGGGGAATAAGAAAGCTGAAAATGCAGAACAAAACATACCAGGCTTGTCTTCCAGACCCACATCTTCACGTTTCTTCCCCAAATTGTACTTGCCCAGGTTATAAATGGTCATTCCCTCCACACTGTGCCTCAGTTATGCAGCCCTCTCAGATAAAAATCTGCAGTGCCAACCAGCAGATCCACTTTGAAGGCTGCATGCCGTAGCACTTTCATCTGGGCTATACTTCACCAGTAATAAATTAGCATTCACACAGATGCAGCCAGTAGCTCTCACAGCACACCTCTACATAAACATTATCCTCCCTGTCTTTCGCAGGTAGGGAAACCCAGCCAACAAAGTTGCTGGAGGTGAAGAGGGAGTTAGCAGCAGTTCTGGATCAAATCTGAAGCCTTGCTCAATCACATCTTTCTTCTCCATCTTCCAGACAGCAATCTGAATACAGCTGTTTGTCTCCTCTCTGCGATTTATTCTGTGTAACAACACTGATTCTTTTTCAAAGCACACTTTGATTTCAGTTTGTTGACACTAGTTGCGCATATATGTGTAATTATGTAGGATTATCAGTGTGCTACAGAAGGCCCACTTTTTATATCATACTTCTACAAACCACTAGCAATGAACTGCCATGATTCTCCTTGCACATTCTTGTTTCGGGGATGCAAAGAAAAAACAAGTAACTGTAAACGTAACTCTTGTTTCATACAAATAAACAATGCTTATGTGGATGTGTGACAGATGTTACACCTTGTTGAGTGCCTTGAATTCCTTATAACCAAAAAAAAGTGAGATCACGTCAGCTTCAGAGTAAGTGAGGTTTCAGCAGGAATGGAGCTCGTCCAAAAATCCAATATTGGCCTTGGGAAATGTCCCTTTTCGTCCACAAAAGAGCTGAATAATGTTCACAGCTGAAAATCCTAAAGGTTCTTAATCATGCACAGTCTCTCCTCAATCAAAATACATGCTCCACTTTTTAGTGAGTTACCTTCTCCCCTGCCAAGCCTGCCAGCCTAGCTGCGGATCTGCATGTGTCAGAAGGAGGAGGTAGGAATTTCTTGCTTCTCAGAATACTTTCTTTCCTTTTGCAATGTTACAATAGTGGTTTTTTTTTAATTTATTTTTATTTAATCCTAGAACCTTTCTAAGGGTTAAACAGACCTAAGAGATTCCCTTGATGGGGCCGTAATAACATTTATTGATGAAAAGTATGGTTGGAGTGGGCAGGACAAATGAGTGAAGGCATTAGGTCTTCAGCATTTGAGACTTGCGTCTTCTGGGAAAACATAAGCAGATTAGAAGGAGGGCCAGGACATCCTTATCCTTCCCCATCTGCATGCCCCTTCCTGCACCATTAGGCTGTGTAAAGACTTGACCAGTGCTACTGTTCCCCAGCCACTGCTACCTTCCCCCACCCACTGCTCTTCCTTCCAGTATGTGCTGCAAAGTGATCTTTTAGCTCCTCATTCCTGCCTCTCTCTTTGCCTCTTTGCTGTGGGGCAAGGATCCAAGGCTGCAAGTGGCTTTTCTCACCTGTGAGACACATTGGTCTGTGGCCAGCTCCAAGCCCCACTCCTCCAGAGAACGAAACACTGTCTTCATTCTCACAGGGCCCAGGCTCCCCTGATGGCTGTTAACCAGTCCCACACCTGCTGAGCAATCTTCATCCAGAGCTCGGGGTGGGGGGGACCTATCCATTTTTCACATGCAGGCAAAGGAGAGTTGCCCAAAACTGGCTGCTGCAAGTACCAGAATGTGCTGCCCTGCTCTGTATCCCACTGCATGGGGAGTTCGGCAGCTGTAGGAAGCTTTGTGGTGCCAGCAGCTGCCTCTCCACAGGAAAGCAAGTAGTGAAAGGCAGCATCCTTTTCCAGTTTCTTGCTGTTTCATCCTCCCCATCCTTCATCACACACTGAGCTATGCTCCACAGCGCTTCTAATTACAAAGTGAAGTCATCACAAGACCCCTGGACCAAAATAGAGGTGTGGAAGTCATGGCAGCAGGATGTTTGGGTGCAATCAACTTAGGAAAGTCAGAGGCACAGGGGTAAGCTCTTGGAAGTTGGGATGCAAAGTTGCAGCATGCCTCTCTTCTCAGTGACTACAGAGGTGCACTCCCAGCCAAGTGTTTCCTCCCCAATGGACATTGGATATCTTATATGAAAGTCCAGCATATTATTTAGGAGATTTCTGTGTGGAAGTAATTTCAATATAGCTGACAGATTGCAAACTCGCATCCAAGCTGATAAGGTCAGCATCTTCTTTGGCTCACACACTTGCCAAGCTATTTGTAAAGGTGGGCCCACACACTGAGGTTAAAAGAATGTATTAATTAGAGGGCCAAATCTTAATGCCTGGGGATGAAAGAGCCCTTATGTGTCAAACTCACATGCCCCCTTCGGTGCAATCAGCCTTGGCAAATGACATCCTGTTGGATTTAAAGGGATCCAAAAGTGTATACAAATTCCTTGCATCTAACTCTCCTTCCAAGCTTGGGACTAAGGTCATTACTGCAGGGCAGCAGCACTGGAAAAGGCCTATGGTCTTTGCCCTCTTCCTATAAGCATTTTTTGGATCAACTTTTTTTTGTGTGTGTGTTTTTTTGTTTGTTTCTTGGTTTTGTGTGGGTTTTTTGTTTGTTTGTTTTGTTTTTTTGTTTTGTTTTTGTTTGTTTGTTTTTCTTTGGGGGGGCTGTTGTTTTTTTCTTCCCCCATGGAGAAGCAGGAAGAGGAAATGGTCCTTAATTTTGAAATTTCTTCCTGTAGGAGAGTTACTGGATGGTTGGAGAAAAGCAGGAAAGGTATCAAAGATATTTCACATCTATACAGCCCAAATAAGCTGAAGTTCAGCTCTCCGCATCCCATTCCTCTCTGAATTTGGATCCCGTTGGCTACATGCTGCAGAAAAAGCTGCAGTGAGTCCAACAGGTGGAACACTTTCCTGACCATTGTGGAGCTGCTATGGGCTACCTCCCCTGTGTAAGGGACTGTCTGCCAATGCTGGTGGACTTGGTCCTGTGAGTGCCCTGTGGGGCTGTACTACAGGGCTGCAGCCTGCAGAGAACCTTGGGGGTTCATGGACTGCCTCTGTCTCTGAGTGGAGTGGAGATAAGGAGTGGTTACAGGAGTGGTCTTTCCTCTGGTTCATCTCCTGGCAGGAGACAGGACGGGGTCATGAAGGACTTGTAAGACTGCAGATCTGCTCCAACACCTCTGGCATTAGAGTTTTCTAATTTAGGCAAGATGAATATTTTGTTGTGACTGACAATTTGTTTGTTGACAACTCCCTCTTTTTAAAAAATACACTTTATAATAAATTAAAATGTTCTGCAATGAAGAAAAGAATGTGAGAGTTGAAGAAAACTATCAGAGCATCAAAAGAAAAAAATTAATATTAATTTGGTGAAATGAACCAAAATGAGGAAGGGGGCAGGACAGAACAAGAAGGAGAGATTAAAAATAGATTGATTCCAAAGTGTTTCTAAACATTTTGTTTGATGATGCATATACCTCTTGCCCACACAGGCTTGAAGAAGACTATTTTGTAATTCAGGCACAGACATACCCTGTGGGTTGGGAAGCAATGTGCTTTGGTGAATGGGAAGTAGGTGGAAAGGTGGGCACTCCTCCATGCTGAGTGCTTCTGTGCTTAGACTCTGATGATTGAGCCTAAGACCTGGAGCAGCTTCCTTCCTCCAGTCACCCATTCTGAACGTGAAAGAAGGGCGGTAGCAAGCTGCTTGACTTTGAAACCCTCTGCTTCCACCAGGAATGAATCAGGTCCAGTGGGATTCATCTCTGAGGATGGGCTAAACCTCCATCTGGAGATACCTGTCTGCCTCCACTGTAGAAAGAAGTCAGAAAATAAATCTTGAGAAAGCTAAAAGAAGGTGAGATAAAGACTCTTCCCCATAGTCTGAGAAAGAGTTAACACTTGGTGCACAGTAAATGAGTATAAGCCTGCTGTAGTCAGAATAAGTCCCTTTGTTCTGGCAGCCACGAATGGAGGCAGAAGGAGGAGCAGACAGGCAGGCTTGCAGGGGCTCCGCAGAACCCCCTGGACAGAGGTGACTGTGTACAGGCCTCCAGAGTGCATTAAAAACACAAGGGTGGTAATAAACACATTCTCAACAGGGTAGCAGTTCCATTGCTACTCTAGGAGTAGTCTGGATGTCTTTGCTGGAGTGTCTAAAAGAGGAACTTGAAGTCCTCAGGGAAAATGTGCACAGTATCCACCACCGGAGTCAGACCTACATGCTGGTAACTGTGGAAAGCCCTTTGTGTGTTGGTATCTTCATGTTTACAGTTATCTATGAGAGATCTAAGTAGGTACCATCAAGCATGGCTGTGCTAGATATATATTCCACCATTAGGGAGTAGAGAAACAGCAAAGGCAGAGCAGTTAGTCTTAGCACTGTATTGCACCCTTAGCACTGTTAGCTGGGAACATCACCAAGGAATAAAAAGAGAGGTACCTGCTCCATGTGCCAGCACTTGCAAGGGAAGAGTAAAATGTCATCTAATAAGGACATCTCATTTCTACCGAACAGCCCAGCAGGAGTATGCTGACAATTAGGAAAGAAAATATAATTTAAATTGCCCAAAATCATACCAAATAAAGCCTGAGACCAAGTGGCACTTGCTGAGACACAGGACAACATTTCTCTAGGCCACTGCCACCTCCAGACTGTTTTGCTTTCTCCTGATATATGAGGTCAATCTGTCTGTTTGCTTTTCAAAAAAAAAAAAAAAGTGCGTGGAATGGCTTGGCCAATAGCTGTGAAACAATATTTAACTGTTGGCAAAAGCAGCTTCTATTTACTCTGGTAACTGTATTTTCACTCACTGTATTTTTCTGCTTTTGTATTTTGAGCAAGTAGTCTCCCTGAGGGGTCACAATTCTCACCTGCTTGAGCTCTCAAGTCCACTGCACCTGCACACGGTGTGGAGACAGGTGCCCTTGTGAACTATTGGATTAAACTACACGAGCACTTTTTTTCCTGCAGAATAAACCTGTCTTATTCTCTTTTGTCCCTGCTCTACCATGACACATTTGTGCTAATTGCATTATTTCAGTGGTCTCAGGAGTCCTTTGGAAAACAAGAAGCGCCAATGTTAGTGGGACAAAGGCACTTACTCTTTATTGGCCAGTATTTTCCGTGGCCATGATACTAAAGCTGAACAAATAGGCTAGCCCTAAATGAACACAAATACACAATCGGCACCTTAGAGCTGATAGCCTTGGTTCTACCTTGAGCAGGAGGCAAGGGGAGGCTTGCAGGGTTTCCCCAGATGCAACGAGCAGCCAGTTCCCCTGCATCCCAGGGAAAGCCTATGGGTTTCAGAAGGGCCCTCATTGGTGAACAAGCACAGCCTCTGCATACCACATGGATCAAGGCCTTTACACTGGAAATGGGTGATCCCACGTGCACTATTCCTCTCCCTGTACCTCACGAACACTTCCTGTGAGATGGACCCTCCTGCGGCCTTTGAAACCGGCAGATGAACAGTATGGTGTAGGTGTTCACATACAAAAGATTATGTGAGGAACACAGCTCCCTGGCACAAGGCTTCCTTTCAGCTATGTCAGGAAAGCAATATGAAGAATCCCTATTTTCCTTCAGTACTACACTTAACGAGAACTAATACTTAATTCCTATATAACACTTCTCAGACACCAAAATGTTTTTCAAAAGAGATCAGTGTCAGATGAGAGAGAGGAAGCAAAACCAATGCCATCACCAGGGTCACTGAAGTCTCCTGTTTAAGCTCTAACCATTAGATCCTGGTGCTTAAACAGGCAGGAGGACTATAGGGGACCTGGTGCTCTTTTAGGCCTTCTTTCAGCTGCTCCGAATAGCCCTAGACTGTGCCAAGTACATGGAACTGGGAAATGATGGGAACACTGCCACTACTGAGTGTAAGGGCATAGAAGCTTTACAGGAACACACGAATACTTAATTCTCTTTAGCATCATATAATCATCTATATATTTATTCCCTAACCACCCTTATCCAGAAAACATCATTCTTACCCTTCTATGCATGAGAAATGTCAGCTTTCTCACCTCCAGAAAGGCTAGTGATGTAGGCACAGTCTGGAAAGAGGCTTGTACTCGCTCCCCCATAGCCCAGGCAAGCAGCTGTCCTCTCTCCAGCCCTTCCTGCCTAACAGTGTAAGCAAACCCATGCACAGCTGCCTGCACAGAAGCTCTCAGCATCTATAGAGCAGGCATCACAATTTGCCCCTTAAAGTAGTCATAGAAAGCTAATTAGAATGGCAAGTAAAGTGTACTAAAGGGAAGTAAAAAGAAGATAAAGGACTGAAAATAGGGTTTCGTTTGGCCATACAAATAGACAAAGAGGTAAAACTTGGATAGCAGCAGAGGAGTTTGAAACAGCTTTTGGTGCATTCGATCTATTACCTCTTCATTCCTGGTGGAAAAGATCACACATATCATCTTACAGTGTTTATTGTTCTCCGTAAAGATCTGCACCAATGGACCTCTCACACTGGCTTCATACTCCATTATATTGGCTGCCTGTTAACACTTATCAGCTGAAACAACATCATAGCAACACAGAGTCCAGAAGAGTGTATTTTACAATGCCACTAGAAGATCTACAGAAGGGAAGGGATCTACAGAATAAGGTGAATTTACCCAAAGGGTGCCCTAAAGATCAGGATGACTATAAGATAGCATTCCCTGTCATCAATCCTCTTTTCAGACTTGCAAACACTCAGAATCTTGGAATAAACAGTGTGGCCAGCTGAGAAAAGCAGCTATATGACAGCCTCTGTATACATCCCACATTACCAGTGGCAGGCAGAACAAAGGGTGAATTTAGAACACTGCAAGTTTGGTTCAGTTCAGAGGAAAAAGAGATGTGCTAATGATCCTTTCTAGATTCCTTTCTCTTCCAAATGTTTCCCAATTACACATAATATTTCCCAATTATATATAATTTTCTCTGAAAGTACCAGAAGTGTTTTATTATGGACTCTGGAAACTGACCCTAAAGGAATTACCTGACATTTTTTCCTTAAATGAAATGAAACAAATTTTCTTTCCTGAAATGAAAATAGATCTGTCATGGATTCTACTCTTCAATAAACAAATCTAAGCTGATTTAATTGCTCTTGAATTAGATAACACAAACTCAGTTTCTGCTTTAACTGTAATCAAAGTTAATAAAGAAAATAAAAGACAGAACTGTAATGGGTCTCTGGGTCACTGAACTGAAATCATGATGAAATTCACTTCCTCAAGGCAGTTCCAAGACAAGGACAGGATAAAATCCGAGTATCCTCAGCCTCAGCCACTTGATTTGTTATAATACCAAAAACCAAACATGTCCCAAATAATATTGAAGGTGTATCATACTCATAGGATATATAGGGAAAAAAAATCTGTATTTTCTTTCTCCAATTCAATGGAATTCTTGTGAGAGAACAATGACCAAGATAAAAGCTCAGCAAGGGCAAATAAAGAAACAACTCCACCTGTTCCTGAAAAGATGTGAAAATAATGTTAACTGGAAAGAGCTTTGTTTTGCTTTTGCTTTCTCTACAACACAGAGAATGATAATGAATTACACTGTTAACTGGAACATAATCTTGTCTGTAAGAGATCAGGGGAAATTTAGATGTAGGACTATCTCGGATAACGAGAGACAACAGGGAGTTTTTGGAAGAGCTGAGAAATTGACATGTGAAAATAATAATTATGTATTTTACAGTATTTACTATCAAATACTATAGGAAAAACCTCTTTGTTTTTAACTATGAACCTTGATAGAAAGGGTCTTAGGATACCTGATGTTAAAATCTCCTCAAATCCTTCAAAGCTTTAACTGAAGATCTAATGCTTTGGCTGTAACACTGGAGTTTGCTTAGCTGGTACAAATCATATTTCCAGGAAAATTTGTACATCACACTGCCAGATGTCAGCCAGATGATACAAGGATATTTTGGCTTGGAAGCTTCTTTTCTCCTTTTCTGTTTTGTTCAAGAAGAAAAGAATTGCTTGTATGTTGCTTATGAAGATTTCAGCATGATATCTCCTATTTTAGCCACTAACACAAACAACCTTGACAATCAGAATGCATTTTTTTCCTCCTTTTTCATCCAGACAAGTAAGCAGTCATCAATTACAATCCCACACATGAAATACAAATTTAGCAGTATAGAAATGAAAACTAAAGCAATTTATACCTTTACTCCTCCAAGGGGATTCATTCTTGCTCTGTTTACTATGAAATATTTCCTCTCTTGAAGTCAAAGTTACATCAATGTCACTGACCTTAAGTTGAATCATAGTAAGAAGATGATATCCTGGTATTCCTGGCATGATCTCTTCATTACTTAACTTTCTAGTTAGTATGTGTTTTAAAACAACAATCAAGCATTTTTTTTTCCTTAGATTGCAGTCAAGCTTGATTTATTTGAGTTGTTATCATCGAGTTCAACACTAAAAAATGCATTTTAGAAAACCTGATTTTTAACTGATATCCAGTAAACAAATCAACTTTATCAGCAAAGTATGTAAAATGTTTCTCTACCCACTACATAATATTTCTTAATAATAGCTGAGTCATGACACTAACAAGCTAACATGTAAAAGCATATTAATGTCTATGGAAGTATAGGTTTCTGTGCACCTTTTCATGAACAACTTGGAAAACAGAAAGACAGTTCTGACCGAACAATCCTGTTTGACTTGCAGCTCCTACCCTTCTTTTGTCTTAGAAACAACTGGAATGTTAATATGGGTGTTCATTCTTCTCATGCATTCTAGAAGTGCATTCTTCTGTCATTTTCCCTGTTTATAAAGTTATTGGTCCCAGTAACATAGCATTTCACACACAGGTCCGTACATATACACACATATATACACAGATGCATACTTATCACAGTATATTATAAATTAGCAGGGTAAGTAAAGGAAGGGAGCTCTGTGTCATGCTCGCTCTTGCTGAAAACCATGTCACAGAAAATGTATAAATGATGCATCTCAATCCCCAACACATCTGAAGGTACTCTAAGTCTTCACTGCTGGAGTGTACATTTGAGCGCATGGGCACATTTATATTGAGCCTCTCAACACTCCAAGAACAAAAACATTATTACTCTGCTGCCCAACCCACGTTTTAATACACTTCTGCAACTCCAAACTGACTCCAGCATGGTGAATGAAGCCACTCAGGATTTAGGCTTATTTAAATGAAGGTAGAAGAGGTTGAAGAGGTGCCTGTGCCACGTGGGACTCCTGCACCCTCTCTCCCACAAATCTCTGCAAGGCTATTCCACTGCTCCCCTTCTCTTTTAAAATTCTCCTCCTAGTGACTGAAAATGTAGGTGGCTAGCACCAATTCTATTGATCAATATTGCCCCTCATTTCCCTTCGTATCTCTGGTCTGATCCATCTAGTGCCCCTTCTCTTCCACTCAAACTGCTTTTCACAGGGATCACCTTTGGGCTGGTCTGATACAGGCCAAATGCAGTGGGGCTCTACAACTCCACTAGGTTCCCTGGGCACTAAAGGACATGCTCATCCTTATTTCAGGGAGTAATGTAAATGCCTAATCTGGGAATGCATCTGCCTCCATTGAGGTAAAAACAGCATTTTGTCAAGACAATTAAGCCTCACTGAGATCTGGAGAGGTTTTAAAGTTCCTCTCTGACTCCACAGTCTAGAGAAGAAACGTGGAGCAGATATGCCTCACAGAGTATCATAAACTAGGTGGAATTCTCTGGAGCTTACATAACAAATACAAAAACCTCCATGTACAAATACACAATAACCACCCGCCCTGTGCTGGGCTCTGTTACAGTAGCACAGTAACACTAATTCTGTGTGATGGCTTGTGTGATTTTGTGGGCTGGCATGGAATTATCATCCTCATTTTCCTTGCACATGAGACCAGAATTTAAATCAAAAGCATGATGGGCTTTTTCATAGAGTACTTCAAATTGGTGTGTTTAGGTGGGAAAATCAGAACAACTGCATCAGTTGGATATTTGGCTGAACCTGATGTCTCTACTTTTGAGCATATGGTTTATTGAATTGTAATACTTTTGAAGATAATTCCGCCTGCCTTATTCTGAAGGATTTGTATTCTCAAGTAGAACATGCACAAGAATAAAGATTTTGATTGCAGCTTTAATATCAAAGTAATATGTTTCAATTGACTAAGCAGGCCACTAACAATTTAGATAAAGGGATGCAATATAACAATTAATGAGCTATACACAAATTCCTCATTGTTCATTAACCCTTAGGAAGCTGAATATTTGCATACAGGCCATATCTTCCCTTCATTTTGTCCACACTCTAAAAGATGTTAGAGTTCTCAAAATATGCTATTCAGATGTTGTTTTTATGTATGGTAAGTGATATGTGTACACGTTACGAAATAATACGTACAAAGTCCTAAAAATGGTCCTAACAGAGGTAATGGAATTTACTGTAATTTCTACAGGGTAAAATTTTAGTTAATATCCATTACAAAATCAGAGCTAGGTTTGCAAGATCAGTCAGCCTGGGGCAAAACTCTACTTGAAAGAGCAGTAGCATAGGAAAGCTTTCAGGGAATGGGTTACCCACTGCCTTATTCTCAAATTCGGCCCAAGCAAAAATGAAAACAACCCAAGACCTACTTTGTTTGTGCATGCAGTATTTTAATTTAGCAGCATGGTAAACACCTCATGCTGTTGTTGTACATATTACAGCACCTGGCATGCTCTGGAGAAGTCCAGATCCAGCAGTCACATGGCTTCATGAAAACCATCCCTTTTTGCATGTAGTTCTTTGACCTTGTTGGTTGTGGTAAAAAGGCTGGAATTATGAATCCTGAAAAAATGCCATAAAAATCCAAAATCCTTCCCTTTTATTTTCTTGACTCTGTCATGACTCTTCATGAGGTCCTTGGGATGGGAGCATTAGAGTCAGTTACCACAGCTGCTTCTCCCTTTGGATGTTCTTATTCCTCCCTATTCTTTTGCCTCTATTTGCATATTTACTTGATTATTTGACAGAGTAGTTTAGGTTGGAAATGGCAGATATACATAGATGTATATTAGCAAGATCAAATAAAAGTATTTCTACTGATGACAGGGGGAATACAGCACAGTACGCTACAACTCAGGACTTTTCATCACTGAATTTGGCATTCAGGTGACCTACATACAAAGGACACGAAATTATCATCCCTGTTTTACAAATGGAGAGCAGAGATCTGAGGTATATTAAAGCAGTTTTCCCAAGGACACACTGCAAGTCTCTAACTGAGCCAGAACTCAAGCAAAGGGCTCCTGGAGGCCATCCCAGCATCCCATCCTCCTGGCAACTGAAGACGCTAAAAGGTCATAAAAGTGTATGAGACAACTGAGTGAATCATGTCTGTAATTTGTTCGCTTGAGCTTTGTTTTCATTCATAAACTCACCAAAGATCAGAGCCCCTGAAGTGAGTTATAGTCCCATCTTCAGTGAAAAGCTGTTTGTTAATCTCAAATGGACCTTTGCCTTTATGGCTACGCAGTGGGAGCAGTTAATATACTTTCATTTACTTTTTTATTGTTAGCTCAAATATTAATGATGTCAGCTGTCTTCTCAGCTCTACCAATAGGGAATACCTGTACAGACCAGTATCCCCACCTGCATGGTAAATGGGTTACCTTTTCCATGGTGCTTGTGTAAGTGTAACTCAAACCCATGGCAATCAGTAGTTAGAGGTCCATCGAATTAAATGGATTTTGGATCAACTCCACTTTTTCTAGTCCTAAATCACCCACCTGTGTATTGAATAGACCAGTATTACTTGATATTCACATACAGATATGGAATTTCCACTTTTAGCTCTTCATCTGAACCTAAGTAAGTTGGGAGTGGAGGAGTCTGCAGGGCAAAAGCTGGTTTTCTCTTTCCCATGGAGCAGAGCAGTCCTAGAAGAGATGCTTTGTGTCTGTGGCTTCCTCACAGCTCATGGACAGGGTAGCAATCCTTTTGCAAACTAAATATTCATCCCAGGCAAGTTTTTTTAATTTTTCCTTAGACAGACTCCCTTTCTCTGAGTAGCACTTAGTGATCATTCTCTGTTATAGTAAAGGTACCAAATATATCCTTAAAAATAAGTACTTTCTCATAAAATATAAAATCTTTGTCATCCTGGTTTGAAAGCATTTCTAGTTGCTACTTAAGAAAAGTAATATACTAGGATTGCATTATCACAGGAGATTGTGGTTATGAAGATTCCTGTGGCTTTCTGATATGTGTGCTTGGTAGATATTTCAGTTGTTTCATATAGTATTTATATGTATGGCACATATTTAATTATTCACAAGGCTCACCAGTACCATGAAATTATAAATTTTAATTTTGAAATGTTTGTACACAACTAAACAAATTCAAGGTGGACAGTAACAATATTCAAGGTACAAGCAAATCCAAAAGGAGACAGACAAAAAATAACCCATCATTTTAGAGCTGGGATTCTTTACTTTGGAAAAAGGATTTCAGTAAAAATCTTACTCTGCATTTTCTCCCCTGGTACATCAAAGTTAAAAATCAAATCAATACCATCTTAATATTAGATGGTGGTGACAGCATGCGGACATCAGTGTTGTAATTAAAAAGCCATTCAGCTCAGTTGGTAAAATGTAATTTTAGCTGTAGTCACAGGCTGTTTCTAAGCAATCTATTTACCCCAAAACGTCCTCAGGCATGGACTGAAGAGTGTGAAATGATCGAGTTTTAGTTATCCTCATACATAACAAATTTCAATTATAATTCCTACTGTAAAAAATGTTATAATAATATTACACCGAAGTCCCTGTGCTAACTGACATCAGGGATAGAAGAGGAGGAAGAAACTTTCTTTGCTTTACTGCTCCCATTAGTCTTATTTTACATGGGACTTTTTCCCTGAGCCTGCAGAGGGGCTGACTCCAGCTGTTTACTGAGGCAACACCCTGTGCTGCTCCAGCCCATGGTCCACACCAAGAGACCATTCTGGATAATGTTGCTGTGAGATTTCCCCTCGCTCCAACAAGGACTGTCAGAGGAATGCCCCTCATTGCTTAAAGACTGGTACAGCTTCGGCTTTAGATACTGCTCACAGGAAAAGCTTAGGGCCACTCATTAAAGTAGCAACTAAATTAATGGTAAGCAAAATTAAATAAAATACACATAGCATTTAACTTTCTAAGCTAAAACTATCAACAAATTAAACCAAATAGCATGCCTGAATTAAATATTAAACTTATTTATAGATAAAATAAAAGAGGGAGAAAATCAAAAGGCCAGTTTTGAGGATAGTACTTCAAGACTGTTCTACCATAAGCATTTCTTCTAGGTTAACTTATTTCTTTTTAAAATACTGTTTTCCCTTTAACCAACTTTGTCCCAGCTGTAAATCATTTGGTATACTACTGCACATTATGAAGTCCACAGAGATGGACCAGCTCTCAAAGCCACAGGTGTGCCTGTATCTCCAACCCCATCCATTTCCATCTCCCCATCTGTATCCACATCTCCTGCACTGTCTGCACATCTGCTTGCTCCTCTGTCTCCTTGGCAGCTCCCAAGGTCATTCCCTTCCACCATATCACTCTGCCATGGACTTATGCTGGAGGGAGCCACCTTGCTGGTTAAAAGCGAATGCTGCTTCAGGACCTGTGGACTGTCCTGTTCTCTGCAGTCCAGGAGCAATAGAATACTCTTCCTCCTCAATCACAGCAAAAACTGTTACCTCAACATGTAAAAGTGAGGCTTTTGGATTGTTTTATAAACATCTGCCAGAGGCTGACAAGATTACTGCTAGTCTTCAGGAGGTCTGTGGCTGTGTTAGGTAGATAGCTCCTGTAGCTGCCAAACATTTCACCCCTCACCTCCATGTATTCCCATGGGGCTGAACACAATGCAGGCCAGGAAAATGGTTTTGAAAGCCAGAGCTTGATGTCTGAAGAATTCAGAAGCTGTCAGAGGCTTGGAGATCCAGCAGGTCCCCAAACCACAGCTTGGACTGGTTGGCACAGGGAATATAAATGCAGTAGTAAAAGCAATCATTTCTGATAAATATTGAATAAAAGTTTCTTTTCTTTTTTTTTTCTTTTTTTTTTTCAGGAAGGGCAGAAATAAAAGTAGAAGCAGTGAGATAATATATTTGCTTAATTCTGTGCTAGACCTTACAGGAAAATTAGATGTTCAAATAAAAAGACAAATCACACTGCAATATGCAGTGCAAATGCATATGCAACTTGTCATTTCCTAGTCTCTACTCTTGTCAAGCAGCTATTATTCTCTCACCTTTGCTCAGTGAGTTTGGCACTACCAAAAGTAGTTGTGGGCAGCTAGGAATACCATACATATTACAAGGCAGATGGTTTGAAGTACAGCTGTTTCAACTGTAGTGTCAGATAAAAAGTTTAGAACCATTTTCTTAACTCTCAGTTTCAGCATTGCACTCAGATTCAAACTGATACCTGGTACAATGAGCCAAATCTTACAGAACAGGGGTTTCCAATCTTAGGGCTGCTGTGGGATGCAGGTTATTGTATGTTGCATCTTATGCTGACCTGTGCATGTTAAAAAGTGAAAACATAAATTAGAGAGTGTGCTCTAATCTGGCATACAGATGACTCCTGTTTCTGTAGCACCAGACAAGAAGCAGCAAGAAAGCCAATTTTCTGAGTTTCTCACAGCCTCTCTCTGCAGAACTCTTTCCTTCTTTGTGGGAGATGCTGCACTGTAGCATCCATCAAAGGAAGGTCAGCTTGCAGAAACACACGTACAATTACTGGCCCATCTCTGGTGCTTCTCTTTAGCTAGTCAAGGCAAGCTCCTAACAACTCAATTATACCTGGTATTTTTTTCCCATCCTCAAAAATTGCCACAGCTGCTCTGGTTTTTTTCATGTACCTTTCTTTCCTATGACAGCTCAGAAGGCCTACCAAAATGGAGTGTCTTTTGCCATGTCTGTCTCAGTTTACCTTGGCCAAGCTCACTGAAACCTGAGGGGAACAAGCATTCCCACACATATTTTAAAAAAATCACAATTTTGTCATTGTTTCCAGGGTCAGGTTAAAATTTAGGGGTAAAACCGCTTGGATTTTAGTGCAGCTGCTGACACAGAGCAGTGACCAGGGACTGGGGTTCTCACTGCCTCTGATTTGCATCAGTGGGAAAATGAAGCCAGAGAGGAGAGGATGTGTTCAGACAACTCTCATACACATCCCAAGGGAAGGGCGAAATGATGGAGGAATACAGTGATGTTTTCTGAAGCATGGTAAATGGGAGAGAAAAGGACAGAGAAGGGTTAGAGGGAGCTCATAAGGATGACTGACACACAAACAGACCACCCTGGTGGCTTCTGGGGAGGAAAAATTTCCCTCAGCCTTTGGGTGTAGTGTAGTGTCCAGCCTGTCAAACTGGCGTATGCATCTCAGTCTACTCCTGCAACCAGGCAGCAAGGACAAGAGGAGTTCTGGAATGCTCCAAATGGACACAAGCCCTTTTGCTGTCCTCTGAGCAGAGAATATCCATTAGCTTCCTAACCTGCACTACTTCATGTGGTCTTGAAGGCACAAGTTAATCTGTGCAACATTTATTTTTAGGTTTTTAAAAGATTCTAGCTTAGTATATTGACATACAGTGACACTATTTCTCCCTGCGGTCCATAGCTAAAACTACATTAATTGACATTGGATTTATATTCCTGCTATGTTTCTGGAGCATTTAATTAAATTGTTCAGGCTTATTGCCATAAAAAACACATATGGACTAAAGCAGATCTCATATACAGTCTTGTAGGAGCCCGGTGTGATGCACAGAAAGGGCTCCTCACCACAAAACAACCAGTACCTTACTCATTAACCACATGTGCCTATTTATTCAAAATTAAGAGCAAAATGTGTTCCTCACTCTTTCCTAGACACCTTCTTCATTGCTGTGTGCAACATTCAGCTGAACAAGCTGTTAAGTGGGAAGAGGAGTAGGAGGTGACCAGCTTTCCCTTCATCCTTTCAACTAGTGAGCAAAACAGCAAATAGTAACTATCAGGGGGAGCACATATTTTTTAGTAGCCTGCAGGCTAAACATCCCTCCTCCATCTACCTGTCTATCTTCCCAGTGCACTGTCGCTCTGAAAAATGTTCAGAATATGCAGAAAGAGCTCCCAGGAAGCCCAAGGAGCAGAACTCAACCTGACTCTTCCAGGATAGTTACATGAATACCAGTACTTCCCTTGCCCATAATGACAAGCAAAAAGGTAATTTTATCTCTGCAGTATACAATGCAATATTTTGCAAGATTGAAGGATCCCGAAGCATCAAATACCTGAACTACGGATTGCTGATATTCAGGAGAGTATAACAGGGCTTTTGTACTGTTTTTATACAGCTCCCTAGGTATCCCCTTCTGGCTGCTGTTGGGCACAGGTTGCTCAATCAGGTGGCTCTTTGGTCTGACTTGATGCTAGGTATTTCCCTAAGATCTTAAATGATTTCTAGACTACTGAAACAGTATTGGTGAATCTTCCGTGAAAAACCCTCCAGCGTGATGAGGATATGGTCTAATGTGCTCACAGAATTCAAAGTCTAGTGCCTAGGACAGAAATATCTGTATTAATAACCTCAGTACACTTTGAATATATTTATATGGGTGAATTAAACATGTCCAGAACTATTTTCCTGCCAACTGTTTTCTGGCCTAGAACAGCTTGAATCCATATATACACAGATTTCCTAATGGGAATGATCTGTCGACTGACCTAACTTCTGTAGCATGTCCAGGAATTGTGAGAGCGCTGGTAGGACTGGTCAAAACTGTGCCAAGGACCCTCCTAGCAATTTAATGGTTCAGACAATCAAGTTTCAGTGCCAGAGGATTTTCATCTGAGTTGTTTAATTTGCTTAGGTAGCGTTAGCTTTAGGGAATCCAAAAGTCTAAGCTCATTGATAGCTTTCTATATATCATCTACTGCTATTAGCAAGAGTAATAGCACTTTCTTGATAGAAGTACATGCCTCCATTACAACAGCTTTGAAATGGTCTGATCTGAAGCAGCAATCAAGAGAGGCAAGCTTCCAGGTAGTCCTAAGTCAACTGCCAGTCACTCTAGGTCTGAAGCTCTATTGTCCCGCAGTCATTGTCAGCTGGATAGGCCTAAAAGCACCATATGAAATTGTTCATAGAAAGGAATAGGTCAGCAGCCTTCAATGCCCTAGCCTATTCCTCCTTAATGCTTTGGTTCAAAGAATGGGCATCCATATGTTCACAGCGGCTTGTGACTGGTACCCCAGTGATCTTTCTTCCAGGGTGTCTGATCCTGCCCTGGAAGTGGAGCTGGCTGCAGAGAGCAGAGGGATGCTGGGATGAACCAGGAAACTCATGGAAACTGTATTTTTTGACACTATAATTCTTTTGACTTTTAGAGAGATGAAAATCTCACAAATGTTTTATCATGAAGCACCCTATGAAATGGACACTTCTACTGTGGAGCTAGCAAGAAAATGGCTCTGCGCTGAATTTCTCTCTCTGTTCTTTAACAGCTGACCGTGTGCTGTTTTACCATTCTTTTAGCAGACGGCAAAGGCACTTAATCTGAAACAGAAGGACTTCTCTCTGAAAGCACGAATACAAATATTTCCTGCAGAACACAACGTGATGTAAAACTGGTGGCCAGGGTGGTTTTCTGGTGATATGTTCCCAGGCCCTCTAAGTATTTGCAGCCTCTGGGTCCAGACCACGGCGAGTAGTGGGAAGGCCCCATGACAGGGTCACTGTGCTGGGAGCACACTGCTCCAGGAGCCCCAACTGCAGGTCCCATCTGAAGCGTATAATCAGGAGTAGCAATGTTTCAGTTCTGCATTTCAGACTGGTACAGGTCTCAGAGAAATAAGGTGGGAACCTTTTCCTTTGGCTTTCAGGCAGTAGGTTCAGGCTCTCATGCCAAGGAATGCATAAACAGAAGGTCTCCAAATCATGGTGAGAGCTCAGGAAATTGGTGGATCCCCATCTTTTTACTTAATAATTAAGACAGATTAGAGACAGTGTGCCCTGTTCTTGGCAAGCACGTTTCCATCTCTTTCCCAGCTTTGGCTGAGCAGAGATGACATCCAAAGCATCATCACCAGCAGCTGGACTTACACTCTGATGTAGGATAGTTGCATAATGTCATGTGTTCTCTTCTGTTCTCCTCCCTCGCCTCACTGGGGATCTTTCGTGATAAAAACAGTAAAAAGGTCTTGATTTATTTTGCTGACTAGAACATTTCGTTATATTGATTCAGCTCATGAAAGCTCCACAAGGAAATGGAAAATAGCCCATTATTTTTAATTTCCAATTGGAAAAGTTACAACACATTTCTGTTTATGATGTGCATGTTTTTTTTTTAAATCTAAATCATCAAATTCAGCACTTATTTTTAGAACAGTCTATTTCTATAGTTAAGGAAAGACTAAGGCTTGAACTTGTGTTTCTCTGTATCACAAGCTGCTGAGGTTCAAAGAGATTATTCATATATATTTTGCACAGAGTTGGTGAGGAGGTGAAACTGCCAAGTATCCTGAACTTCTCTATTTTGGGAGAAATGGTGGGCTAGGATGATCTTATAAAATATATTCACGGCTTAAATTGAACAATTTAACACTCTGAAGCTTAAGTAAAAAATTAATAGAAGGCAAATCTTTGAAGTGGTGGCATGTGTGTAAGCCTCTTGTCCCCTGCAGCCAAAAAAAAAAGTCATCAAGGCTTCAGACAAGCAGCATTAAGCATTTGAATTCTCCATAAAAATATTCGTGATGTAGAGCAATTACTTGTTTCTGATATTAGAGAAAAGTTGCTAAAATGTGTTTATTTTGCCTCTCTCTGTGTCATATCCTTTGGAATATTTGCTTTACATGACTTATGCCTCATCTTTTGTGGTGCAATCGTGTACCCCCATGCACATACACATGTGTACATATATATTTGCACACACACACACACACACACACACACACACACATACGGAACAGATAAACTAAATGGCCAGAAATTCTCGGCATGCACTCTGTTATTTCTGTGTTGCTCTTGCTTGAAGCACTTTAAACATTTTACTTGACTTGAAAACTTAGTAAGGTAGATGGATTAAGGAAAAAAAGCCAAAGGTTGAAAGGATGAATAGTTTAGAGAATAAAGCATTGGGCACTTACAGTACTGCTGGCATTGAATGCAAGGAATCAGTCCTACAGACCTCAAAAGGGTGAGGAATGAAACTCAAACACACCCGGTTTGGTCAGCCCCAAAAACCTGACCGAACAAAGACATCCCAAACCTGAAGCTTGGGTTAAAGAGCTGAGACACTAATCCAGTACAAAGGGCTTTATTCAGACTGTTTACCCTTTTGTATGTATGTATATACAATCAAAACTAATTTTTTTTCAGACTCTGATGTGAACCAGTGCTCTATACAAATCTGTGGGGAAAAAGTCCAGCAAGTTATTTCACTGACAAAAGTGGTCTTTATGTTGCTTCAAAAGTGGCCTTTACTCTTTGCAAAGTTCCTTTAGAATAAGGTCTGCAAGGAATTTTGTGGAAAACAGAGCTACTTTACAGTATTTTCTTCGCATTGACTCTTTAAACATACTAAATCTGTGCTTTGTTAACTCAGCATTCAAATGTAGAGAAATCCAAAGAGCAGGTCAACTTTCTGTCCCTAATGACAGCTTTCCCTCTCAACTGACCAACAGCCTGGTCACACAACCTAACCTTCTGCCCTGGAAGATTTATCATCAGCTTTGCATGCGTTCTTGTTGCTTTGAACTAAATGGGGCTACTCAACGTGCCTTAAAATTTAGTGCCTGCATATGCCTTTGCTTGACTGAACCCCCAAGAATTATTAGTGCTGAAAGCTTATTGTAGATGTTGTGCTCTTGATAGTGTATGCGAAATTTAGTGTAGCATGTGTCTTGTTGTCTTGATTAAACTCCAGGCTCTTCAGGAAATGGGCGACCTTTCATTTTCTATAGTTTCCAGTGTACCAAGACTCCAACTTCAGATGGGATCTTTAGGTGCTACCGTAATAGAGACAAATAGAAGACAATAGAAAAAGGTGCCACCAAACAAAATGAAAAATGTGAAAGGCAATAAATAAAGCTAATTTAACCCATCTGAAACCAACTGATTAAACCAGCACTCAGTTCAGAAATAAGGTAAAAGATGGAAATATTTCCATAAACATTTTCTACCCTTCTCAGAGGAGCAGTGCAAAGACAATGTATCATTTATCCCTACCCAAACCTTGCTTTGATTTATTACTTCTTAAATAAAAAAAAGACATCCTCTGATTTTTGTTACAAAGTGTTTTTGCAATACTTCTCGAGAGAAATTCATGCCTACACTAACAAACCCTACAATATCTCCTTAAGCAGTAAAAATACAAGCTTCCGAGAGTTTCTAGAAGCTAGAAATGGATCAAATAACACGAGTCCAAACCTTCTGCTTCCTGTCTGTGGATATTAAGTATATTGCTGTGAATATAGAGCTGAAAGACTATTCAGATGCAAGAAGGCAATACTCAATTTCTCCTCCCAAAGACAGTTTCTTTGTCAGAATTAGAGGAATTCTAAAGGGCTTTTCACTTGCACAAAAAGCTGCCTGCCACGAATGATCATGGTTAAACAAAAAGCATGTCCAATAGAGCAGGCCATTCATGTGACTATTATTTGCAACCCAGGTACTGGGAGCAAATGCTGGCTGCATACTTTGATCTAAATATACCCCAATTAAGGTTTGACTGATTATCTGTGCTCACAGAGTGGAGGTAGGCAAATTTAACAAATGGGAATGAGGAAACTTGGGTTCATGGAGTAATTTAACAAAGGCAACACAATGGCAATAACATAGGAGCAGCAGACCACCTGGTCCTTGACTGGGTTCGCTTTCTCCTGGACATGTCACACTGTAGAGCTCCTCACACAAATAAACCAAGAAATAAGCAATTGTTTAAAGGACCAGTCCTGAAATACACCCTGATGGAAACTGATATTAAGTGACACTTTTTAAACCTGTTCGAGGAAATCAAAGGTCTCATTGATTACAGCAGAGGTTTTAACCAAAGGATGCCTGAAAACAACTAACATTTCTCACTTTGCAAATTATATGTGCATTTTGCCAAAATGTTGTAGGGTGCAGGAGAAAATCTTCACGAAAACAGCCTACAGTAAGTAATGAAAAACATTAGCCTTTCTTTAAGCTCTTTTACATCACCATTCAACATATTTGTCAGAGATTCAGACCTTTGTTATTTGGGTAAGTTATAATTTTATTTTATTTTTTTTAACCTTGTGTTGGCTGTTTTGGCTTTATTAACATATTTGCTTCATTTCTATGGAGCAACACAGAGTGAAATTTTGAAGTAATAAGTACAATAATACGAAATCAGTTTGTGACATGAGATTGACACCAATGGATCTAGAAGATAAAACTGCAACATAAAGTACCTTTCCTGTATTGGTGGATGAGAGGAAAGAGGCTAAAACATAATGGAATAATGGCATAACTGGACAGAAGGCTCTGAAAACAGTATTAGTAGGGGGTTATTTCACAGTTGTGAATAAAAAAAGGGGGGGAAAATCACGGTCACTAAGAATTGCTCCAAAGACTCAAAGATTCAGATGGGATATTTTCCCAGAATATCTGGTCTGGATCCTAAGGGACTAATTTTGCTTTCAGGTGACCTATGGACATGAGTCAGCACCTTGGGTAAGCATTTAAAAACAGATGCCCATGCACCATTTGTTCCTTTCCTCTTGTCACTGATATAAATGACAATTAATATGCACATCTGAACATGCATATTCACTGTGGGACTGCAGACACTAGAGACCTTTGCTTCATTGTCATAATGTGTTTTTTCCCATGAGTAAATTTACTGCTAATTCTTTCAGCTCTCACAACAGCATTGTTGAAAATAGAAAAGAAAAAAATGTTATTCAGACACGGTAAGAAATCTTAAAAGTTTTGGTTAAAAATATGTTGACACAGATATTGTATGAGTTCGTGTCTGACAGCCTACTCTGCAGACTGGGTTTCCTGAACAGAGTAAGCATGGGATTTAATTCATCTCACTTCAGAAGTCTTAAACATTCATGTTCTAACCACTCTGTTCTTTCTTCACTGTTGGTAGAGAAAAAAAAAAACCCTTTTCAGAGAAACATTCATCTTAAGTTTTTTTGACAGCTACACTGCTTGAGTTGCCTCTAGAGGGGCCTATTTTCCTCCATTATGTTGAAAGTCTAAATTGAGGAGCTTCAGCTTAGATGACTAACTCCTAGTTATCTGCTTTAGGGTAGATCTTCTCTTCCAAATATCCATGTCTTCCAAATATCCATGCCTTTCTTGCATGTCAGGCAGGCTCTAGTCTGTGTATGCCGGAGTACTGAATGCATCAGAGAACCCTGGACCATGAGAGTAAATGAAATAGCTCTTAAACTCATCAACAAATGATGAGGAAAAAAAGAGAGATCTGTTTGGAATGGACCTGGCTGTGAGAGACTCAGATCTGGATCTAAACCTGGACTTTGGGGCACAATAGCCACTGGAAAAGAGCGGGGGCCAAAATTTGGATCAGGGTTGGCACTGTTCTGCTTGTGTTCATAAAACGTCTCAGGTCAGTGCTTGGCACTGAGTGCCACATGCAACAAAAAGCCTACATATCCTGGAATCAGTTCAGGGTCGTGTGTCAGCATAAACTCACAATTTCTTCTATTTATCAGTTCCTGTCACAACTGGAATATTAAGGCAGCAGAGATTTGGGGTGTGTTAATCTTACTTTACTGTGAAAATGTTCATGATAGTCCTTTTACTATCAAGATGTAATGCTGCTGATTAAATTACAAATGACACACTACATCAATTCTTATTAGAGATGCTCAGGTCTCTGAGTATGTACACTCATGGCTGATACATCTCTTGCCCATTTCTCATAACATTCAACCCAGTAATTATCAGCAAAGGTTTCAGACCAGACTTGAGGTAGTCACGCATTTCACTGTCAATCAAGGATTTTATTTTTTTTGGCAATGTTTATCTGATATCAGGGGTCAGAGGTTTTTAACCCTACTTCCCCTGGTGAACTATTACAATCCTCTGTTGGATTCTGCTGGCAAAGGAACATATCCTATTATGCTGCTGTCAATTCTTCATCTTGTAGCATCACTTCACAATTCACAGATATGATATCATTAAGGTTGAAATTCTACTAATAGGACCTAAAAGATCTTGGGACTAGTCTTCAGATATGACTAGACCTGTCAAGAACAACTTCACCAATTTGGGTATACTAACAATATTTTATTATTTAATGATACTTTAAGGCTGTATCAGATGAAACTTGTTCATAACTAGTCTGAAAAAGGTGATTATCTTTTGCAAAGAGTTTTCTTTCATTCTTTTAATCCAAAACACAAATACATTTGGCTGAAAACTGAAAATGTTTCATTTTTAATGCAATAGTTCAATTTTCTATTATGACAGAGGAGAACTTTCTGTGGGAAAAAAAAAAAAAAAGAAGTAATCAGTTTGTTTGCTGAAAAAAATCCACTTTGGTGGAAAATGCTTGGCCAGGCAATTTCTTTGTAACCATCTGAGCCCTACACATATACTCTATGAAAACTTTATAAGTCCTAGATAACCTCTATAAGTGGATAAACTGAGAAATGTAACATGATAGTTACCGAGAGTGGCACCTCAGCTAGTTTGGTTTTATAGTGGCACTTAAGACATTTTAATAATTATAATAATAATAATAATTATAATAAATCCTTTTCTTTTTTTTCTACAAAGTAACAATATGATGAGAACACAACGTTCCCTTTAGTATAATTCTGCAACACAAACTTGGCAAAAATTTGCAAGCAATGCTGTGACAGCAGAGCTGAGAAAATGAAACAGATAAAATTATTGACAAAACTAATATGACTCCTAATGGAACAATAAATAGAAGCCACCAAAGCATTTCAGCTAATAAAAAGGTGGCTCCTTTGGATAAAATTCAGTTACACACATATAAGGCAGACTGGATTTTGAGTATGACACTGCAGAGACACAAGGGCACTGACACAGTCCTAGAGTCACCTTTTAATAAGTGAAGTGTTAGGGGGCCGGGCAACCCATGGGGGTGATACAGAGCCACTTGCTTCCAGGTCACTGCTTTGAATCTGGCCCCGGCTGATGCCAGCTGAGAGCTGGAACTCTTTGATAACTGCTTGGTGGCCTTAACAATTTCACCTTTTTTTGGGTTCAGTGTGAGTGGGTGCTTACTGCACTGGTGAACGCTGCCATGGTGGCAGGTTTAGCGTGGGGACTATGAGGCTGGGTCTGGTGATCTGTGCAGAATGGGACAGCTTGAGTAGGGCGTGTTGCTCCTGTGCCCATAACCCTGTGTATCGACTGCGTGCTGGTACAGGTGCATTGGCAAAGAAGCTCCCTGCAGTATACCAGTCTTGAGGACAGAGTGCTTTATTCTGCATGGCTCTTCCTCAATATCATTCCTGAAAAATTTTTAGCAAATATGCTAATCCTAAAAAATTTTTGTTTTATGAGTAGGTCATTCTTATGCTATTTTATGTCTATTCCCCCACCTCCCATACCACCACCTGGGAGCCCAAAAGCAAACTCATAAAACAGCATAACATTTTCTAGCTATTTATTTATTTGCTACACTTACTTTCTAATGGAGTGTATGCAACATCATATTTAAAACATGACCTTAGAAACTTAAAAACACATCTATTTCTCCCAAAGAATATACAGCTGCCAGAGAAAAGGGGACATTCAGTAAACTGCATGTCACTATCAGCTATTGATAGCCAGTGATTTGTTCTGAATCCAAAGGCTAAACCAACCCTCATGCTGCTGTATGTCAGATGCAATTGGTCCAAAGTCAAAGTTTTACAGCTCAGACAGGGCGCACTTTATCCTTCAGGCTGCTACTTAAGATAGCCATGACCCTGAGGAGAACCAGTCAACAAAACAGACAGACAAGAGGATGTGATTTGTATGCATCCCTGAGCCTGCTCAAATCACCTCTGACCTGCAGGTCAGGCTGCAAATGACAGCAGAGTGCATGCACCTGATCAGACAGCACATTCTCATTAGAAAGCCTGGGAAAAGGGGGCAGCTACACTGTGTTTACTCATAGACCAAATGCAATCTACCCAGGAAATGAGAAGAAAAAAGATCAATTTAGCTCAACAGAAGGATGTGAGCAACATGTAAGTATGTTATGAAATTCCATATCAAACTGCTTATTCTTATAAATCCAGACAGGAGCTCTCCCGCTGGGTGAGGCACCAAGAAGACAGGTTAGCAACAAAAAAACGGGTATTTATTTGCTGCAGAATGCCATGCCAGGAGTCTTTGCTGGGGTGCATAACCTCTATTCTAATAGACTGAGATCTACAATCAAAAGCATTTTTAGGCTTGATTTGCTGCTGGTACTAGCTGAGCATCAGTGCAGTTTGCTGACATGATAGTTGTGTAGTCATTGCTGCTAATTTACATCTGCAGTATGTAAATTTATCCAGTAGAGAGGGTAAGATTTATCCAGCAGAAAGGCATGGAATCCAGGACATGGAAATCCAGGCTTTCTTAACTTTTGTTGTTTGGGTATGGAAGCTCGTCAAGTTATCAGAGACATCAAACCCATGGTTTTTCTGCTAGGCTTCTGCAAATTTTGGAGATATTCCATGCTGGTTTTTTGGTTTAGGATAATTTCCAGCACATTTGGAGCAAGTTTGGGTTTTGAAGGGTGAGTGTGTTTGTTGATTGTATTACTTTGTGCAGAGACTAAGGACCACTCTTCATTGGTTCTCAAAGTTGGCATTACATTTCTTATAAATTTCATCTGGCATTAGACTGAAGGCTGCAGTGCTGCCATGGTCCATCTATGCTAAACAGGCCTGCCAATGGCAGTGAGGGACCTGTGGCATGGGTACATGGCATCACTTGTGCAGACGCTAAGGAAATGCGATTTGTGCCTCCACTTGTCAGGAGCTGCAAGGACTGCTCTGGCGTCGGCATCAGGTCAGACCTGGGGCTACATGGGAATCGTGCTGCCCATTTATTGCCTTAGTCTGAATGGAGATCAGCTTAGCATGCAATTCATCTGCCTCAGCCATTTCTGATTCCAGCTCTTGCTGTGACACCTCCCTGCTTAGTCCCACTTCTCTGCCCAGGCACGAGATGTGGCACTGGTTGCACCAGGCAAGAATTCCTGCACAGTCTGATCACAAACCGACCAGAGCATGGAGGTTAAATTTCCCCCATGCAGTCCTGGAAAACAGCAAAGTCCTTTGGCAGAGTCCTTTGGAGCCAATCTATCACTAGGATACACTAGAAGCGTACTACTAATATGCTTCTTGAGTGTTCTGAGAAGCTGCTAGTGAGGATGTCAGCACCATGACCTATAACTACTATCTTCTGAGAACAAAACTGCATGGTTTTATCCAGTAATAAATGATGCTCCTTGCTCGGCATGAGCTTTTGCCATAAACGTGAGATGGGAAACAAGGTTGAAACAGACTTTAAGGCTGGTCCTTTGCTTGGGTTGAGTGTGGACTCAGTGTGTGAAGGCTAGTATTTTGAATTTTCCACAACAGATCCCACACATCTATGACAGATTTTAACCATGTCATTCAGATTCATGTTTCCCAGGGATATCCTTGTCATCAGAAAGCAAAGGAATCCTACACACTGGGGTTATTTTAAGAGGTATCATTCCTACGAATTAAATAATTGCATTTTTTAAAGCTCTCAATATAAGATATTTGGTGACAGACATTCTGGACAGGAGTCATCCTTAATTTTACACAGGTGTCCAACTACCACATTATGACATTAATGTTGTTTTCAGGCCTACTAGGCAATCTCTGAGGCCTGTGAGTATGTCGCCTCTTGGTTGTAAGGCGTTTCAGTATCCTGAGCTGAAGAAGACAGTGTGCCTCTGACACAGCTTCTCTGTGCAGAAGAAGAAAGAAAAGAAGTGTCCCTGTGAGTACTGCGAACAGGGTCACAGCAGTCTGGATTCCTAGTAAAATCCTTTCCAGTATGCTGGCCACAGTTCTAGGGAGAATAAAAATAGACTTTGTTGCTGGAACAAAATAAGAACAGAGGAACAAGAGAACAGCTGTACTGAGTGAGACCAAAGGTCCTTCTGCTCCTGTCCCTGACAGTGGCTAGTAATAACTGCTTAGGGAAAGATTATGAGGAGAACAGTAAAGAGTGACCCTTCCCATGGAAGAGTCTCTCTGCATTCTGCTATCTGTGATTTAGGAATTTCCTGATACAGACATGGTATCCACTGAAATTTTATTTTCTGGCTTTGTGTAGGTTCTTTTTGAGCCCATTTGGCTTCCACATCCTTTTCTAGGGAGGAGTTACATGGTACAAGGAGCCTGAGTATGCCATATATGAAGGGGTACTTTTGTTTGTCTTAAAATTACACCTAGTAATTTCATTTGGTGCTTCTCAATTACCAGACAAGGAGAAATTTTGAGATTCTGATTGGACTAGAAAGAAAACTCATGAAGTCAGAAAATCTCCCTGTTGTTTATCTTTGTTGTGGTTTCCATTGCTTTACAAGCCACGCGATTGTTGGTAGGCTGCATTGTGTTGGTAGGAGCATATGAAAGTATAAGAAATGACAGCAGAGTCTGGACAGAAATGCATTTTGGTATTGTATGTGCACCTGTAGGTGCATGTACAAGACACAAGACAACAGATTTTGAAAGCTGTGTGTCTCTCACAAACTGCATAAAGGCAATGAAAAGCCAGGCATTTTACAGGGATCTTTTTCCCCAAAAGACAAAGAATGTGGCCAAATACTTTTGTTTCATCTGTGGTTATATTTTCATTGTAGTTTGTTTCTCTGCTTTGTCACCCATAAAATTTAGCTAATTGCATCCCAACTATGAGCCCTGCATAATACTAACATGTATAATGGATAGGACATAGATTATGAAGAGTTAGGCAAAGCAGAGTGATAGCTGTTTTCCTCAAGTTTCAGCAATGACTACAAGTACAGTGGTTTATATTTTTATGAACCACTGAGCTTTCCAAGTTTTCCAGACAAACTGATCAATTCATATGTAAATAAAATATATAATATACTATAAGAAAAGAGCAATTGATAAAGAGGATCTAGTGCTGTGGGTCTTTATGACCAAGTGAGGGAAGAATTTCTTTGTGTCTCTACAAAATGTTACTCTGCCCCTGAAAGGAAGGAGACAGAAGGCTAGCTCTATGCAAAAGCCTGACTGCATGTGACTGCCCCAGCAGGAGAAGGGCTGGCTCTCTTTCTTGGGCTCCTTCTGTTGCATGACACAGATCCTAAGTACGTGCCGGATGCCTCTGCCTAATTTCTTGGGGTTATTCAGACCCAGTGATACATTTTAGAACAAGAAGGGGAATGAGCAGATCAAAAATGTAAAGCACAAGCTGTTTCTCTTGAACTTTATTTCTCTACTGAAAACAAAGCATAGCAAATACATGTACATTTCACTTTTATGGTACACACCAATAGTGACTCTTGTTCTTGTTACAAGAAAAGTTTTCATCATTTTCCTTTTTCCTTTTGAACAGCAGTTTTTATTTAAAATTATCTTGTCCCTTCTGAAATGTGCTTTTTCAGGGTGAGTGAGCCTAGAACAGCTTGAGAAAAAATAAAGTCCTTCCAAGTTGGGCTGCATCTCATCAAAGTGTTTTTCCCCTTAGGATTTTATGGAATGTTACCTCACTTTATGACAGTTCACATCACAGTGTAAATGCTGAACATTTCTGTAAGTGAGGCAATGCACTGTGAAATGTCAGGCAAACGATAAAATCAATAATCTGCAAGTTACCAAAGAGAAACAAAATTCATGGATGTCACTAGTTTTTGGGTCAAAGGCAAAATGGAGCAGCTTGGAATGGCCAAACACTTTTGGGCTGTTTTTGTTTAAGTTTCATACGCAGACAGAACTGAAATATGACTCTTATCTGAGCAACCAGGAGCATCTTTATATACACTTCTTCCATCTTTTATTCTTTTAGCTGAGACAGTAAGATTGAAAAATTACTTGTTTTCTTTTGTATCATGCCCTGGATGTATGTTCTGTAACAAAGTTAACTTCTATTCTTAACAAACACAGAAAGAAACCTTTGACAATACCTACCTGAGATCAATGGTTATTTCTTTTCCATTCAAGTCTGACTGCAAAATCAAAAAATGAGGATTGGGATTCTGCTGGAACTAAAAACATATAAAAAATATTTTAGCCAAAAAAAGAAAAACATTCATAGAAGTGTTCTGTGCAAGTCTGAAAATGGAAAATGTTGGGGTAAGCATTTTTTGCATTTTTTTTAATAAATTAAATATTTGAAGCCAAAATTGATTTTTAATGTATCAGCACTGAAATACTTTAAGCATAGTTGTTCAGTTTTGACTTTCAGTCTTTAACTGAAAAAAAATAACATTTTAATGAGAATCTCCTCCCCTTACAATTTCCCACGAACAATTATAGCTACTTTTCAGACAGCTCTATTTATTTCCTCAGATGGCCATGTCCAGGAAAGAAATGCTATTAGAACTTCCCATATTCACTTTAAACTTTAAAATATATGAGGGGAAATGTACTTAACACTGCAATTAAAATAGTGTTCTGGGTCACAGAACAAGCAAATTAAAATTGAGTGTTAATATGTTTACTGAGTTGTGCTTATTTATGTGAAGGCTTTTGAAAAAAAGAATACCATTGGAAAACTTGAAGGATAGGTGTAGCAGTTGTTGAAATATCTGCAGATGCACTGACAGATGTACAGCTGGAAACATAGTGCTTTCAAAAAAATGTGCAAAGGATGGATAAGGATCCTTTCACCAACTCCCCCCCAAAAATATTCCCTGGTGAAGCCAGGCAAGTGAAAGCATCCCGATACAGTGATGTACAGTCAAGGCTAATAGGTCAATGACTGCAACTAAAAGTTACCAAGATAATTATTGCTAACGCCTTGATTGGGAAAAATAAGCACCACCACGGAAGCTTTTCAGCTTTGCATCCCTCGCAGCCCTGGGAGAGCTCCTCCGGCCAGGCATTATTTTATTGATATAAAAGGCTTTGGGCTTTATAAGCGCCGCACCTGCGGTACTGCGGTTCCTCGGGGAGTCATTCAGCAAGCTGGCAAATACTGCCCTCCCGACATCAAAAGTTCCCACTCTCCCTCACCCCTTTCAGCAGCGGGTCCCTCCCTCCCCTCTCCCCGGGCGGCTGCCCGCGGCCTGGGGAACCTCTCACTTTTTGTCCTCCCCCGACCCTTTTGGACCACATTCTACGTTTTTATTCAGGCCATCTGCTCGCCGGGGAAGGGAGAGCGGCTGCTGCCCTGCTGGCCCCACGGCAGCTCCTGGCAGTTCCCTGTCCATCCACGCTATCATTCCATCCGGCTGGGGCCGCAGACCGCTCAGCCTGGCTCTGGACAGCCGAGATTTTATTTCCTCTTAAATATAGATGGCGAGGGGTAGGTTTGTGCTGGCGGCCTCCCCCTGCTCCCCCGGAGTGGTACGGCCGCCTTGTTCCTGACAGAAGTCTTTCTAAAGACCTGCTCAAGCCTCACTAAGCAGCTGTGAGTTAGGTCATTTTCCCAGGAGTTTTACATGTGGAAAACCGGGCATTAGGAAGGCCTCAGAAAAGGACACCATCTGGCCCCAGTGAAAAAAAGGATCATGACACTTTCTGTGGTACCAACAGGCCCTGATGAACCATAAAGGAATTCAGGCCTCGACTGTGATCCGATGGTGACTGGCCCAACAATCCCCCCCGTGACAGCCTCCCCCATTCAGCACCGCAGTTATCTCATAGCACAATGGACTTTTGTGCCACGCTGTTTACCGGGGGCGTCGTCAAATCCAGTCGGATTTCTGGGCTCGGCTTCAGCGCCCCTGCTCTTTGCTGCGACATGTAACACACATCGGGAAAGATAAGGACACAAAGAAGGCGGCTTTTTTTTTTTTTTCCCCTTGGCTTTTTTTTTTTTTTCAGCATTGAAACCCCCTCGCATTTCTTTCACTGTATGATGGAATAAAGACTAAAGCTCTGTAGTGGATGCAAGAAAGATCTTTGCTGGGAATCAAGGAATTTCTCCCCCATCACCCCCCAAGTTAAGTCAGATATTGTGGATTATGGGGAATTTGTGCTACTGTTTCCTAAAAGTGAAATTTAATTAATGTGGCTCAGGATTTACAGCTTACATGGAATTTTTGTGAGAAAATAAATGGATTTGTTTATTTTTTTTAGCCAACACATCACTATTGCCCCATTTTGATTTTGAAATAATTTCTGTCTAGGCAAAAAAAAATTACAATTAGCAATATTGGGTTTATTCCACTTTCAGTTTTGTGGCCTGATTTCAATGTATGAGTGTTTATTTTTGTATACAGGAGATGCCTTAATTAGTTTCTACAGTGGGGTGCAAGATCTGCAAGGCCACAAGCAGAAGTAGTCCCCCCTTGCCTCCCCCCACAAAGGATGCTACCTTCTCCCTGCCATTCTCACCCCTCTGCCCCACTCCCACTGCAAGAGAGAGCCTGGGAAAATAAACAGACGTTGTAGCCTGCCCTCAAGGTCACTGCATTGACCTTGAAAGGGTAGGGGGTACCACAATCCAGACTCAAGGAGCCTGCAGAGAAAGAGACCTGCTGCCTCCTGCATGACTCCCCAGTTTAACCCAGTCATGGTGGTGCTTCCACTCTCCAGGCTCCTGTGGCACCATTGGTACTGAGTCCATCTATGCTGCTGGTACCCCAAACTAGGAATGCTCCTGAGGTCAAGCCCAGCAACTTTGACATCATCCAAAAACTATCCGGGGGCTGACACAGCTCGGGCAGCAAGCACTTAAGGACAGATGTGACACATGGCTCCCCATTAGGGTTGAAATGGGCTAAATTTGGCTGGAGGTCTTGGGCCCACTGCAACTCCACAAGAAAGATCTAGTACTGATTTCACAGGGATTTGATTGAGTTATGACTGACTTTGATTTGAAATGATGACAGACAGATACCAGACATGAATCTGGCTGTTTGTCCTTCCAGTTTTGTGTTTGTGTACCCACCGAGAGGGCATATCTTGTGCCCAGCTTGTTTCCCTCACCCTTCTGTGCTGCAGCCCCCGCAAAGCCCAGATCCCCTAGGTGTGAAGGTGAGCAGGCATACACAGCCAGAGCATGCCTGCCTCACATGCACTGTATGTGACAAGTAACAGAGGTGTCCCCAGGGACTGAAATGCCATTTATTCTTCTTTTGGGAAGGAGAGAGGAGGAACTGATATATCCAGGTTAGTACCAAGTTAGTACCAGAGATGGATAATAAACCACATCTCCTGGAGTATCGGCCCAATGCTTCAAAGTATTTATGCAAGTTTTTGTTAAAACAAATGTCCAAACTCTTACCAGCTCATTTGAGTGCCTAATTGAGCTTTGCAAACCCAAACAGAGGTATGGAGCGTTAGGGAAACATTTCATTGCAAGGTTTCATTCATTGCCTTAATTGGTGACCTCAGACAGCAGTGTATTATTTGTGGCTTTGCTACACTCTGCTTATTACATGGGCCTTCCCAGCACATAAAGTGGACCTCTTCAAATGGCTCTGTATTATCCAACAGGTACCCAGTAGCACATGTGATGGCAATCAACAGTTTTTAACAAGATCACTCATTTTCTTATTTCACCATTCTTTTACTACCACAGGTAGCGTTCTGCTTTCCATTTCAAGAAGAAGAAAACCAGCGGAGTAACCACATCCAAGCAAAACACTGTAAAGCTTCCACAGAGAGAAGACTACTTACCACTCAACCAGCACATTGTTTGACAAGATGATGTATTAAAGACCAAATACCAAGGTGGTTTTAGGAAAAGGCTAGTCTTTAGAGGAATTTCCTTATTATTTGGTTTTTGAGACAATGATCACATTTCCTATGGGCCACAATCTCTACTTATAGCTATTTATGGCTCCCAGTAAGTAGGAGCTTTACAGTTATAGAATCATAGAATCATAGAATGAAGTGGGTTGGAAAAGACTTTCGAGATCATCAAGTCCAACCCTTGATCCAACACCCCTGTGGTTACAAGACCATGGCACTAAGTGCCACATCCAGTCTCATCTTAAAAACCTCCAGGGACGGTGAATCCACCACCTCTCTGGTGGCCAGGGAGCCCATTGGCAGCCCATTCCAATGTCTGATTACTCCACAAAAAATTTCTTCCTAATATCCAACCTAAACCTTCCCTGGCAGAGCTTAAGACAGTGCCCTCCTGTCCTACTGCTGGTTGCCTGGTAGAAGAGACCGATGCCCACCTGGCTACAACCTCCTTTCAGGGAGTTGTAGAGAGTGAGGACATGTCCTCTGAGCCTCCTCTTCTCCAGGCTAAACAGCCCCAGCTCTCTCAGCCTCTCCTCATAGGACTTGTGCTCGAGTCCCTTCACCAGCCTTGCTGCTCTTCTCTGGACCTGCTCCAGCACCTGAACTGAGGGGGCCAGAACTGAACACAGTGCTCCAGGTGTGGCCTCATCAGTGCTGAGTACAGGGGCAGAATCACTTTCCTGGTCCTGCTGACCACACTATTCCTGATCCAGGCCAGGATGCCATTGGCCTTCTTGGCCACCTGAGCACACTGCTGGCTCATGTTCAGCTTCCTGTCAGTCCAAACTCCTAGATCTCTTTCTGCCTGGCTGCTCTCCAGCCACTCTGTGCCCAGCCTGTAGCACTGCATGGGGTTGTTGTGACCCAGCACTTGGCCTTGTTGAACCTCATCCCATTGGAATCAGCCCAACTCTCCAGCTTGTCCAGGTCCCTCTGCAGAGCCCTCCTGCCTTCCAGCTGTCAACACTCCCCCCCAGCTTGGTGTCATCTCCAAATTTCCTAATGATACACTCAATCCTCTCATCCAGATCATCAATAAAGATATTAAACAGAACTGGGCCCAACACTGATCCCTAGGGGACACCACTAGTGACCGGCTGCCAACTGGATGCAGCACCATTCACCACCACTCTCTGGGTCCAGCCCTCCAGCCAGTTCCTGACCCAGCACAGGGTGCCCCTGTCCAAGCCATGGGCTGCCAGCTTTTTCAGGAGAATGCTATGGGAGATGGTGTCAAAGGCTTTGCTGAAGTCCAGATAGACACATCCACAGTCTTCCCCTCCTCCACCAGGCGGGTCACCTGATCATAAAAGGAGATCAGGTTGGTCAGACAGGACCTGCACTTCCTAAAACCATGCTGGCTGGGTTTATGCATGCTGGTTTCCGTGTGTGCTACACTGAGAGATGTCAGAAAGGAAGAGCTTGACTGTGAAAGAAGGAACTGTGTGTGTTTGGAAAGGTCTAAAGATGAGATCTGCAGCAGCTTGTATCCACTTACTGAAGTGTTTTTGCAATTATGCACACAGTTATTTATCCTATTATGAGCCTTTCAGAGGTTGCCTCAAATCGCTTAAATGAGAAAACCACCAATGACATTCTGAGCCTAGCAGGAGGGAGGCCAGCCCCTGGTGTGCAATGACTATCAGCTGAGTGGGAGTGCATGGTGAACCCCCAGTGAGCCCTGGTCTCGCAAAGGGCTTTGGGGGCTACAAAGAGCCCTGGCTAAAACTGGTACCACAGACCCCTCCTCCTGCTGAGCAGGAAGAGGAGTCTGGAATACCTTGGTTTGTGCTTCCCTCTGCCACCACAAAAGATACTTATCTAGTCTATTGGCAACTGTTTCAAACAGAAGGAAGACTAGGATGAGGACTTTATCATGCAAATAGTTAAATGTTCCGTAATCTGGGGTACACGTTTACTTTTTATTCAGAAAGCCCTGCTCGCTGTAATGAAAAATGTCAGGCTCTTTTAATAAAAGAACAATTTGAAAACTTGATATATCACAAAACCATTAATTTTAGCTATTATCTGTTTGACACTTTTCATAGCAACGATTTCGCTCTGTAACATGCTTCCCGAGGATTAAAATGATTTTAAAGGATTAAAATGTTAATTAAAAATATAATAGAAATATCAATCGCTGAGAAGACCAACATAAGTATTTGTCTCTTTAACTGTATAATCATGCTGCTGCCGTTTCCTCCTGACTCTTTACAGTTTAGAGATCCAGTTCGTGAGGAGGTAAATGACAGATCCAGGAGCAATTCTGTTCTTTAACTATTTGACAATGCATCTGTTTACACTTCACAAAGGCAGCGTTATGTCCTTGAAATTTCTAAAGGTCATTGTTAATGGGATTTTTTTTTTTTTTTTTTTTTTTTTTTTTTTTTTTTTGTGCCAACTGTGTCTTTCTTAGCTTGTAAGAGTACTATTCCCGGAGAGAGGCTGGAGGGGGTGGGAGCAGGCAGGTCCAGCAAATTCCATGTGACCAGTTCAGCTGCAATAATCTCTTTTCTCCTTCTGGTCCAAGCTACACATGAGAGCACTCTAGTGTCTTTCATCATTATTTGTCACCCTTTTGTGCTGAGCAACTTATATCCACAGCCATTCCAGCAATTAAAATAAAAAAGGACCAAACATTATTCACAGTGAATAGCTCTGAGACCAGTGACATCAAGTACCAACCAACCCATTGAAGACTGGGTACCTGATATCCCTGGAGTATTTTATGGAGGGAAAAGAAAATGCAGACCAAACTCATCCAGCAAACACATGGTTATATGGAGAGTTCAGAGCCTGATTAAAAGATAGGCTCTCTACAGTGATTTGTCTTACACATTCTTAGTAATGAGAGGAGAAGGGAGTGGGGTAGAGGGTGAGAAGACAAGCTCTCAGCTACTGTACAGCTAGCTTTAAAAGACTGACACCTTCAAAGTTTATTTATATGTTCATGCACCTAAACGGACCACAGGGCTGCATTATCCGCACCTGCCTTCTCAAACACTGTAATGTAGGAAACCTGTGTCATCAGTGCTCTGACAAAGTTAAGCTTGTCTGAGGCACTTTTCAATGAGTGTGACAGAGATCGCTTCACTTTTTCCTCTCTGTGCAATTGCCTTCCCTGTGCACCTATTGTAAGAAGGAGCAGGGGGATTTGTATGCCTACGGTGATACAGCGCCTTTCCCACCTGACCAGGTAAACAACTATTCATCTTCTAGAAGCTGATTGTTCTCTATCCCGCATATTCATTTTCCTTTCAGAATGGCACAACCCTGAACAAATAATTAGCTTCAATTTCTCCTCAAATATTAAGAAAAAGCATATTCTTATATTTTCAAAGGGTCTTCAGTGTGAAATGACTTTGAAATAAAAACCCCCACACCAACAGCAATACATTTATGTTGTATTTCTCAGAGCCTAGATTAATACTCTAAGTATTAATTAAGTATGCATAATGGCACAAAGACAAATGATTCTTTTGGCAACAAGAGGAGGCAAGACATTCATCTATTTATGGAAGTGGACTGATTGTCTAACCTCAGAGTTGTGTGGGGCTATCTGGAGATATTCATTAGCAATTTCTTCAGTGAACACATAAATACTCCATGGTGTTCAAAAGGCTACCACATCCTTTTATAATTGCTCAATTAGTTAATTAATGGCACCGTTAAAGAAGTGTCCTTTATTTCTAATCATCATTTGTGAAGATTGAGTTTTCAGGTTCTGATTGTCAGGCCTCTTCTGCACTAGAGTTATCAGCAAAACTTCCTTCTTTTCAACAGGTAAAGCTTTATATGACATCATAAATTTGCCTTTACCCTTTTTTTTTTTAGACAATGAACATGCTGAATTATCTAATTTCTTAACACAGAGTAGAATATTCCACAATTCTGAATGAATAGCAATAGTTTTCTGGATTGTTTTCACATTTTTCCAACATATTTTTTGAAATGGCTGAAAGAATGGGGACAATATTCCAGTAATGTTCTCCGTGGTGCCGTTTAGATGCAATTCACCTCTCTGTTTGATATTCCTCTGCTTTTAAATTTACTATCCCTCACAGCCAAAACACTGGTCTGGGAGATTTGCAATGGTACATAATGTGGGCATTAAGTGGATTTTAGAGTCAGTGCAGTCTGGGCCAAGGGATTTGCCTCTTGTGAGTCTAAAATTAATTAATTTTTTTTTGTTCTGAGATGAATTACATCATGTTAGGAATATCAATAACTTTTTATGTTCAAAGGAGACTAGTTTATCAAGCAACCTAGATTGCTCTGTTCACCTGACCTGCCTCTATCATTAATCTAGGACTGCACCAACTTTGAATCACTACTAAACTTTGCTGCAAATTGTTTATATTTTTTTCTTCCAAAGCACTTTTAAGGTTTCAAATGACAAAGGACAGAAAACAGATCCTAGCAACACTGTGATAGAAACTCTCTTTCTGAGGTGGTCCTATCCATTACCTTGTTTTAGCTCCTTTCCTGTGTCTGGACACTAGTCTCTAGAAAGTGGGAAGCAGGCAAATGAATGGTGACTCTGATCCAAATATTCCCGACATTTTACTACTTTAATGACGCGTCCAGTACGTGTTGCATGGATTTGTCCCAGTGCTGCTTTTTAGGCACTGATGTTTGGTAGTGGCAGAAATGCTGCTCTTGGCTCTGAGCTGGAGGAGCTCAGGGCTCTCAGCCTCTGGTGGGAGACTTCTCTCCCCCATGGACAATCCCCCACTGAGGGAGAAGAGCAAAATGCAAGTGAGACTGGGAGAGTTCTCCCCTATTGTTTCACTGGATAAGCTCTATGCCTATGGAAGGATGGGATTCACCTTCTGAGGCTCAGTCCATGCAACCTGTCCCTGGTGAGGTTTGGGTGTGAAAACTGCGCCTCATATTGCCTCAGAGGGTCTCTGCCTTTTAGTTTGAGCTCACAGATGCAGAAAGCAGCTTAACTTATAAGCATTTTTTAAAGGGCAAAAGAGGAGAAAAAATACTGACATTGCCAAGGATATTGTTCTGTTTATAAATGACATGAATAAAATAGTGATATATTAAATGCACTGCTCTGTTTGGACCAGATGCTTTCAATTTGTGAAAAATGACCATAATTCTGTCCCTAGGAAAACCAATCTTTTGCTTTAATGCAATTTATGAAAGAAATCACCATTTTTACATTATTTTTAAAACTTGAGGCATTGAAGAGGAATACTGTTAGAAGTTTCCTCAGCTTTGGTGAATACTGAGCTGTTTGTAGAGATGTCAGCCACAAGATTGGTGGCTGAACCTAGCAGGTTGCATTCAGACTGGCTCTGTGTCTGTTTTCAATTTGAAAGAAACTGGCTAAAGTGTTGCAAACACTTGAAGCCATGCATTCTGCATTACAATGAAAGTGGTGTCATTATACACATTACACTCAACAACAGCTTCCTTTTTAATACAAGAAGGACATCATAGTCAAAATCTGCTGAGTATAAAGTACAGGAACAAAAAAATTCCAACAACCCAGATGACTCTGGATGTACCAAACCTGGCCAGTGCTGTGGACATGGCTTTGACCCCACTCTTGCTCCATAACTTGTACATAATAAAAATATGGGTTTTTAAAGTAATGCATTGGTGGTAGCTGTCAAAAAGGACATTCAGGAAAGGTCATAGCATGACTCCTGTTTCTCTTTCTTTGCTTTGCTTTAACTTTCAATAAAACAGTATATGAAGCACACGTACCGACAAAAAAACCCCCGTGCAATGCATGCACCACCCTGTCACCACTGTGAACTAGAGGCCAAAGTCATACCACCACAGATGGGTACGAATCCTTCTTCTTCATTCCTCAGAAGATAAGAAGTCCAGAGCTAGAACTAGCAAATCCACTGGGCACATAGGCTTACCAAGCCCTCATGATAGGTGACTCATTTTTGTTCTTGAAGAAGCTTTCTTCTTTTAAAATCCTATGTCTCCCCCAGCACCTATTCCCCTGCTGAAATATTTAATCAGAAGTAGCTATTTCTGTCTTTTCTCCTCTGTAGACAAATATCAAAATGAGCATACAAATTGTAGACAAATACCTAAATAATTTTTATTCCTGGGATTTACTTGGGAGTAGGTTCCATTTTTAATTTTTTCAAGAGGAATAAAAAGGGACAAAGAAAAAGCTTTCCCTGCATGACAGAGTTGCACTGTGTTGGCACAGGGTAAAGCACCTGAGATCTCCTTTCTTGGTGTCAAACTCCCAAGGCCAAGCTTGACAATCACCTGGCCACCCTTGACAGAGCAATATGAGACTCTTGCCTCTGGACAAGGTGACCTAGAAGTATTTTCCTAGATGAGTTTTAATCAACCCTTTACTAAAGTGTCATCAGCTGATTTTTTCCTGTAATAGGCAGAACCTTAACTGCAGAAGTTCTCAGGGGTACTCAGAATAAAACTCCTGTTTTCACTGTGAAGAAATGTCAGCATCATGTGTGAGAAAAGAACTCCAAAATGAGGTGGAAATAGAAGCGATGCACGCTACTTCATTTTATATTGAAGGGTTCCTTTTGTTTCACACGTCCTTACCATGTGCTGGTTATTTTCATAAAAACAGGATAAAATACATATATTTCGTATGTAAAAGACTTTATTGAGAAGCTAAACTTTTTTAATGATGGGATTCACTGTTTCTTAGAATGCTATCGTTGTGGACCCTTTTTCCTTATAGGTCTTTAGTAAAAGGTCCATGAGCCAGCAGGGAAAGGGTATTGCAGTATCAAAATGAGGGAAAGCAGCAGGCAAGAAGAAAAATGGGGCTCAGAGGGGAAACTCCAAGAGATTGAATGGAGCTCTAGGATCAAGAAGAACAGCACATATAAACATGTCATTCACTGACTTCATCTTACTGGAAACCTTACCATGCTCAGGGCAGGTTTAGTTCTGCCTGATTTGGATTGCAGTTAATAGAATTGGCAAATAACACACAAAATGGAAATAGCAGTAGATAACTGCATGCATGTACCTGGCTTTCATCACAGCAAAGAGACATGGCATTATTTGGAAAGCACATACAGTGGGATTTGAAGGGTTGGTGTTGTACTTTTAAATCCCTGTGACTGCAACAGCCTGGGGGAATGGACTACTCTTTGGTGCTGGCTCTTTTTGGAGACAGGAGCGGAAGATGGGGCATGAGGGACTTACCACTAACTTACAATGGGAAGCAAGGTAGTCTATTGTGCTTGAAAGACTCAACACGATACTTGGGAATTTCCTGCCACTGAGAAGGCACAACATTGGTTTTTGATACTAAAAGGTTTTGCCTTTATTTACAATAGAACCTTTGTCAACTGCCAGTGCCCACATTCACAGGGAGTCCTTTGAGCAAAGGCAGTTGTGACAGAGAGGTATAAAATAGTTCAGGTGCAAACTCTCATCTGACATATCTCAGTGTTGATCTACTGTGTGCTGGTACAGCTAAACTGTAACACTGAAGGTCCTGATCCCCAGAAGCATCTAATGAGGTGACTTTGAGGTGTTTTACTTAGTCCTTCTCTGACAACCTGGAAAATACCTGTGTGGGTTAAAGGAGCACAGAGACTTTCAGTCATAGAGATCTGGCCATCATTCATTTGACTGTTCACTAAAGATTTCTAGAATACATTTTCTGCTCCTTTAACTGGTGTAGCAGGCAACTGCACTAGCATTAATATTTCCCTGCTCCCTTGGGTGGTTGGAGTAAACTTCCACTGGCTGTACTTCAAGATGCTACTGAGCCCAAGAACTTTGGTGGATTCAAAGAAAGGATTTATTATTCACACAAACATCCTGGTATTAGTCAGTATAAATCAACTATACTGATAGTAACTTTTATTTTCAGTGGCAAGGCAGGAAAAAATCACCCATTTGCAGGTTTAAGAAGATACTTTGTATCTGAGAAGGATATTTAGTCATTATCCAGGATATAACAATTTTATATTTCTCTTTGTTTCCTGAAATCCACCTTGGTGGCTGTTTCTGAAGAAAACAAAATTGGGCTAGATGAATCATTTTCTTAATTCGCTTTCACATCTCATGTTTGTAGCTTGTCTTGATCAGGATCTTGCAGTGGGTGTGGGGAGAGGTCTGTCTCTTGAGTGGAGCCCAACAATGAGTCCCCATGAACACTGGGTGTTGCTGCCCTTTTCCAGCTAATAACCAGAAAGGGAAGTGTGAAGAGATGGACTAGTCTTCCAGTATAGCTGATAAAAAGGGGAGAAATTTGGTCAGTTTTAATGCTTTCATGAATGCTAAGCTTTGAAGGGATGCAGAGAGCAAACCTTCCCCGCAGTGAAACGACATGGCCCCAAACTCTACCACAGAGTGTTGTGGAAATTACACAACCTAGTCACACACACACACAAATCCACTGTGCCTGCAATGTGTTATTTGATGTTTCATGGAAGAGCCGATCCCTCCTCTTGGGGATCAGCGATAATACCAAAGGGGTACAGTGCTTTTTCTTTTGGCCTGGTGGGTAACAGGAGCTCGTATACTAAATAAGTTATCTGCTAGGAAATGTAGGTGTGCTGCTCCTTCGGAATGTCTGTGGGATGTTAATTCAGAAGTGGTGGGAGCTGATGGTTAGCGGCACTGCACAGGGCTTCTGGGGACAGGCAGAATCCTTTGCAGTGTACTTCAAAGGGGGTTCTCAGTTAAGGGAAAAAAAGGATAGATTTTGAAGTTTCTTTCTGCCAGAAGGCTTTACTGCAAGCCCCTGAAGTTCCTTTTTTTATAATCAGGGATGAGATAGGTACTTTTTCTTTCTTTTCTGCTTAATTTGGGCCAACGTATTTTGAACCCTGTGTAAATTCTTCTGAGAGGGGAAGACTGAATATACTATCCATTTCTCTGTGTTGATCAGGTTTCTTGTTTATTTATTTATTTTAAATTAGAAACTGAGATCTTAACCACTGATTTCACATTCATTCAGCATATCTTCCCCAAAAGTCTGTCAAATCATTCTTTGGCCATTTTTGAGGGTGCACCAGATGCATCAGATCAGGCATATCCCTGATCTGGGAATGAATTGGCACTGTTTTTCAGCTCTCTTTCTCCTCTCCTCCTCATTGGTTTCTGCCCAAGACCTCCTGAATGAAAAAAAGACTCTACCAAGTGAGAGACTTTCAAGTTCTTCTGTTTTGAAAACAATTTTTGTCCAGGATCAGGATGGGAATTCTATGCTTCTATTGCACCTGCATCTAGTAATACAGTACTCTCTCAGGTCACAATTAAAATGCCTGTTGCAGATACAGCTGCAGTGGCAATTTTTCTCTGAGACCACAGGGGCTGGACAGGACCTGTTCAGTGACCCAGGCCCCTTGGTTTTGTGACTCTATCCAAAACCCATGAGGAGGTGCTTAATTTTCCTGCTAACCACCTTGAATTGAGTGGTATGTTAATGATGTGTGGGAGGTCGTTGAGAGCTCTTTTGATGCCTCTGGTCAACAACTTCCCAATGACATTGTGCCGTTTGCCTCAAATCTCTTGTGTTCATACTTGGAGAGGCTCATGACATGGAAGTCTGAAAAATTTCAAGTTCTAGTCCAGAATGGGACACAACAGGCCTGGAAGTAGACAACCTATTGCAAACAAACAGGTGCAACTTTGTGTACAACTTAATAAATCATTTCAGAATAAAAGTCCTTCTTAATCAGAACCTGCTGAGATATGTTTTGGATTTTTTAAAAATCATTCTCTCAAGCCATATCTGTTTTGGGGCTGGGAACATCACAGCTGGTGCTCAAAAAGTTCAGACTAAATGATGCTTTCTCATTAGGTCTTATAACCTTTTCTTACATTGGCATACTATTTATTAATTGCTTGTACTAATCATGCTGGGTAGGTTTGTGCATTGACTTCCAGCTTGTAATAGTAGGAAAAGTTTTCTCCAGATGCATGTAGAGAGCTTCTGTGACCTAAAAAATGCACCCCGGGTAAAATTCAGCCCTCAGTTTTCATGGCTTTGGTATGAAAAATAAGTGACTGTAAAAGGTGGTGATGCTAGATGGAACTTTAAGTGGCATCATAATCTATTTGTACCTATTTTGGACATATTAAAAAAATAGAAGACTTTAAACTTTGTTCCTTTCAGGGATAAGATTAAACATTTTCTCACAGTATATACAGAGAGCAAACTAAGATAGGTTGGCTGACTTATTTCTCAGTCTATGGTAGCAAAATATTAACAAATTCTAGAGAGGATCAATGGTTCCATGTGAATTACTGGTGGTGTAGTTTGTGTTGCTCTATGATTTTATACAGCTACAGTAACTACTATCCGATCCATTTTACATTTTTAATTTATTTCAGTCAACAAGGTTTAATCTTGCAAGAAGATTAAAAAAAAATGCAATTTTTTTTAAGGTCACCAAAGAACCAACAGCCTTCCATTAAATCCACCCAGAAGCTGAATGCCTTGAAAAGACGTGTGACTTGTTTGGCGCTGACCCTAGCAGAGTATGATATTAATAGGTTATTGACTTGGTAGGTCTTAAACAGCCAGAGGGAACATCATTTGCAGTAGCTGAAATGCACTGGAGGTTTGTTTCATTGATTGTGCTGTTTAACCCATCATCTCCAGGCATTTAAACAATGATATACGCTTGACAAACCTAATATTTCATTCTCTATCTGGGGACCAAGAAACAGAAATTAAAGGAAAGAAAAAGATAACTGGACAGAAACATAGCAGAAAATGATGATAAATGAGGGGAAAAGCCAGACAGATAAAGGCTCAAATTTTGGAATGTGTCATAACTAAGAAATATATAAAAAACCC